>NW_020699449.1:12190694-12305908 GCF_002925995.2 Terrapene triunguis | reverse complement strand
TGTGTGTGTGTGTGTGTGTGTGTGTGTGTGTGTGTGTGTGTGTGTGTTTATTTATGTCTGGTGAAAAAAAATTTCCCTGGAACCTAACCCCCCCCATTTACATTAATTCTTATGGGGAAATCGGATTCGCTTAAAGCATTTTTCAGGAACATAACGACAACGTTAAGCGAGGAGTTACTGCTATGCATCCGAAGAAGTGAGGTTTTTACTCAAGAAAGCTTATGCCCAAATAAATCTGTTAGTCTTTAAGGTGCCACCAGACTCCTTGTTGTTTTTGTACTAGCCTTAACCTGCGACCACGTAGACAGGTGGAATTATTCAAGACCAGTAATGCATAATTAGTAGTAAAAGTACTAAGGTTCACCAAATCATTCTCCATAATATAATTACAAAACTTGTTTTGCTTTTACTTATATATGAGACATCTCACTCATTGTGAAGGGCCATAATCCATTTAATGTGGATGTAAAATCTTAACTACAGTTTCCGTTAAGAACTTTTCATAGAGGCCCGGATGAGGGCTAGCTAACAAAGAACAATGCATGGCTAAGAGAAAGCTGGGGTAATCAGACAACCTTGTGTGTTTCAAGTCAATGAGCGGAGTCAGCATAACTCCAGATGGTGAGCTGTAACTGGGTGTCCTTATCGCAAGTTACAGACACAAGAAGCGCTGAGAAGGGCCTCAAAGTTAACTCCCTGGTACAGATGCCGGAACAGAGCTCAGGGGGAGGCCCAACATGATTGACGTAGGTAATGACACCCTCCCCTCACAGATGTATGCCAATCCCAGTTCACAAAAATGCAAGGGTAAATCTATGAACTGTTATTGTTAAATACTAATTATTGCTTTTTTGTTTTAAATCTCCAGGACTGTACCCATTGGTCAACCGGGAGAGCTGCTACCTCATTCCCCTGGACCCCAAGATTAGGATTTAACCTATTCACTTTAATAGAAATAGTTTAAGGATAATTACCTGTGTGTTAGCAATATGTTAATTTGAACCATGGGCAGAGCCATTATATAATCTTTTAGACCATTGGCTTATTGTGCTTATCTTGTCTTGCTGCTAGAACCTATCGAGGGGCTTGGGAAATCCCCATCGCTTCTCACCGCCCAATGAGCACCCTATATAATACATTGTAATCAATTGACTGCAGCGTCTCTGAGCCTGATAAGCCAAGTGACACTCCACCAGGGCTGTGCGTAATAAACTCCTCTGCTTGACTCTACATGGTGTCCATTTCTGTTCCTTCACACTGTAACAGGGTTCTCTACTCACCCTCAGGTATCCCCTTGCAGCTCTGTCTAGGGAATAGCACCTCTTGCTCTGACACCCTTTTCTGTCTGTCATTCATGCTGCAGCCCCTCTCATGCTCCAGTAGTTGCAGTGTTTCCTCTTCTTGTCTCAGCCCACTATAGTTTTCCCTTTCCAGGTTGTCAAAGTTTCACCAGACTGGCTGTCTGGGTATCATTCCTAGCCGTCCTCTAATTCAAAGCACTGCCACTTCCCCAGTGGCTGGTATGGGAACCCTGGTCCTCCCATCACGTCAGGTTCTAGCTCAGGGACCTTGAATTAGCAGCCAAGATCTGCACCATCTCAAACCTTGCTGCCATTTCCTTCCTCTGCCTCTATCAGGCGTCCTCCTCCACCATATCTCTGGCTATATCCTTCCCTCAGGGCCAGGATCCCAGAGCTTCTACTCTCTCCAGGGGCTTTCCTCTTGCAAACCCAGAGACTGATTGCATGCTTCCACACTGTAACCCTTTCCCTTGCTTTATACCAGGCCTGCCTGCTTCTGCTCAGCTGGGCTCCATCCTCAATTAGGGATTTCTTATCAAGCCCAACTCTCCTTCAGGTGAGGCCTATCAGGTTAAATGCCTCACCCCAGCTTCATCAGCCCTTTTTCTAGGCGATCATGGGGGTGAACACCCCATCACCATCATACCATGCGAGTTATCCCAGGGAAGTGAACAGCACTCTATAAAAAATAATATACAGAGGTTACTTCTTTAAAAAGTGCCTAAGTTACTTAGGAGCCTAAATCTCACTGCAAGTCCATGGGAGTTAGGCTCCTAAATCACTTAACTGCTTTTAATTTTTTTTTACCCTAAATGTCTCTGTGGGTTCTAAATGGGCTCTATTCCACATACAGGTAGGTTAAATTTTTCAGCTTACATTCTTTTACGGTGGAAAAAATTGTGAATTCATTTTTGGTTCACTGAATTGGTTTGATTGGGGGAGGAATCTAGAAGTTTTGATTTTTTTTTTAAACAACTTTTCATTTCAAAATTTGCTTAAATGTTATTAAAAACACACACAATAATATTTAAAAATGGTCAAAATCTAACAAGTGTTTCAGTTTTGTCCAAAAAAAAACAAAACAAAAAAACAAAAAAAAACATTTTGTTCACCGTTAAACAATTTTTCTTCAACTTTTTGATTTGCTAAGAGTTCATTTTTAGTTTTTAAAAAAAGGAATTTATTTTTATCCTATTTTTCAGAATTACTAGCAAACCAAAAAAGTATTTCAATTGATCTATTCTGCACTCCATACTCAATGAACAATAGACTTCCATGCATCCAATTAGAGCTAGTTTTTCTGAAGAGTCAGCCCACATTCTGGTCTCGATTTTCAAAGCAGCTCAACATATTGGGTGCATAATGAATGCTGAGTTCTTGAGAATCTGCTCCTTATTTGAGTGCTTAAATGAGAGCAGAGGGATTTTGAAACTCTTGCCCCAATGGTGGGTGCTGAGCTCAGAGGATATAGTTGTTTACAAATCTAGGAAAACCCCATCAGAAAGTCAGAGAAACCGGTTAGGATCTTGGATTCAAAGATGGGTATATACTTTACTTTTGTGTGTGAACTTCTACATGTTCTCTTCAGAAAACCCAAACCCCTCTGTTTGTGTTTTATAAAACAAGCTTTGTTTAAAATGTGGCCCTTTTATATTGCAGGGAAGTTGTTGCTTTGAATGTTATCAGAACATAGCAGGAGCAGCCCTGGCTACCACGTAAGAGGGCAAGTTTCAAACATTCCCACCCTCTCTTAATCCCTCAGTGGAGGGTGGGAGGAGATGACAAAGCAGAGCATTCAGTTGCAAGGACACAACATAGGACTGGAAGGGGCCTTCTGGGTCATAGAGTCCAGGCCCATACTATCACAGGCAGCTTCATCATAGAATCCCTTTTATAAATTTATAGAATCACAGGGTTAGAAGGGACTGCAAGGGTTATCTAGTCTATGTCCCTGACAAGATGTAGAAATTTGTTGTGTCTAAACCATCCAAGACAGATGCTCTCCAGCCTCCTTTTGAAAAACTCCACTGAAGGAGCTTCTACAGCCTCCCCAGGCCTCTGTTCCATTGTCCTACTGTTCTTGCAGTTTGGAAGTTTTTCCTAAAATTTAACCTAAATCTGCTATGCTGTAGTTTGAACCTATTGCCTCTTGTCCTGCCCTCTGTGGCAAGATAGAACAACTTCTTTTCCCATCTTTTTTTTAGGGCAGCCTCTCAAGTGTTTGAAGATTGCTATCACGTCCCCCCTTAATCTCCTCTTTTCCAAACTAAACATAACCAGTTCCTTCAGCCTTTGCTCATATGGCTGCATTCCATCCCTTTGATCATCTTTGTTCCTTGCCTCTGGATCCTTTCCAGTTTCTCTACATCCTTTCTATACATTGATGACCAAAATTGGACATAGTACTCCAGCTGAGGCCTAACTAGCACCAAGTGGAGTGCTACAGTCACCTTCCATGACTTTCATGCAATGCCTCTGTTAATGCAAACTAAAATTGCATTTGGTTTTTTTTGCAACAGCATCCCATTGCTGACTCATGCTGAGGCTGTGATCCACCACAACTCCCAGATCCTTCTCAGTAGTGCTGCTGCCAAGTCAATTATCCCCCATTCGGTATTTGTGCATTTTGGTTTTTCTTCCCTATTTGTCTTTGCTGAATTTCATTTTGCTTTCCATAGCTGAGCTGTCCAATTTATCAAGATCCCTCTGGATTTCCAAAGTGTTAGCAACCTCCTCTAGCTTTGTGTCATCTGCAAATCTGATGAGTCGGCTCTCTATACCTACACCCAGGTCATTAATAAAGCTGTTAAACAACACTGGACCCAGAACAGATCCCTGTGGAATCCCACTTGAGATCTCCTTCCAATCTGACATTATTGTTACTCTTTGTTTGCAGTTGTTTAACCAATTTGGTGTCAACTTAAAGGTAGTTCTACCAAGCCCAAATTTATCCAGCTTATTTATCAGAATGTCTTATGGGACCGTGTCAAAAGCCTTGCTGAAGTCCACCGCATTTCCCCCATCCACCAGACCAGTTACCCTGTCAAAGAAGGAAATCAAGCTGGTTTGGCATGACTTGTTCTTAATAAATCCATGCTGGCTGCTAGTGACCACTCCTTCATTCTCCAAGTATATGCAAATGGAATGTTGTATACCCAGGTATCGAACTCAAGCTGACTGGTCTATAGTTCCTTGATTCCTCCTTTCCCCCCCCCTTTTTAAGAATGGGCACTTTGTTAGCCCTTCTCCAGTTTTCCAGGATCTTTCCTTCCATCCATGAGTTTGCAAATATTATTGCCAGTGGCTCCAAGATTTCTTCAGATAATTCCTTCAGTACTGCTGGGTGAATAGCAACAGGCCCTGCTGATTTGAATTCATTATTGGTCAGAAGATCTGACATGTTCATTACTTATTCTGATCTGCATCCTGTGACGGGGTGTATTCACCCCGCACTGGACAGGAAGGGGCTAACTCTTCCTTGGTGGCTGAGGAAGCCACACTCCCACGGCCCTACTGGGCATGCTCCAGGTGCACTGGCTGTATAAAGACAGGCAGCCCAGTTCAGTTGGGGCTGACCACTGGAGGGGAAGGATGTAGCATACAGGCTCTTGCTGGGGCAGGGCTGCCCAGAGGATTCATGGGGCCTGGGGTCTTCGGCGGCGGGGGGACCCCGCCTCCGAATTACCGCCGAAGACCCGGCACTTCGGCGGTGGGTCCCGGGGAGGAAGGACCCCCCCGCCGCGAATTGCCACCGAAGACCCGGAGCGGAAGAAGCTCCGGGGGCCTGGGCCCCATGAGAGTTTTCCGGGGCCCCCGGAGCGAGTGAAGGACCCCACTCCAGGGGCCCCGAAAAACTCTCGTGGGGGCCCCTGCGGGGCCAGGGCAAATTGCCCCAATTGCCCCCCCTCTCGGCGGCCCTGTGCTGGGGAGCAGCTATCAACCCACCCCATGGAAGCCTAAAGCGCTGAGGCACCAGCCGACGTCCAGGTGCCCGCTGATACCCAGGAGGGGGTGGAGACAAGCCCCTCCTTCCATTTCCCGTATGTATCCTTTTTGGGGGTTAGATAGCTAAAAAGCTCCTTGTGCAGCCACATTGGTCTCCTCTGACTCTTATCTTTCTTCTGCATCGGAATACCTCGATGTTGAGCCCCTAGTATTACATCTTTTAAGAACTGCCAGGCCCTTCAACTCCTTTTTCTTTCTAATTGGTCTTTTCATGGGACCTTGCCTACTATTTCTCCGAGTCATTTGACATCTGCCTTTCTGAAGTCCAGTGTCCTTATTTTGCTGTTCTTATGTCCTCCTTTCCATAGGATCTTGAATTCTATCAGATCATGATCACGTATCAAAACCAATTCCATTATGGGCAACTGTAATAACCTCTCCCCCCATGTCCATCACCAAGAGGAATTTGAACACTGAACCTTTAGCACTGCAAGACAGAGAGCTACCACTGTAGCTACATCACCTTGTGTATGGACCATCCTGCTATTGCAGGATCTCTCCATGCATGCATTCTAAATACAACGTTTATACACAACTCTAGATAAAAATGTTGCTTTTGCCTGAACTGAGCATTGGCCTGCTAAACCCAGGGTTGTGACTTCAATCCTCGAGGGGGCCACTTAGGGATCTGGGGCAAAATCAGTACTTGGTCCTGCTAGTGAAGGCAGGGAGCTGGACTCGATGACCTTTTGGGGTCCCTTCCAGTTCTAGGAGATAGGATATCTCCATATATAAACTGGAACCAACCTCGCTTTTGCACATTGATGTAAAGAGTCATAAAAATTCTCCTAAACACTATTTTTTCCAGGTTCAATAAAATAGGGTGTTTAAAGCAGCCAAATGAAATATTATAAATCTGAATGTTTCTGCTGTTTCCAAATGTTCTTTGTCATTTATCGACAGAGTTGCCTACAAATCCCTTATTTACAGGATGGCCCAGGTGTAATTTATTAATACAGAGGAGGGCTGTGCACTTCAAACTGATTGAAAGGGGGGATTCTGTTCCGTGAAACAGCATTGTACGTAGCCCAGCCATTCACAAAATACCCTGGAGGAGCCATGGCTATTGAGGAGAGGAGAGATAAATTCTTGTAAGTAGCATCCTGAAAGAGCTGTTTGTGTTGTCAAAAGCAGCTATATTGGTATTGATCATCCCAGTCACACTACCATTACATCAGTTTGTGAGATTTAATCTGCATCGGCGTTATGAACTGCCATTCAGAAGGCTCATTGTGTGTGTTGCACTGTGAAATATGAAAGGCAGAAAATAGTTTTTTCAACTATACTTTTTTCCACCCCTCTGGAAAGGCATGACCATTTAATATACCCTGCCAATGCAGCTGACTTCAGATCTCCATTTCTGGGGCCTAGTCCTCCAGTACACTGTACCTTGTGTAGTCTTCTATATCAGTGCAAAGTAGGAGGTGCAAGATGTGATGGGCCGCATTCCCATTTAGGAGAAGGCTACTTGACTCCATTCTGGCAGTAAGTTACATTTACACCCATTTTAAGGACCCATTACACTGCCAAATTGGTGTGAAGAGTCCTTAGGGTAAACGAGAAGGAGAAGGAGGTCCTACTGTGCTGATCTGGTAACATTTTCCACTCAACTCTAGGGCAAATGGCTACATAGATTGCTGAGCAATGGAGAATAAGGCCCATTCATTTTAGCCACTGCAGTTGTTCCTTGGATATAGGCCAAGCAACTCCAGCCAAATGTGATAGTTGGATCTCATTAATTCGCTTTCAGTTGGAACACTGGAGAAAATGTTAATTTAAAAAGCACACACAAAACAAAACTATGAATTACAAGTAATTTTTATGTGAAGCCTCATTAGAGCTAGGGCAAATTCCAGCAAGACTTACGATATTGTCCTTGTGAGTACAAACGCTACCAGGAACGATGAAAGCACTACTCTTGTTACGTAGGTCAAGCCCACAAACGGAAAGCCTACAATGTCATTAAACTGATGTACACTAACCATAAGCAACACAGTTCTTCATCCTCAGCAAGGACTTTCCCTTACAGGGACATTAACAACATATATAGCCCTTGTTTATGACCCTTGTTAAAATGGCACTTAGACAATTCTGTCATACAATCACCTCCTGTATCCTTTGTTGCCTTTTTGTGGTGTTTCTGATGAAAGATGGAAAGGCAGAGCTCTGGTGTAACCAGAGATGGCCTCCTGATAGATGCAGGCTTCCTATTTTCTCATGCTACATACCAGTACAAGGTATGTAGCACCCCCAATGATTCTCACTAGGATTGCCAACTTTGGTTGGATGTATTCCTGGAGGTTTCATCAGGTGACAATCTTTAATTAAAGATTAATCTTTAATTCCTGGAGATTTCAGGACAATCCTGGAGGGCTGGCACTCTAATTTGCACTGACTTTAATATGAGAGCTGAGGTACATTAGCATCTCAGAGTACGAATTCATAAGTCAGTACCTAACAGCGGAAAATCTCATTGCCACAGATACCTTTGCATTGCCACATAACCAGTGTAACCTAACAAGGTTTTGGTGAAGGGATTTATTCATCTACAATACAGGTGGGCAGGAAAAGGTGTTTCCATCTTGCGCAAGTTTAAGAAATGAATTTTTTTCCCCATCCTGAATTGGCACAAAAAATCCAAATCTCAAATTTTTGTACGACAAAAAAAAAATCAGTTTGGGTCAATCAAAACATTGATTATTTTTGTGGGTTTTAAACTATAATTAGGTTACATTTCTAAGCAAAAAGTTGTTTCCAACCAGAAAACCAGAATTTTCTTTCCATTTAGAGAACATCAAGGTGAAGTTAACAATTTTGAAATTTTCAAAAAAAAATTCAAGTGAAGAAATTTGTCCAAACGGACTTTCCTGTGAACAGGGATTATTAAATTCTGCATTTTCCAACCGAAAAAAAAAACCCCACAACCCTTTAAGCAAAAAAAGTCCCCAACCAGCTCTGGCCTACAGTTGCAAAAGCTCACAAATTGGCTTGCCTGGTAGCACCATGCACATAATGCAGCAGGACACTTCAGGATGGGAACCACCTTCTGATATGTGGGTCCCTGGACACTCAGACACTCAGAAGGGACCATTGTGATCATCTAGTGTGACCTGCATAACACAGACCATAGAACGTCCCAGAAATGATTTCTTTTAAACTATAGCATAACCAAATAAACCCCAACAACCCACAATCCAATCTTAAACATCTCTTCTATCAACAGCAGGTACAGAGCCTCTGATGTTCTATTTGACCCATCATTGGGATACCGAGTGACTCTGTTTTCTACTGCCCTCTGAATGAGACTCCTTAGGTCCTTCCATGAAGCCTCACAGAAATACAGAGCATTGCTAGGGGCTCCTATTAGATGACAATGTAACAGCTGGCTTCACATGGATGAGGAGACCTCACAGACAGTTCACTTGTTCAAATAAATACAGATGATAAATAGATGTGCAGATACTACAGATGAGTATATACACCATATGGGAAGGACTTTCTCTGGGAGGGGGACGATAGTACAGGGATTTTCAAGATAGGTCCAGTTCTTGAGAACAGATTCATTCTCCAGTTCATTATAAGAGGGATGTACCATGGGCTGAGTCCGGTGGTGAGAATTTGGGAGCAGAGCTGGAGATGAGAGAAGCAGCAAGAAGTTTTCCTCTCTGTAGTGAGCTATACTACAAATCTTTGCTTTGGAATGGGTTGAAGCTAGCTGCCTTTCATATCCTTAATTTAGTTGACGGAAACCCTCATCCATTCATGTTTGTTTCTTAAAAGAAAAGGATGCTCTTTATGTTCATGTCTCTGCTTTATAATAGTGTACAGCACACAAGGTTAACATTGCACCAGACATGCAGGGCCAGACTTTAACTAATGTAAAGCAGCTACCCTGTTTCCCCGAAAATAAGACAGTGTCTTATATTAATTTTTGCTCCCAAAGATGCGCTAGGTCTTATTTTCAGGGGAGGTCTTATTTTTCCTGGAGCTTCGGGGCCTTATATTCCAGGGTGGCCTTATTATCGGGGAGGTCTTATTTTCGGGGGGATGCCTTATATTACAGCGAGAGGCAAAACTGGAAGTAGGTCTTATTTTCGGGGGATGTCTTACTTTCGGGGAAACAGGGTAATGCAGTGAGCAGAGTTACGCTGACTTATGCCAGCTGAGGAACTGAATCGCATAGTCTTTTTTGGACTGGCCTGTCACATCTACCCAAGAGATGTTAGACTGTTTTTTTTTCCCCTGCGCAGTGAAGCTCTTCAACAATTCGTAAGTCCAAACCTAATTCAAGTCAGGTTTCCAAAAAACGGTACCCTCCAGATTTCTAAAGCATCATATTCTCCTGCATTTGCTGAGAATGTGTATTGTTCTTTCTCTAAAGAAAAGGTCAGCTGTATAGAACTATGTACGAAAAAACAAAACACTCTAAGTAAATATATATTCAGGGACATTTTGTTCTGTAGTACTAACAACATACCACCAATGCACTGAATTCCTAAGTATGTTTTTATTTAGCTCTTAACATTGCAGAGTATGATGGACCCAGGGAGCTCTGGCTTATTTAATATCTTGACCTGTCATGTGTACATTCTACCCTCAAATACCTCCTTTACAACTGTATTGATCACTCTTTGGGCATTTGATGGTGAAGGGAGGCTTAAAGTCTTCCATTTGTTTAGAAACACAGTGCTGTTTCTTATAATGTTAGGCATAGAGCATATAATTTGAAAAAAAAATGCTTTAAAATAATAACGTGCATTTCTCTAGCATCCTGCGTCTGAGGATCACTAAGAGCTTTGCACACAATTAAGGCTGCGAGTCTGTCACAGAGGTCATGGAACTCACAGATTCTGTGACTTTCCGGGACCTCTGTGACTTCTGCAGCGGCAGGTGCGGCTGGTCCGGGGGTGCCACCTGAGCAGCTCAGGCAGCCCCTGGGCCAGCCATACCGGCTGCTGCTGGGGCAGTCTCAGGGTACTGTGCCCCCCCTACACACACAGCAGCAGCAGGAGTTTGGGTGTGGGAAGGGGCTCAGGGCTGAGGCAGGGGGTTGGGGTGTGAGATGGGGCTCAGGCACTTACCTCTGGGGGGCTCCCAGGAAGCGGCCGGCATGTCTGGCTACTAGGTGAATACGCAGCCAGGCAGCTCCATGTGCTGCCTCCGCCTGTACGTGCTGCCCCTGCAGTTCTCATTGGCTGTGGTTCCAGGCCAATAGGAGCTGGAGCTCAGGGCGGGGGCAGTGCATGGAGCCCCCCCTGGCTGCGCCTCCGCCTAGGGGCCGCAAGGATATGCTGGCTGCTTCCGGGAGCTGAGTAGGGAGCCTGTCAGCCCACCTGCCAGCCCTCCTGCCCCCACCCCCATCACCCACGGGGGTCACTGGCCCCGGGCCGCTCCCCCGGTTCCCCCCGAGAGCAACCAAGTTTTTCTCAGGGGTATATAGTACAAGTCATGGACAAGTCACTGGCCGTGAATTTTTGTTTACTGCCCGTGATCTGTCCATGACTTTTACTAAAAATACCATGACTAAAATGCAGCCTTACAGATCATAAATTAAGCCTCACCGAACCCTCATGAAGTAAGTAAATATCATCTTTCCCCCTTTAAATACAGGGAAAGGGAGGCACAGAAAGGCCCATGATACTACAGGCTATTTTGTCCATTTGAAATAATGGGTCATTCAGCAAGTCTGAGACATCGGCATAGGACACAGGTCTCCTGAGTGCCAGGTCCATCACTAACCCTACAGGACGCTACTTGGCTTTAGTTCCATGTACTGAAAGCATCATTCTCGGGGCCCTTCTGCCAATGCCAGCAACAGGGGCTGGGTTCAGGGTCTAGGGGATCCTTCTCTAAAGAAAATAAAACTCTGGCTCAAGCCCCCGACTCAGAGTCGTTGGCCTGCTTCTGGTCTGGGAAATGTCAATAAAACCTCCCTGATCACCCTTGCAGGGGTTTGCCTTCTCCCCCAGTTGCAAGCAACATGGAGCACCAGGATTTTGGGAGAATGCAGACATATGAAAACCCAATATATATATATTTGCATAGAGGACACTGAGCCACCCCAATCAATCAATACATCCAGAGTTTGGTCAACGCCTCCAAGTCCAAAAGAATAAGGGTCCAGTTGATGGAGGGTTAGAACTTGTCATGCTAACACAAACCCCACCCACCTAAAACCCCACTCGTGGGTTAGGTTAGGCTCAGTGTAGCCCAGGGGCATCCAGGGGTGGCTCCCCTCCACCAGTCTGCCCAAATCCAGGAAGAGCTGTTCTGCCAGGTTCCACGCTGCTGGGTAGCTATCTGGTTCAGTTTAGCTAGCTTGGTTTTGCTTCCACCTGTCAGAGGGGATGGGGTGCTGCAAAGTCAGCTCTCCACGGTCAGCCATTGCTGTGGATTCAGCTCTGCTCCATTGTTACTAGGGCTGTTCCAGTCAGGTCAGTCCTATAGCTGACACTGCTTCAGTCCAATAGATCCCTCTATATAAACCAAAGGCAGACCTGGAGTCTTGTACAGAATCCACCTTTTTAAGGATAGGAGGAGTCCTCCTTCAAGACACTACCTGCTGAGCCAAAGCTTCATTACCCAACCAAAACTCCATCACTCATGCCTGCAGGGTGACCCCTCACCAGGCATATCCTGCACAATTCCTATGACTAACCAAAACAAGACTCAGTATGTGGAACTATGGGTTAACATTATAATTATGTAAGTGAAGCTGGCCCCAGTTGGCTTTTCCCCCTGCTCCTCAGGAAAGCGAGAGGAGAGCTCCATCCCTATGTCATCTCACCCCAAGATACCGTGCTGACAGACGTTCATCATTATTTTGAATGGCAAAATGGTTTGTAGCAGCCTCACCCGTCACAATTACAATCCATCCATCATTTAGATGGCGCTTCCTATTTTCAAAGCATCGTGTGAATGTACATAGCCGAGTTTTGCCTCGTCACGCAGTGGTGCAGTGCAGGGAGGAGGTGAACCACCCCAGCAGAGGCAGCTGAAGGCATTAGGCCTTTGCACTCGGGAAGACATTATTGCCTTACTCTGGAGAGCCAAAGGGAAGTGGCTCTTGCTACACATGTGTAGCGGGTGAGCCATCTTGGTTCAGAGGGAGGTAAGGCCATGGTGCCACCCATAGCCCACTATCAATGCCAAAACAATAGCTACTGGAGGTGAATGGAAAATGGAAATCCACTCTGGGTTGACATTTTAAGCTGTGTGAAATTTTTCATGGAAGGGATGGTCTCTAAAAATTCCATTTTGAGGGCACTAAAGGAGAATTTTTTCAGCTTGTCAGCTACCCACCTGGAAGGTTCTTATACCGTTCACTTTCTGCCTGCATTTCAAATTTCCTGATGGAAAATAAAATCAATTTTTCAACAAATATTGAAATTTATCTGCAGAAAATTTCAATTTTGTGAAAAGTGCACTTTACCTTGGAAAACCATTGAAATGAGAGGCAGTATGTCCTAGTGCATAAAGCACTGGGCTAGGATACCGGAGATTTAGGCTCTATTTCCAGCTCTGTCACTGGCCTGCTGGGTGACCTCAGGCAAGGCACTTTAACCTCTGTGCCTCAGTTTTCCCATGTGTAAAATGGGGCTGATGATTCTGACATCCTTTGAAAAGAACTTTGACATCTACTGATGAAAAGCGCTATAGAAGGGCTAGGTATCATTATTATTATACCCATTTTACAGATGGGGAACTGAAGCCCAGCAAGACTAGGGCCTGGTCTACACTAACCCCCCAATTCAAACTAAGGTACGCAACTTCAGCTATGTGAATAACGTAGCTGAAGTCGACGTACCTTAGTTCGAACTTACCGCGGTCCAGACTCGGCAGGCAGGCTCCCCCGTCGACTCCACGTACTCCTCTCGCCGAGCAGGATTACCGGAGTCAACAGCGAGCACTTCTGGGTTCGATTTATCGCGTCCAGACAAGACGTGATAAATCGAACCCAGAAGTTCGATTGCCTGCCGCCGAACCAGCGCGTAAGTATAGACGTACCCTCTGTGTTTGCCTAAGGTCACAAAAGGAATCTGTGGTACAGCAGGGAATTGAATGTGATCTCCAAAATTGAAGGCTAGAACCCTTACCACTGGATCACGCCTTCTTATGAATCAGAGCACCCCTGTGCTACATACTGTACATGCACATAATAAGAGACAGTGTCTGCCCCACAGAGCTTACAAATTAAAACAAATAAGCTATTACCAAAAGTTGCCATTTGACATCTTTTCCAAACACAGAAAGTTTTCCTTTAAGAGGTTTAAAAACAAGATTTAATAAACAACTGATCCTTTTGCAGTGCATCATGGAAGGATTATAAATCTCACTTGAGAAAATATGGCTGCACTCCACATATGTTGAAAGAGAATTACTTTCCCAAGCCTGCTCTGCTCTTTTGCTTTCATGCTAACAAAGTCCCAGTACTTGGCAGGGGAGAACTCCAGGTTATTTTCATGAATAACTCATAAAAGGCACAGGCAGCCTCCTGAGAGAAAACAAGGTGTGTTTTCTGATACAGCTACATAACTTGACTTTTAATTGTTTTGAATGTGCAACCAAAGCCCTTTGGGCTTTAATAATTATTGGTGGTGGGTGAGGTGCATGTTGTTAAAGAACTGAAGGTTTACTTGCTTGTGGAGTGTTGTCATATAAAACTGTGGTTTTGAGAATACACTATTACAAGAGTGTGTGTGTATATATAATGCATAATGCTCTGAATATATACAGGAAGCTAAGCACAGGCCATCTATCTTTATATGTGCATTTATTGTTTTTCCATTTATAGTGCTCAGAATGTTGCCAGCTCCTTCACAGAAAACATCAAAGTACAAAATCCCTGAGAGCAGGAAAAGGATGCGGGGGAAATATTGAATGTGTAATCAGTTCAATCTATTCTGGGACCATGAACACTAAAATACCTTAATGAGAATTATGCGCGTTCTGCATGGTACCACTCTAGGGCAGAGTCAAGGCTGTTTTGGATGTCCTGATTGTGTGCACTGTCGTCCCTTCTCATGTTTGGATTTTTTTTAAAACGATAACCTTAACTCTGAATGTCCTGGGTTTCCAAACGTTGATTTGGGGACAGTTATTTACAAGATCTCTGGAACATTTTTAGCCTCAATGACTCATACGTACTCTCAATCTTAATTCTATTGTAATATAGTTTCAGTTTGGGAACAAATGCTGAATATGCATGAATGTTTTCTTACTGTGGGCATTGCAGGAGGTTTTTCAGGAAGAATTTTTTAGATGATAGTTTCAGGCTTGGCAAACCAGAGGAGGGAATTCCATATAAAAATAAAAAAATAAAAAGGGCATCTGAGAAAGTATCAACAGCTGTTTGTGAAAGAAATGGATGCAGAGAGTACAGAGAGGGGAACTAGTGGACTAGAAGGACTAGGAGAAGATTGGGGATATAAGGGACTAGGAATGAAGGTTTTCAAAAGTGCCTAAGCCTCATTTTCAGAAATGATTTGGGCACTAAGGAGTCTAAGTCCTGTTGACTTTCAGTAGGATTAGGGGCAGATTTGCAAAGGTATTTGGGCATCTAAGTTTCATGAAATCAATAGGAGTTAGGCACCTAATCTGTTAGGCACTTCCAAAAATCCCACTAGGCACCTGTGTGCATCTTTAGGCACGAAAATATCTATGAAAATCTTGTCCCTAAATGCCTGTCTCTTTTTAAAATGGGATGCAGTTGCTTTGAAAATTTTAGCGTAGGTCAGATAAACAGGACCCGAATGTACAAAAAGTGAGATACTTACATTCCTATTTTAGGCACCTAAGTTCTGGCTTTGGCACCACTGTGATGCACATCCCCCACCACCACCACTCACTTGGCACCTAAGATTTGCATTAAAAAGTTCCCTAAGTGCCCACGTATCCACTGTGACAAGGTTAGGCCAGACGGCTGCAAGAGGGTCCTCATATTGGGTTCCGGGAAGGGAAAGGCGCACCTCTGCCCTCGCCAGACCAGCCCGAACTCCCAGAAGGACGCCATGAAGCCCACATCTTCCACCAAGCTGTTATTAAAGTGACAGTAGGCCAGCCCCGGCCTCTCCAAGGTGAGAGAGGCCGTCATGGTCACCAAATGGTGATCCAAGAATGGGGCTGGCTGGATGCTGAAGGAGAGGGCCTGTGAAAGCTGATGGCGAGAAAAGTAGATGTGATCCAACTAGGAGTGGCATGACCGATGTGCCTCCACCCGGACATAGGTGAATGTTGACACATCGTCCGTGTGGTGGTCGTGCCAGATGTCTACCAGGGAGTGATGGTCAACAATCTCCCGGAGGACGTGCGCGGCGGCCGGGCACTGCTCGGAAAAGCGCACACGCTCTGGGCCCGATGTCGGGGCATAGACGCTGACAAGGTTCAACGTCAGCCCCTCTATATGAACCTGGAGGTGCAGCAGGCAGCCCGGCACAACCTCGAGCTGTAGGCCAGGGGAGAACAGGGTAGCCACTCCAGCCATATGAGCTGTGAGATGGCTAAAATATACCCCATCCGCCCACTCCAGCCGCCAACTTGCTGCAGCGGCTGGATCCGTATGAGTCTCCTGCAGGAAGGCAACAGAGTACTCCCCCTCCCAAAGGAAGGAGAGTACCTGGCACCTGCGTAGACCCATCCTACAGCCCTGGGTGTTTAATATGGCGAAGGTGATTGGTGCCATAGTGAGGGCTGGGGGGGATCCTCACTAGCAGGGATGCTAACGGCCCCCGTTGGACCTCGCAGCAATCCGTGACTGTCCCCAAAGAGTGGGCCAAATTCTCGCCCCATAGAAATTGGCAGAGATGTACTCAAGTCAATGGAGGAGCTGTACCAGTTTTCACCAGGTGAAAATTTGACCTTGCAGTTCTACAGGGAGAAAAAAAGTTGGGTATTTTTTAGGGCTTTCTATTAATCGCAGTTAACTCACATGATTAACTCAAAAAATTAACTGCGATTAAAAAAATTGTGATTAATCACACTGTTAAACAATAGAATACCAATTGAAATTTATTACATATTTTGGATATTTTTTGTACATTTTCAAATATATTAATTTCTATTACAACACAGAATACAAAGTATACAGTGCTCACTTTATATTATTTTTATTACAAATATTTGCACTTTAAAAATGATAAACAAAAGAAATAGTGTTTTTCAGTTCACCTCATACAAGTACCATAGTGCAATCTCTTTATCGTGAAAGTATAACTTTTACAAATGTAGGGTTTTTTGTTACATAACAGCACTCAAAAACAAAACAATGTAAAACTTTAGAGCCTACAAGTCTACTCAGTCCTCCTTCTTGTTCAGCTAATTGCTAAGACAAACAAGTTTGTTTACATTTACGGGAGATACTGCTGCCTGCTTCTTATTTACATGTCACCTGAAAGTGAGAACAGGCGTTCCGATGGCACTTTTGTGAGATGAGTTGAAATATACTATTTATTTTATTTTTTACGGTGCAAATATTTGTAATAAAAATAAATATAAAGTGAACACTGTACACTTTGTATTCTGCGTTGTAATTGAAATCAACATATTAAAAATGTAGAAAACATCCACAAATATTTAAATAAATGGTATTCTATTATTGTTTAAAAGTGTGATTAATCTTTTAATTGGGCAATCAATCGTGATTAATTTTTTTAATCACTTGACAGCCCTAGTATTTTTCTTTGTATATATTAAGTGTACTTCAAGAGTTCAAACCAAGGCCCTGATCCTACAAAGACTTACTCACATGCTCAACTTTATACATGGTGTGTAGTCCCACTGACTTCAATGGTGCATAAAGTTAAACACGTTTAAAATTTTGCAGGATCAGGGTCCAATGAATTACAGGTTTATGTCATTCCTACTCTGCTTCCTGAAACACAAAAGCAAATTGAGCACAATATTAGATGTAAATCTGTTAATGCTTCAATTTTCATAATTTGTCTAATGGAAGAATAGAAAAGAACGAACCCTGGACGGTGGATTATAAACATTTTAAATTGCGGTGACTAATATGAACATGCTCAGAACATAACACTATAATTGCACATTAATACATCACTCTCCCCGCTACACACACTCCTTTGTCAATCACTTTCTTCTTTTAATTGATCTAAAATAGGTTAGGTGGTTTAATAATTCTTGTAGATTTTGTAAATAACCCAAAGGTATTAAGTGTGCGCCAGGCTAATACATGGCAACTATACTGTTGAATGTTTCGTAAACTAAAGCCATTGATTTTATGTCAAGCATTACATATAAATTTGTTGAACAGATAATCAATTTCCCTACTCCACCTCTTTTTAACTGAATCATTATTTTGAAACAGAATAGCATCAATATTTGACCACCACCAGTTCCATATCCAATGGAAAAAAATCTAATTTTCCCTTGCATGCTAGGAATGGGCAAACAGGCTGATATTGACATTGAGCGATATTAGTATTTAAGAGTACTAGTAATCAGGAAATGTTTGCTTCCCAATATGATTATCAACCTATTTATCCATGCTTATTGTCTGCTTGAGAAAGCCATCCCCAAGATTTGAATGCCATACCTATTATATGCATGGGCGACTTAGTGAAACAAATATTTTAACTAACAATCACTTCTTTTGCTAATTTGAGTGTAAAAAACAATGAAAACATACATTGCCACATGTTACATTCTGGATCTGCATTAATGCTATTCAGTTTTACCATTGTATATATGTGCCTGGGCACACGTGTACTGCAATTATATACAATTCCACCCATGGTCTATTTCACCCATTTAGATTTATTGATAACATCAGTGCAGTGTCTAATATGCAAACAGAAGCAATGAGGAAGGGGGAAGGAACCCATGAAAGCTTTGATCAGTACATCATGCTCCTGATCCATAGCCCATTGAAAACAATGATTAGGCTCCCATTGTTTTCAAAGGGTATTGAATCAAGCCCCGTCTGTTCACAATGAGAAGAGTTATTTCCAAAAATCTCCTTAAATGAAGCCAGTGGCAACAACCTTTCTGTTTTAAGGCAAAATTGCCTGCACTTTGAGACCAAAATATATACTCCTTATGCACACGATAAAATGAATTACTTGTGTTTAAGATTATAGTAGTTCTAAATGCTAAGTGTAATAGGTGTCATCTTCATTTGTCATTCTCTGACTCCATTGTGACCTATTCAAAGACATCATGCAAATGTTATTTATTGCACTGCTATAGGTTCTCATGGACTTAAGACCGCACAGAGGATTGTAAAGCATGTTTATGTCAATGTCATTGCCGAACGACAGTGTTTAACCCAAGTTTAACATTTTCACGTCCCATCGACTGAGGAACAAGATTAACTCTATTCCCATTGATCCAGGGGATATTACGACCAACATAGAGTTTCTCATTAATAAGCCTTCTCATCATTTGTTCCTGAGATTATGAATATTAGAAAAAACATGTAGTGTGGGAACAGAAGCAACACATATTGTGCAACAGAGCAAATGTGTACAAGCCAACCAACCAGATTGAGTGTGGTGAAATCTGTAAGGCTCTAAGGAAAAGGGATCCTCCATTGGTTCCCCAGTGTCTCTGCTTTCCCTAGGGTGACCAGATGTCCCGATTTTATAGGGACAGTCCCGCTATTTGGGGCTTTGTCTTATATCTTTGCCTATTACCTCCCACCCCCGTCCCGATTTTTCACACTTGCTGTCTGGTCACCCTAGCTTTCTCAAACCCATGGAGGAAGAACAGAGAGCTGGATTTGCCCCTATTTATAAGAAAGGGGAATGTGCTTACATTTTAGTACCGAAGAACCAGTCTGAGGGAATGAACAGACTCTGAATTTGAAATATGCATCGGCCCAATATGCAGAATATTCAGCAGAGACTTTCGGTAATGGATTCCTGCATGTTCCTAGTCTCTTAAGTTCAGAAAGGGAGATTGGTCTCAGTTTTCCGCCTACAATCCTAGTGCTATCTGCGATATATCAGCCACCTGATTCTCCACTGCCCTGCACCTTGAGTAGTCGTTCACATGACAAAAAAAGCAAAATTAGAAAATGAAACAGGGGCCACCGGAGTGCAACCACCACCTTATGATAAAAGCCAGGTTCTGGTAAAACCTAAACCGGGACCTAGACTGGTGCCTGTCAGAACGGGACGAGTAAGTGCACAGAAGGAAAAAGTAGCAAACAATACTTTCATTGAATTGGTAAGTCAGATGATGGGAAAAATGGAACAGTTCACAGAGCACATTAGGAGACAGGAGCTGCGACTCAATCACAGGGGAGTGAATAAAAAAGAATTTCAAAGTGAAAAACTGAGATTAAGCGGGTTAACGCCTAGAATTGATGCATTAACAGATGTACTTGCCCCAAAACAGTTAATTGTTGCAAAAAAGGGCGCTCCCACCATCCATTTGTCATGAACAGAAAAGCAACAGACACTGCGGGAACAAATTCAGGTTTTGCAGGAGCAGGTAATTAGCCCCACTCTCCTCTCAGAACCAGGATAAAAACCCAGGGTGTGAGTTCCCAACTGCTTCGACCCACAGAACCATATTCCGCACTCAGAGCTAAAAATAGAACCTTCTTTCTCAAATATTTTTACATACCAGTTAAGTTTTCCTTTATATCCTTTCTCAGTTTACTAAACTCACTGCTGCTGCCTGTACTTTAAGATACCTTGATACAGTTAATCTCTCTTGTATCAGAGGGGTAGCCGTGTTAGTCTGAACCTGTAAAAAGTAACAGAGGGTCCTGTGGCACCTTTAAGACTAAGACTAACAGAAGTATTGGGAGCATAAGCTTTCGTGGGTAAGAACCTCACTTCTTCAGATGCAAGTAATGGAAATCTCCAGAGGCAGGTATAAATCAGTATGGAGATAACGAGGTTAGTTCAATCAGGGAGGGTGAGGTGCTCTGCTAGCAGTAGAGGTGTGAACACCAAGGGAGGAGAAACTGCTTCTGTAGCTGGATAGCCATTCACAGTCTTTGTTTATACCTGCCTCTGGAGATTTCCATTACTTGCATCTGAAGAAGTGAGGTTCTTACCCACGAAAGCTTATGCTCCCAATACTTCTGTTAGTCTTAAAGGTGCCACAGGACCCTCTGTTACCGTTAATCTCTCTTGGCTCAGGTCTCCCTACCTTCCTAGGTTGCTCTTCACCCAACTTCCCCCGCCTCTCCTCATTTCTGCTCTCTCTGTTTTAAAAGTGATCGTTTTTACAGAAATCTCCAGAAGATAAAGCAATTGAAAACAGAACAAAACAACAAAGAGAAAACAAAGTAAAAACTTTACTTTAAATAAATCCAGTAAATTAATTATTTTAACCCTTCAGGAATGAAGCAGGTGGAATTACTCCTAACTTTCTTAAAAATATGGACAAAATGCCAAGCAACAAAAATGCAAACTCTGCTTCTAATACTAACCACTAACTAATATTTAAAATTGGGGCTTTCCTTATTACCAAATAGCAAAGTTTTAAAATAAAGTTTAATATAAAGTAATGGAAAATGCCTTAAGTTACTAAATAAATACAACAAATTTGGCAAATAATAATATAAATGTTATCAATTTTTATTAAGAGTTTTAAAAAACAAGATAATAACTTGCTTATTTAAATGTTTAACCCTTTTGTTTATGTTTTGTTTGCCTTCTTTGTATAGTTATAAATAGAATTCTGGCGTCATTTATTTTTTTTTACTTGTAAGTTAGTCCTGTATATCATGTATGTTGTTCTGTGTTGTGTGTGTCACGTGACTACTTTTTATTATTTTTGTTTTGTTGCAACAAAAGTCAATTTTATACCCTTTTAAAAAAAATATAATAGGTACCACACTAGTTTAATATTATGGTTGGGGTATAACCATCATAATATTACAATTTTTTTCAAAGTTCAAAAAGGTCTCAGTTATAAATATATGTACATATATTTCTGCTTCAATAAATAATACAATTGCAAACAAAAAAAATTTCTTATTTTTATTAATCAGGTTTGTTTGTTTTTTAGGGTTTTTTTTTTATTCAAAGGAAAAAATGTAAAGGGGAAACCTCATCATTAAGGTTAAGGTAATATTAACAAAATGTCAATTTCTTGTTTGGGTTTTTATAAACTTGTTTGCACTTTTAAATATAGTTATAAGACTGTCATAGCAAAAATGTGTAAAAATAACAATTTATGCATAAAGCTAACTAAATAATTTCAACAGGTTTCCACCTTTTCAACAGGTTTCCACCTTTGGCTACCAAACACAACAAAGCATCATGAAAATTTAATTCCCTTAAAGTGTTTGCATATATTTGCATTCAAAATTTATTTGGTTTAATTTTATACTTGGTTTAATTTTATACACTTTTTAAAAAATGATATGTTAAAGGGAAGCAGTGGTTGTTAAAGTTTGTGCTTCTAAACAGTTAACAAAAGTGGAATTGGTATCACAAGCAAATTAACTCTAGAAAGCCTGGTAAGAATTCTGTTCACAACTCTTTTGCTAAAACAAAGTGCTCACCAGAGGAAAGCAATATGCCTTCTCATAGAAGAGATTGTGAGCATCTATTTTATCAGTTAATCATTACCTTTAGTATAAAATATTAGTAATGCAAAAGTATAGCTTGTGTTATAAAAGACTTGGTCCCCATGATGTTGTAAACACACTAAGTTAATCTGTGTATTAAATTTGGGTTTCTGAAAACAAGAAGAGATATAAAACAAACAAAAACTTTATTATGCTAACTAACTCAAGCTGTTTAAGGTTGCATCCCACAGACCAAACACACCAGAAAATATCACACCACAAAAACACCAGAAGATCTCAGTGTACCGTGAAGGAACTCCCAAGCATCAAGAAAAGAAAAATGAAGTGCTTTATAAATAAGAGACTGGTCAAATACACCTTAATCTAATTTATATGGACAATTAAGTTAGCAATCAGCCAGAAACCACTAGCTGGACCAGATTAAACTGTCATTTACTTTCAATTTGGCTGTTGTGTAAAAGTAACTGTATTACTGTTGTACTGTTGTATTATTGCTGTATTTTCAATGTACAACATTTACAATGTGCATAACCTTGCTAAGCTGTTTAACCAATACACAGGTAAAAAAAAAATCAACAAATGAATGGCAGTAAACAACATGAAGGCAAGGAAAAACAAATTAGTAAAGAAATTAAGTTACACAGTACCTACAAATTAGATAAACAAATTCCCTGTTAGTACTAGTCACAATTTGGGGTCAGTGACACTGCATCCTAACTCAGGTACATGTTATTCAAAACAACCTTGTTCAGTGTCTGGGTACCAATACTACATCCTGACACAGCAATATTTGATAAACTGGTTACTGTCCATTCAGTAGGTTATCTAAAAGCCAGCGTCCATAGAAAACGACTGAATCCACGTCAGCAATGCAACCAATGGAACAAAGAAGCTAACTGTTTCTGTTTCCTGCCCAGAAAAGCTTACCAGAGGGTGACAACCAGCAGTAAGGGTAACCTATAACATGGATGGACAGTACTGGGTGGTAACTAATTACAGACATATATAAGGCCTCATTGGTAGTGTCACTACTCCAAATTTCTGTTTTACTTCTCATATACATAGCACTGTGGGACACATTGTAACAATGCCTATCCCAGTATTTCAAAACTACTACTAATGATACAAATGGTAACTGTAATTTCCCTAATAGCAACACACTTCTATCTGCAGTACCACAAGGGCCAAACTACAACACCAGATTGAAAAAAGATTGTTATGCTTGAATATAAGGTCGTATCATATGTACACATACATACTATACATACATACCCATATATGCACCATATCCATATATATTAATTATTTGGTAGTGTCACTAAGGCTCAATCAGAAAACTACATTCCTTAGTCAAAGTCCCGGGCCTAACATTCCCAGGCCCACCATAAGGGACTACATAAATTGGAAAATAAAATCTGTCCATCAGTCGTACAAGGGTATGTGCAGATGAAGGAACAAATGGGCTATGAATGTATGCATAGTAAAGTAAGGTAACCACATAAAGGCATTTAGCCCACTGGGTCATCTTCCCCAAAAAAGACAAAACGTGGGGGAATGTAGTAAGAAGAGGGCCTGAAACATGAGGCCTTGTATCAAAGGCCTGGCATGAGGACTAAACTAAAGTGGTCAAAACTTTGCAAAGGCAGGTTGTGAGCAAGAGGCAGGCCCTGCTCACAGAATTCGGTAAGCACAGGGCTAATATTGCAGAAATGCATCCCTAAGTAGTGCTAGGCATAAGAATATATATGCAAACACATTCCAGAAAGGTGATGCCAGAACACATTCCCCAAAGATAACAGGAACATGCTGACCCATCTTAAGGATACGGTCAGGATGACATCATGAGGCATAAAGATGTTTTAATTGATCCTACAGGTACAAGGCAATTAACCCTAACACGTTAGAGGGTGGCACCCTGATAGTTCAGGGGTGATATGCAAGTTGTTTGTATTGGTACATAAAAATGTACCTCAGAGGGAGTGGTGTTTGGCCAGCCAAGGGGGCAGTGGAAAGTCCTGCCACTGACTGAGCTGTGTCCATTGTCACGAGCCTACATGTCTTAATATCCTCACCGAGTCTGCCAGGTGCTATTATTGTGCTTCGTTGACAATAAACCTGGCCGGGCGCCTTCACTACTAAACCAAGTCTTGTGGTCTTATTGGACAGTTTGATTGGACCTGCTGTACCGGCTCTCTGGCCAGAGCCAGTGCATCGCACAGAGAGAACACACGCATGCAGCTGAACATCTGACGACACACACCTCTGCAAAACAGCAATGATTTAAGTGAGTGGAAGATTGTGATTGAAGAGTTTTACCACTCACTTTGCAGAGGCATGTGCCCACAAGGCAAGGCTGTGGAGGATCCAGCCCATGATACACTGCAGCTCAGATGAAGATGGCAAAGACCTATAGCGGTATCTAGTCCATCTCCATTCCAGTGAGGGATTGTATGGACCTCACTCAATGCCCATTAAGTCACAAGTAATATATAGGATCCACTCCAATGCCTAACAAAATCACTGTGATTAATACTCTGTTCAGTCTTGTTTAAAGTGTCCCAAACATTGGAGTTTTCCCACAATTCTCTTGGGTGTCTCTTCCACAATTTAATGGCTCTCACTGGCAGGAAAGCTTTTCCCCTGATACTCTTTCCAAATATCTTTCCCCTCATTTTACCCCTTTACTTCTACCCCCTTTGTATCAACCTCAATATTTCCTCCTCATCCCTAGTGCTTACATACTTAGGATAGTTATCGAATCATGGAAATGTGAGCACTAGAAAGGACCTCAAGAAGTCATCAAGTCCAGCCACTGTGCTGAGGCAGAACCAAAGTAAACCTAGTTACTTCCCCCCCCCAATTATCATTCCTTAGTCATTTCTAAATCAGGATAGATATTTGTCAACTCTTTTAGTTTATATCTCCAACCTCCTGATCATTTTTGTTGCTATTCACTAAATTCCCTCCAATTTGCCTACACTTTTCTGATAGTGTTCAGAACTGAAGATAGTATTACAGGTGTCTTCTCACCTCCATGCTCTATGGCTTGGTCTACACTTACCCCCCAAGTCGAAGTAAGGTACGCAAATTCAGCTACGTGAATAACGTAGCTGAATTCGACATACCTTACTTCGAACTCACCGCGGTTCAGACGTGGTCCCCACGCGGCAGGCAGGCTCCCCGTCGACTCCGCGGTACTCCTCTCGTTGAGCTGGAGTACTGCAGTCGACGGGGATCACTTCCTGGTTCAATTTATCGCGTCCAGACCAGACGCGATAAATCGAACTCGGAACTTCGATCCCCAGCCGCCGAACTAGCGCGGCAGTGTAGACCAGCCCTATGATGTGTTGTTTGTGCACATACAGCCCAGGATTGCTGAGTGATGACCAGCCTTTCTCTCAGACCTCAAGTTAAATTTCCATACCCTTGGGCATGTTAGATCAATAGAATAACCCGCAATAGTTTGAAACTAAAGAAATACCAGGCCTGGCCTTCTGTTTTGCCTTCCAGGTAAGTAAACACTCAGGAGCAAAGTTAGTGAAGGCTGAAGTTCAAAGATTTGGAAAAAAATACCCTGAACTTTGGAGTCTTGTTAACTTCCTTTTGCTTTAGGAATTGGGATGGAAAGTCTAGATCAACCTCTCTCATTCCACTTCCAGGCCCCAGATGAAGCTCACCGGGGCAAATAAGGAAGAAAAAAAGTGTACGACCAAATGCTTTCAAACCTCAGAGAGATTTGGCTTTTGCTCTTTGCAAGTGTGAACAGGTGGCTTGATTCTTCAGCCCAGCAATGAAATATATCCTTACTTAGAAGGCTAAACCTTTATAGAGCTGGGTGTAATTCTGATACATTTCATAGTGTCTCCATCTTTCCAGTAAATATTATGATTACCATGATGCCATCCTCATTATACTACAAAAACTAAATAAAGTGGAAAGATTTAAAGCAGCATCTAATCCATCTTTGCCCCCAACACACTGTGTCTGCCAGAAGGTACGAACTTTAATATATGCTGCAGTATTATTTCTCTGGCAACAACACAAGCCATTAAACACTATCCTAATAAAACAACACCTTAAGCATTTCCTTAAAGTGGACCCAGCATAATGCCATTACCATAAGTACATCATCAAGCAATTTAAGAAATATATGAATATGAAAGTGGTTACTCACATTTTATGGGTAGCCACAGTTGTCAGGGATACCAGTATTTACCGTAAATGCCTTCCACAGATGCCTAGATTTTGCAAACAAGGTAAATAGAGCTCCAGCTATATTTGTCCCTGTGATCAACAAAATGTCAGTCTAAGCACCAGAAGCTTTTGTAATCATGCTATTTACACAATATAACTAATTTTAAAATCTGCTTAGCATGCTGAAAGCTCTGAAAACAAACTAGCAGCTGAAGGAGAATGTTCTGTTATGAATAAAAAGAGAGGTCTGAATTTGTGGACAGCATGTTGATTACCGGCAAATATTATTGTTTCCAGTCATCATTAAGAATGTCAGTGGTCTACCTTCTGCACACCGTTAACCTATTCACTCAAAACGTGGCTGATCCAGAAGAGTTTTGCTACCCACTGGCCTCTTGGGTGAGAGGTGCAGAAAAGGCCAAACAAGCGTATAGATAAGTGATCTCCAAAGCTGTTCTGTGTAACAGGTCCAATGGGACAGTAACAGATCCCCCACTCTGGGATCTGTGTTTCCAATGCAAGTCGGGTGGGAATTACCAAAGCTGTAGTTCTGGGTTTACGTGCAAAGTTTCCCTTTCACATGGAATCCGAGGCAGATGGGCTGTCAGGAGCCAGGACAGTTCTGGGAGCACATGCCAAGTCCTAATGCAGTTTTGCCCCAGGCATCAATGAGAGTTGTGCTCTAAGCTTGCAGATTGGTTGGCACTGGGTACAGGGACAAATCAGTTTCAAAACCACGATTAATGGTGCAGCACATGAGCCAGTAATGCTACACTAGCATCAGTTCAAAGCAGAGCACTTTTGAAATTTTGAAACATACTCCCTGCCCAAAATTGCGTTATAGTCTGACTGCTACAGTTGTCAGCTAGGCCTACCTCAAAGTTATACATACTAGGTTATACCCTTTCTGGTTTGTCCTGAATGCTTGGGCAATGCATCGATGTCTGGACTCATTCATAGATGATGATGTCAGAAGAGACCATTGCAGACATCTGGTCTGACCTCCTACATAATACAGGCCATTGGAATTCCCTAAATTCATTCCTGTTTGCAGGGCCGGCTTTAGGAAGTGCGAGGCCCAATTCGAACATTTTCGGCGGGGCCCCAGCAGGGATGACTATTAAAAAAAAAAAATTAAAAAATAAAACACACATAAAAAAAACCCTTTCATTTATTCCATGTATTATTTACTTTCCATAACTATATAAATAATAACAAAATTATATATTACGTACATTGCTGGCTGGAGACAGGGCAGGGGCTGACTGGAGGTAGGGTCTGGCTGGAGGCAGGGCAAGAGGTGCGGGGCTGGCTGCGGGCAGGGCAGGGGGTGCGGGGCTGGCTGGAGACAGGGGCTGGTGCGGGCAGGGGAGGGGGTGGGGCGTGGCTGCTGCTGCAGGCAGGACAGGAGGTGCAGGGCTGGTGCAGGCAGGGGGTGCAGCAGGGGCTGGCTGCGAGCAGGGGGTGCGGGGCTGGCTGCAGGCAGGGGCTGGCTGTGGCCAGGGCAGGGGGTGCGGGGCTGGTGCGGGCAGGGGGTGCAGCAGGGGCTGGCTGCCGCTGCGGGCAGGACAGGGGGTGCAGGGTGCAGGGCTGGTGCAGGCAGGGAGTGCAGCAGGGGCTGGTGCAGGCAGGGCAGGGGGTGCAGGTGCGGGGCTGGTGCGGGCAGGGGGTGCAGCAGGGGCTGGCTGCGGGCAGGGCAGGGGCTCCCCTGCTTCTACTGCCCCGGCCCTTTAAATAGCTGCTGGAGCCCTGGGGAAGTGGCAGGGCTCCCGTGGCTATTTAAAGGACCAGGGCACCAGAGGCAGCTGAGGGCTATTTAAAGGGCTCGGGGCTCCCCTGCTTCTATCGCCCCGGCTCTTTAAAGAGCCGAGGGAGCCCTGGGGAAGCGGTGGGGCTCCAGCGGCTATTTAAAGGGCCGGGGCGGTAGAAGCAAGGGGAGCCCCGGACTTTTTAAATAGCCCCCAGAGCCCCGCAGCCCTACCCCAGGCCCTTTAAATTGGCCCCTGGGGAAGCCGGCCGCCCCAGTACGGCATACCGGCGGCGGCAAGGGCGCGGGGCCCGATTCAGGGGAATCGCCTGAATCAGCCTAAAGCCGGCCCTGCCTGTTTGAACTAGAGACTCAAAAATGAGCCTAAACTTGTCTTCTTAAGGTTACAGCATATATTCTAGGCTGAAGATGCCCAACTAGCTCACCACCAGGTCTGAACCTGAGCAGTTGTCTGTGGCTGTAGTACTTTGGTGATCTTGGAACATTGGTGCTTGTTTATCAGTTTGCTGCTTGAAACTTGCACTGAGTAGTTTCTCCATATTTTGGCTTCTGAGTGTGTCTTAGGGCCTGATTCTGATCTCACTTAGACTGGTGAGACTTCTTGGCCAACTCCCTCCTGCCTCATACCAGTGTAAGTGAAAACAGGATCAGAACTGTTATATATTTTCCTGGAGATGTTACAGGATGATTTTTCCCCCCCAAAAACACCTAATGAGTTAGAAGCACAAGTCCCACTATGCTCCTGACTCATGATTTTGAAAATCCTACCCTGGGCTTTGAGAATAGAATTCTACTACAGCTGGTACCCCTGGAAAAAAGGAGATTACTCACTTTCAATACTTATCTGAAAGTATAGACTGTGGTAAACCCATACTCGGCCATCCCCATCCTTGCAGAGTTGAGGACATATGTTTGCATTGTTCATCCTTTCTTCCTTTCACTCCAAAAAGAAAAGATCGTTAAGGGTATTGGGTGCTTATGCACCCCTTGATCAAAAGGGGTATGTACCACTGTCTGGGGGTCGGGGGAGAGAGAGACAGAGAGAGGAGTTGTCCTAACACCGTAGCTTTGGAAATCCCCAGCAGTTGTTGTGGTGGGACCACAACTTATCTTTGGAAAACAGTCAATCTCTTCATCAGTTCTTGACTTTCAGCCTGATTAAACTACTCTTAGACAGACGGGGAAAGTTAGTTTAAAATACATCTATTTCTGTGCTCCATTATTTGAAATAAATCCCACTCCCATTGGAAAAGAAGGCATCTGAAATTAAATACCTCTTTTTTCAAGAGTTTATTTATTCTCTCTTGCTCTAGGAGGAAGCGGAGATCTTTCCTGTCTGAGCAATAAAACATTTATATTTCTGTCTATTGATCTTTGAGGAGGAAATCACAGCAGTGCACACCCACATAGTCTAAAGCAGGGGTGACCAACCTGTGGCTCCGGAGCCACATGCGGCTCTTCAGAAGTTAATATGCGGCTCCTTGTATAGGCACCGACTCCAGGGCTGGAGCTACAGGCGTCAACTTTCCAATGTGCCGGGGGGTGCTCACTGCTCAACCTCTGGCTCTGCCACAGGCCCTACCCCCACTCTATCCCTTTCTGCGCCCTCCCCTCGAGCCTGCCATGCCCTTGATCCTTCCCCCCCCCCCAGCCTCCTGCTCACCACGAAACAGCTGATCAGGAGATGCAGGGAGGTGCAGATCAGTGGGGCAGCTGGTGGGTGGGAGGCGGATCT
Source organism: Terrapene triunguis (assembly GCF_002925995.2). NCBI lineage: Eukaryota > Metazoa > Chordata > Testudines > Emydidae > Terrapene > Terrapene triunguis. Next base: position 12,276,392 of record NW_020699449.1, on the reverse strand, counting down.
CATGGGGGGGCTGCTGACATATTACTGTGGCTCTTTGGCAATGTACACTGGTAAATTCTGGCTCCTTCTCAGGCTCCGGTTGGCCACCGCTGGTCTAAAGGAATGAGCAGAACATTGAAAAGCAGGAATGTGAGTTCAAATCATTGCTCTGCCACTCACTCCTTGGGCTCAGACAAGAGGGAGACAGGATGGTCAGCATCTTTGGGATCAGGACTTTACAGCTTGATGCTGCACACACTCATACATGACTTTACATCACGCCAAGATTTTGTGTGCGCCAATGTAGCTGAGAAACAGTTGTGTAATATTTATGTACGTAAGTGTCATGCAAATTTTAAAATCCCAAAGAGGGCATCCCACTACACAAGCCCCCTATCAATTATTCCAAAATATATAATTCCCTCCCTTATTCCATCAGATTCAACTCTTTCTACCATCCCAATTGCATTAATTTTGCTCTCCTCCTCCAATCAATCATTTTCTCCGTCGACAGGTCATTTACCTTCCCAGGCCTAATTCTTTACATTGTGATGGGTAGAGGAGAAGCAGCAGTATGCTTTAGTTTCTATAGAAATTATAAGGTCAGATCCAAACAACACCCATTGTGGGAGCACTGAGAGGAATGAATCAAGATTAATTTGCTTGGGTGGCGAGTCATGAAAGAGCGAAATCTGTGTTGATGGTATTTATCTGGCTAAAGAACACCTAAAAGTCGAACTGCTGCTGAGTCCTGAATACAAATGTGAGCTTACAAGTAACAAGCTATATTGCTGCTGTGGCAAGAGAAGAATGCAGATTTCCTTCATAGAAAGAGAGCATGACCTAACCTTTTTACATCAAGAGTAGGTTCTCAACTTCAGCTCCCCGATTTCAAGCTGTCAGTTGAGATTCCTCTGCTGGCTTTAAAGCCCAAGCCAGACTTTGAAATGGACTATTCTTGTTCTTAACAGGGAGCTGGGGCTCATACTATTCCAAATAAGTGAGAAAGCCAACATTTAAAGTGTACATTTCACACACACACCAAAAAAAATCCACACATTTGGACGGCACATTTCTTCTGTCTGCAAGGAAAAAAAATACTACAGTGCAGAAAAATTAAGGTAGTACAATATGAATCAATCCCCATAATTCTGTTGTACGGTCAATAATAATTTGATCCCAAATGCATGATGATTTTCATAAGTTACATATACACAATCACCCAGACAGTTCTGAGGTATTTTAAAACCAATTTATACATCTTTTGGAAACATTGCACTGGATCTTGATTTTAATGGAAAGATTCATAGATTCTAGGACAGGAAGGGACCTCGAGAGGTCATCGAGTCCAGTCCCCTGCCCGCATGGCAGGACCAAATACTGTCTAGACCATCCCTGATAGACATTTATCTAACCTACTCTTAAATATCTCCAGAGATGGAGATTCCACAACCTCCCTAGGCAATTTATTCCAGTGTTTAACCACCCTGACAGTTAGGAACTTTTTCCTAATGTCCAACCTAAACCTCCCTTGCTGCAGTTTAAGCCCATTGCTTCTTGTTCTATCCTTAGAGGCTAAGGTGAACAAGTTTTCTCCCTCCTCTTTATGACACCCTTTTAGATACCTGAGGATGACTTATGCCAGCTGATATTCTGACCCTGTATCTCTTATCATAGAGTCCTGTGTACAATAATTGTTTTAGAATCATAGAAGTATAGAACAGGAAGGAACCTTGACAGGTGATCAAGTCCATCCCCCCACACTGAGGCAGGATCAAGTAGACCTTGAATACTAATTTATTCAGTCTTAGTTTTCCTTTCTGTGATATTCAGGTACTACAGAGTGTGAATCCAAAACAAAAAAAAACCAAAACAGAAGTGACAATTTTCTCCACCAGACTTCTGGGAGTCTGGTGTGATTTTCTGTTCATAAATCACCTCAACTCTCAAAAGAATCCTCCTTTTACTGAAGGCATGAACGACATTATAGAGTAGTGAATCAATTCAGTCTGTAGATCCTTCCTCAGGGAAGAACATGCGTTGATGAATGATTGATGATGACCATAAGTAGGCATTAGAGTAGTTTCAGGACTATGTTCAAAGTGTCTGAATACAGCTTCCTTAGAATAAGGAATCAGTCACCTCTAAAACAAAACATCAGAAACAAGAAAACATGATGGCACATACTATATTTATGGTAGATAGTCTAGTTTAGATAACTGTGCTGGGGAGATTCCGGACAACCATATCCTTTCTGGCTAGTGAAAGCTAGCACTGGAGGAAGTTGCTGAAGTTTCACTTTGGGAGGACAAGTGCCAGCGTCTCTTGTGTTTGGCCAGTGCTCAAGGAACCATCTCCAGCCACTGAAAGTCTCCCTAATCATCCAGTTTCTAATCTCCCTTTCTGAAATTTTTTTTTGGAGAAGGTGGTGTCAAAGCAACTCTGGCAATATCTGAAGTCACCAGGTTATTTCACCTGTGGTAAACCCAGGCTTAGGTCTGGGGAAAAACAACACCAATGCCCCCCTCTCAGGCACCCTAGTGGTATGGCTCCCTTGATCACCTGCTGCCTCAGAGTCCCAGTTGAAACTGGGGGTTTATAGCATGGACAGAAAAGTCAATATAGGTGCCAGCAAGTATTACATTTTCCTGTCAAATTTGTGACTTTAGTTTCATATCAACTGAAACGGCATTTTATGCTGAATAAACTATTCATCCAAAAAAAAATTGGTCTAGTGATGATACTCTTTCTTTGCAGGCTTGCCAGTTCTGTCTTTAACGGCTCCTCCGGGGCTAACAGAAATCTGCATTTTGGCAGTCTCATGGAGATCTATTTCTAATATCAACTTACCCTCTAGGTGTCCATCAGCTTGAAATACATCCTTATATTGTTAGAGTGCTGATCAGCACCCACGGTTCTCCCTCCTCCCACATATTGGGGATAATCTGGGCTTATATACCAGTCAAATCCATGGCTTGCATTGCCCTGCTGCCCAGCAGTGTTTGCTGCACCTGTGCAGCCACTATAAACTCTAGGAGATCTTGTCTGTTGTTCTATGGATTTCTTATCGACAGCCTGAATTTGTCCACTAGGCGCAGAATCGTTTTTATTGTATATTAGTAATACTTGGTCACCAATATTGCTGCTTCTCAGTGTTCCTGGGATTACATTGCAGCAGACTCCAGAATCCAGCAGGAATCGGACTGATCATTGAGCTAATAGCATAGCTGCAAATATGGCAGTTGAATGGCTGGCAGCCTTCTTCCACAGTGCATGTAGATTTGAATATCTTTGGAGCTGCTAACCTTATACTGCAGACATCCTCTTCACTGCATGACTTGCTTTCCCTCTCCCCTTCCTGAGCTAGTGGCAGCATTGGGACATAAGTGACTCTTTTTCCCACACCCCTTGCACCCTTTGGGCTTTTTTCTTTCTGCCTTTTATGTTGCTTTCCCCGGTATATACAGAGGATCATGATGCCTGCATTGTTGGTCCATCTGTCCTGCTTTCTGAATCTCTTTAGCTTGAGTCTGTGCACTTATTTTGCACTAGTGGCTGTCATGGTTTTGATCTTTTCTCTGAAGAAGTTCAGTTGCCTTTGCTATTTGGAGGCACGTCTTTAGTGATAGATCTGTTTCTTTCAATAACCCCTCCTGAAAGCTGGAATCACATGTCTCACAAATGACCTTTCACCAGTTAGGGAATCATATGTCTCCAAAGTTACAGATGGATGCCAGAGTTCTCAGCTCTGTAACAGACGATATCTCTGTTCCCTCTTCTGCTTCTTGGTTTCAGGTAAGAACAGTGTCTCTCTAGAATCTAATTCTGCCTGGGGTCACAGAACTCAAACACTTCATCAGCTCTTTCCGTGTTTCAGACATTGATCCTGGAAACAGTGTCTCACTCACTTCTTATCTCTTCCCCTTCCCCACACTGAGATAATAAAAAGCTTTGCCTTCATTTCTCCCCCTCCCCATCTTTATTCTCCACAGTCAGCTCTGAATACAGACTCAATTCTTGCTCCAGGTGCTTCCATGTTTGTGCAAAAATTTTGTCTGGAAATCCACCTCTCTCAGTGTGCTGAGCCACTCCATGCAGACCGTTTGCGCTGCTTCTAGGTGCCGCTTTCTTTGCCTGTCCTGTTGCTCCCAATCTTCCTTGCTGTGGGGTCCCACTAGAGTGACCAGATAGAAAGTGTGAAAAATCGGGACAGGAGGTGGGGGGTAATAGGTACCTATATAAGAAAAAGCCTCAAATATCAGGACTGTCCCTATAAAAAATGAGACATCTGGTCACCCTAGGTCCCACTAGACTGGCTGCCACGGTCATGTTTCATGTACCGCATGCAGGGTACCATGGGAAGCCTCCCGATTACTAAAACAAACTGTCTCTTTATTAAGAGAACCATTTACAGAGATGCTGCAACAGCAGCTCACATTCCATTCGCGGGCACACAGACGGACGTAACCCTGCCTTCTCCAACTCTCCCCTCCTGCAACCTGTGCTCCTCCCTCCAAGTTCCACCCAGGTTGCTACCACATGAAAGACTTTCCCCCTTACACTAACTCATTTAAACTCACAGTCTGATTGTTGAGACAAAACACTGCAGAATAATTGCAAGGACTGCACTTGAATTCCTTTGGTTTAGGTTAAGTCTTTATACAGGGACAGTAGTAAGCTATGCTTCAACAAAAATATGAATGACAGAATACTCTCCGTAGTAATTGAACTGAATCTTTGCTGTTCTATCCACCATTTCTTTGTATATACATAATTGCACTTTTACAAAGTTGCAGAGCAAGGGGACTGATCCCACGATTAAACTGATGGGCATGGAGGATAAGCTAGAAAAGCTGACAGATCATGTGTAAGGAGGGATTTATTTGAAGTACAGGGTATGACGTATTAAAAGCAACAGATAATGTCAAGCCATTTTTCAGCTCTGCACAGATAGGATAAAAGGGTAAGCGGAATTAAGTGTTCGATACCTCAGAGGCTAGAATGAAGAAAGAAGTGAGGGGAAAGCCTAAGAATTTGTAAAACAGAAACACAAATCCCTGACGTGTACCAGAAGAGGAGGCATTTTTGACTTTGCTAAGAATGGATACTGGCCAGGGATTAGGGGCTGGATCCTCAGCTGATGTAAGTTAGAGTAACTCAGCTGAAATCAATGATTTACACTGGCTGAAGAGCTGGCCTTCAGGTCTCTCTCAAATGAACAAATAAACCTGCATCTCAGACATAACAAACACACTGTAGTAAATGCCTGTCAGGTCTTAAAAGGGTTCTTTTAAACAAATAACGTAGGGCCAGATTGGTCTGATCTCTGGCCCACATAGATATTGTCAAGGCTGATTCCCCACTCTGGCACTTTGAGTGCAGAAGGTGGGGGTCCGCAAGGATTCTAAAAATTAATACTGGCCACTCCAGGCTTGTATTAAACTCCCAAGGTTACAGCTTTCCTCTGACCTTGGATGGGTAGATGCTGCCACCACCCAAGTGCAAAAACCTCTTTGAGAGGCCAGAAAGGCCCACTTGGGAATTCCTTCCTGTGGGGTACCCTCAAGCCCTTTCACCCCCCCCCTCGGGGAACAGCTGAGAAAGAAAACAAAGGAAATCAGCTGTTACCACCAGCTAATTAAACAACATGTGCACAAACCTCTTTAGGACACAAAATCCAATCCTGTTCTTAAAAAAAGGTAAATGTTATTAAAAACAAAAAGAAAGAAAATACATTTGAAAACTCAGGTTATTGCTAGATTTAAAAAACCCACTTACAAGAATAACTTTCTTGAGGTCCAGCTTAAAGGTTACAAGCAAAACAAAAGCATTTGGGGTTAGCACAGAGGAGTCCACAAGCCATAAAGAAATAAAAAGTAATAAACCTAATTGTGTCGTCCTAGACATTTCCTGATCTACTTACATATGTGGGGGTTTCAAGTGAGTAGTTCTAGGTATGATTCAGATGATTTTTCAAACCTGGCCCCAAACGTCTTACAGCACAGTTCCAGCCCTGTCTCTATTCTCCCTGAGAACAACAACAGACAAAGGGGAAGTTTTTTTCCACAATTTAAAAAAAGTTCTAGCCTCCCATTGGCTCTTTTGGTCAGGTGCCCACTCCCTTCCTTTTACCTATGCAGGGAGACTTTTTAACCCTTTACAGGTAAAGCAAGTAGAGAACAACTATTAAGAGGGATTTTATAGCTAACTGGCTGGCTGGGTGTCCATAAAAGGGAGCTACCCCCCCTTTCATTATCACAGATATTTATGACCATTTGTCTAAATACAGATTTAATTGCCTAGTTTCAGGAACTACAAGTTGGAAAAAATGAGCTTTTGGTGAGTTCTAGCAAAGTGTTGTGAATACATTTTCTCTCCCCACTTGATTGACACATTTCAAATCATAGAACTAAGAACTTCTGACTTTATGCCAACACAGAGAGAGATTACAAACCAGACCCAGTAAAACATTTTTAAATTCCACGAACCTTGTTATTACATAGCTTTTCCATGAATCTGTAGCTACTGCTGATAACATGATGTGGGGTGAAGGATCCCTGTTTGTTCAGTGGGGATAACATAGATAACGGATTCCATCAATGGAGAGCTATGTTATTGCACCATACTCCTGGCCATACAACCTTTGCATCATGATCACATTTGCCTACGCTCATCCCCAACAGATATCTTCCTCTTTCCTTCCCGCATTCTTCCCCAGTGCCTGCTTCCCCATCCTCACATCTTGCTCAGTCTCACCCGCTCGCCCCTCCATCCTCTCCACCCCATATAATTCCACTCATTCTTCACATCCCCAATCCATTCACTAATTTGCAGTCACTCCCCAGCTCAAATACAACTGGTGTACATCAGCATGGCTCTCTATTTATCTCAATGGAATGAGGCAAATCTATGCTACCTGGGGGTCGGATCCTTAATTTTAGGACCAATGCAGTGAATGGAAAAGCTTCTATGGACTTTACTGGGAGAAGGACTTGGCCTTTCTGCAGCAGCTTGGAGGGAGTGGTGCGTCTTCAAACCTTGCTCAGCCTTCCTACCATGCCTCAGCAGGATGGCTCCTGATCGCTCCCTCCCCCCTCCCTCTGCTCTGGGTAAAGGCCGGCAAGATTTGGCCATTCACTTTACAGCTTTTCAGAAATCAAAGTTGAACCAAAAGGACCAAGCTTGACAGCCAGTAGCAGCCTACTAGTTGGGAAGTACTGCAGAAGATCATAACCTTTCATGAAGCCCAGTCTTTTGAACTTAAGTCCATGAGGTCACTTGAGAAATAAAGTACATTGAGCCAAGCCCAATGTTTAGAAGTCCAGCAGTTGTCTCCCTAGTCCCAGTTGTCACAGGTATTACTTTTTGGCACTATCCAGTAGCATAGCCAAAGACAGGGGTGCTTGTACCATAGCACCACATCTTTTGCCTGCAAGAACGTGACTGCAACATCCAGTTATTTGTCTTCTTGTGGTTTCCTTCCGCCCCCCGACCAGTTTGGATGTTAGAAACATCTTGTACTCCAAAGCAATGCGATGAATAATCATTTTTCGTCACCCTTTCGTGAGATAATATAAAAAACACTAGTGGTAAGGATCATGCTACAAAATGGAGTGTGTCTCATTAGCATTGTGTCATGGTTAGTATGATTCCCTGTCTTTACTAATTCAGAGCAAGTTCTCCTTACTTACAGTTTAGAAAAGTGCTGAGAGGAGATTTGGTAGCTATTTATATCTCTGTTTTCCTCTCTGACGGACCGCAACCTGGTCCTGGTGGAGAGGTTTGCGTGGGCTTAAGACCCTCAGAGCTACATCGCCCGGAGCTTTCATACTCCCAGTAGGGTCCCCCTTGACAAGCAGGTGTGAGGCGAGGCTTCTGACTAACCACGGTTCAATCTTCACTAGACCCCAATGGTGGATCAGGTGCATATAGAGGACCTTTTAGTACTATGCGGCTGTGAAGGAGGATGAGGACTGCAGCAGGAGGGAGGCTCCTGGTTGTCTTGAATCTCCTTGCCACTGGGTCAGGGTTTTTCTCCTGTCAAGTCTCGTGTGGTCACTGCCTGTGCACCGGTTTCCCCACATTAAAAGATTTCACGTGTAGGCCTCTGCCAAAGGGCTCAAACTGGCACAAAGGCCTGCGGTAATGGAGGAGTGGTGGTGAAGACAGGAACAGTGATTTCTGGGAGTCTTTAGTCACAAATCTGCATGCAGATGGCAGCCATGTGATGGTCGTCTTGTGCCTGGATGAGACAGAAGTGCATTTCGGCAGCAGCGGCTGTGATTGAGCAGGCCTTTTTAGGATCCCCTCTACTCACCCCAAATGGGGAGGGGGCTAGAACAGGTGCCCCAAACATAGGCTGTCTCACACTCTTCCGACTGGATGGCCGCATCCAGTGGGATCACTCAACTCCATGGCCAAAACAAGAGATACAAGACAATTAATTTCGCCACCTGGAATGTCCACACCCTTATGGACTTCTCAGCACAGTGAATGCCCAGAAAGAAGAACTGCCATAATTGCCAGAGAACTGGCAAGACTCAACATTGACATTGCAGCTCTTAATGAGACCCGCCAGGCCAATGAGGGCCAATTAAAAGAGGATGAAGGAGACTACACCTTCTTTTCGAAAGGAAAGCCACCTGAAGAGAGACGCATTTTGCCATCAAAAATAAGATCGCCAGTCAGCTTTTGGAGCTTCCTGTGGGGATCAACGGGCGTCTCATGACTCTTCAACTCAAGCTCAGTCATCAGTGGATATGCCCCAACACTTGATGATGAGGAATTAACAACAAGCAGTTTTATAGTGCTCTCAATGCAGTTCTCAAAGCCACATCTAAGGCAGACAAACTCATCCTCCTGGGAGATTTCAATGTCAGAGTCGGATGGGACTCCCAACTCTGGAACAACACAATAGGCAAAGAAGGGGTGGGAAATGTAACCCCCAATGATATTCTCCTCCTCAGCCAATGCGTGGAACATGACCTGCTCATCACAAATACCATCTTTAGGCAGAGTAACAAATTTAAGACAACTGGAAACATCCTCGGTCCAAATACTGGCACTTCCTTGACTACGTTATTTTCAGAGCCTGAGATGACGCCAATGTCCATATAACATGAGCCATGAGAGGTACAGATCACTGTTGGACAGACCATCAATTAGTAAAATCAATCATATACCTGCAGCTCGCTCCACCACACTGCAAACACCCAAAGACTACGTGACATACAATGTCAAAGCACTTCAAGGCCAAGCCAGCTGCGAGATGTTCCAGCAACACCTGTCTTAGAAACTCTCTAACTTGCCTGATAACATCATTGACATTCAAGAGGATAAAAATATTATTCATGGTGCATGTGCTGAAACTATAGGATATTCTACTCATTGGCACGAAGACTGGTTTGATGAAAACAACACGGAAATCCTAGCATTAATTCAACGGAAAAGAACTGCATTCTGTAACTGGCAAAATGATTCCTCTAACCAACAAAAACCATGAGGCTTATCACCTGCTCAAAGCTGAAGTCCAAAGGAGGCTACGTGACATCAAAAATAAGTGGTGGCAAGAAAAAGCCTCTGAGATCCAGGGTTTTATAGACCAGGATGACGTGAGAAGCTTCTTTCAAGCAACAAAAGTTATATACGGGCCAAGCTCCAAAGGCCCAACCCCCTGACATTCCCAGGGTGGTTCCACCCTCCTCAAGGACAATGCGGCCATTAAACAACACTGGAAGGAACACTTTGAAGGCCTACTAAACCATGAATCCACGTTCTCTGAAGACATCATTGAGTCTATTCCACAATGCTCAGCAATGGAACACCTTGCTGATCCCCCATCTTCTGAGGAAGTCCAGCGTGCCATCACCCAGATAAAAAAATCACAAGGCACCAGCCCAGATGGCATCCCAGCTGAGGTTTTTAAAGCTTTTGGAAAAATGCTTCAGCACAAACTTGGTCAACTCCTTGACAAAATCTGGACCCGTGAAGAAATTCCACCTGGTTTAAGAATGCCAACATTGTTACAATATTCAAGAAAGGGGACAAATCTTTGTGCAGGAACTACAGAGGTATTGCCCTCCTCTCCATCGCAGATAAGATCCTTGCCCAGATCCTACTAAACCACCTTTTCCCCCTTGCCAAGGAACTCCTCCCCGAATCAGTGTGTCTTCAGGCCATCCCGAGACACAACTGACATGATCTTTTTGGCACAACAGATTCAGAAGTGCAGAGAACAACACCAGGAACTGTTCATGGCATTCATCAATCTTATCAAGGCCTTTGACTCTATCAATTGTGATGCCCTATGGAAGGTGCTGTGTAGATTTGGCTGTCCACAGAAATTCACTTCCATCATCAGACTATTCCATGATGGGACGACTGCCACCATTCTGTACAACGACTCAAAGACCGAACCATTCGTTATTCACACTGGTGTCAAGCAGGGCTGTCATTGCTCCAACACTCTTCTCCGTTTACCTTGCTGTGATCCTGATTCTCATCCATGATCGCTTTCCTAATTGAATCGAGATTGAGTATCGTAGGGATGGTTAACTCCTCAATCTCCGACGTCTCCAAACAAAATCTAAGATCATGAGAATTGGCATCACTGACCATCAGTATGCAAATGACTGCATCATTCTTGCACACACAGAGGCTGACCTGCAAAGTACCCTAAATCTTTTTGCAGACACCTATCACAGCCTGCGTCTCTCTCTCTCAACATCAGGAAAACCAAGCCCTCTACCAGCCCTCGCTTGCAAAAACTACTCTTCATACTCCACAAATCACCATCAGCGGAGAACCCCTTGAAAATGTGGACCATTTTCCATACCTTGGCAGCCACCACTCCCAAACAGCCAGCATTGACACAGAACTTGAATACAGGATCTGCTGTGCCAGCACATCCTTTGGAAGACTACGCAAATGAGACTTCAATTATAGGGATCTGCAAAGAGGCACCAAGATCTTGGTTTACAAGGCAGTTGTCATGCCCACCTTTATCTCTGGGTGTGAGACCTGGGTAACCTACAGATGTCATCTCAAGAGGCTGGAGTGGTTCCAACAGCGCCTCCTCAGGAGGATTGTCAGGATCGACTGGGAAGACCGATGAATTAACATCAGCGCTCTCTCTGCAACCAACATCAGCAGTATAGAAGAGCAGGTCATGAAACACCAACTCCGCTGGGCTGGCCAATGTGTACGTATGCCTGACACTGACCTCCTGAAGCAAGTGCTCTTCTCTCAGTTAAGTCAGGGAAGAAGGGCTTGTGGAAGGCAGTGGAAGCACTTCAAAGACATACTGAAAGTACACCTTAAAAAGGGAGGCATTAACCCAACAAACTGGGAGGAATCAGCACGGAACAGATCACAGCGGCACCACACCAAACACCAAGCCACAGCTCACTTTGAGGAGAACAGACGTGCTCATGAGACAGAGAAGCGTCAAAGGAGGAAAGAAAGGGCACAACACTCCAGCCAACAACTATGTCTCCTCCAAGATTACACCTGACACTTCTGTGGGAGAATCTGCAGGGCACGAACTGGGCTCCTTAGCCACTTAAAAACCCACCAATGAACCCCTTTGGAAGACATTGAGGGACAGATGAAGGAGATAGCTCTGTTTTATATGATGAGCTTATATTACTATATATTGATTATTGCATGCTATTATAGCAGAATGATGGCACCATCTGGTCAATAGGGCACTGGCATAAGACTAGGAAGCAAGGCTCTATTCCTGGCTCTGTCATTTATCTGCTTTGTGATCCTAAGTAACTCAGTATTTTTGGTTTATCCAAGAAGAGGAAGTTGAATGGAGACTTGAGCGTCTAGAAGTACCTACATGGCTCTTTGCTCAAGAAGAAAAGAGATAAGAGTTGGCAGATTCTCCATAACTTGAAGTCCTTAAATCAAGGCTGGATATCTTTCTAAAACATAAGCCTATAACTTCTGGTTGAACATGATAAAGGAATTACTGGGCAAGGTTCTATGTCCTGTGCTATACAGGAGGTCAGACTAGATGGTCATAATGGTCCCTTCTGGCCTCATAGTCTATGAATATTGGGAATTCCCTTTCAACTCAATGTCTGTCTTGTCTGTTTATACTGTAAACTTTTGGGGGCAAGGAGTGTTTTAGTATGTGATTAATATATGGAGATATACCTGTCTCATAGAACTGGAAGGGACCCCGAAAGGTCATCAAGTCCAGCCCCCTGCCTTCACTAGCAGGACCAAGTACTGATTTTGCCCCAGATCCCTAAGTGGCCCCTTCAAGGATTGAACTCACAACCCTGGGTTTAAGCAGGCCAATGCTCAAACCTCTGAGTTATCTCTCCCCATTATACAGCACCCAGCACAATGGGACCTAATTTGGGTTGGAATCTCCAGCACCCCCTACAGTAGAATCAGGAATAATTGTTATTTGTTCAGTACTGATGGCTATTCTCATAGTTACATAGGAACAAACAAAACAATGTTTAAGGGAAAAGGAAAGGAAAATCGTAACAGAGGTGAGGAGAAAAACGAGGGGAAGAGAGCTCCACTTACTCCCCTTTGCCTTGGGTCCGCAGTCCTGATGCTGCCTTTCCTGCACATCTCCTCCTTCCCTGCCCCTTCTGTCAGGTCCTGTTCCTGCAAATGGATCTAAGCTGGGGAACCCTTATGCCCACATAGAGCATTGCGGATATCAATGGAGCTTTTGCACAGGAGTAAGAGTTGCCTGGCCACACCCATTTTCAGAATCAGAGCCCTATAGACTGAATGACCGATTCCCAAAGCCAGTTGCTTAACCAATCAGAAGTGACTCAGGGAAAAGTTCTCGTAGATCAGACCAATCTAATGCAGGACTCTTCTCTACAGCATAGTTCCAAGGGTGAGATTTTCAACAGTGCTTGTCGTTGGCCTAACTCTGCCGCTTCCTTTGACATTAATAGTTTCCCCACTCACTTCCATAGGGACAGATGCCAACGCTTCCTTTTGTAATAGAGCACATTTTCCTTTCAGTGGGAGCCAATTGTAAAATAGAGGCACCCATTCCCTCTCTATGGCCAGGAGGTCTGTGGGAGTTAACAGCACCTAGGACTTTAGGCTACATCTGTAGACATGTTGTTGACAGTATGCAATACCAACTACAGCAAGTTAACAGTCAGTGCCTTCATTTGCATAAAAAACCCACTATGTTTCTGCTGTCCATTTAAAAGTGTCACTACAACCTATAACTACGGAGGAAGTCCGTCTAGCAGTAATGCCTGAAAGGATGAATGAATGTCATTACTGTAACCACTGCTAATGATTAGCCGTCTGAATAATTCATAGCCACTCGGCGCTAACACATTTTAGCGTTTTTGTAATCCCGTCCTCTCTCCCCTCCCCCGTCCACTTGTTTGTTTCATCCATCGGGTATGTCCTGTCTTTCACAGTCTAAGATCTTCAAAGCAAGGATTGTAAATGTTGCTCTACAGTGCCCAGCACAACGAGGCCCAAACCTGGATTATGCCTCTAAGCACTGCCACAGCATCAGTTAACATGATTATGTCCATATAATTTGATCCCAAACTCCATGTTGCTATACTACAGTCATTATCAAGGACCAAGCCATCCAAAGAAGTTACAACTCAGAAATGCGAGCTTTTCTGGCAGAATCAGTATATTACCGCATTCAGCTTTCATATGAATGACGTTATTCAACATCTAGATTGTTCTTAGTCAATGGCTATGAGCCATTAATAAATCAAGACAAGGCAAGCATTGGCCACCGATAATACTGAAGAGCTGCTGATGCAGCTGCTGAATATTAAGGCACGAAGTGATTAAAGAAAAGTTCTTTAAATGTAATATGAAGAGCTCAGCACAGACCAAAGCCCTATAGCTAAACATTCCCCAGCCTTTGGGGAAGTTTGGATTTGGACCCAAGATTCATGGCTAGGGGCTTTCTGTATGACAACTGACTCTGAACCAGAAACCCGGCTCTAAACAACCCTGAATATGGGGAAAGGTCAGCTTTGGATCTCTAGTAATAAGAGGAGCTCTTCACTGTCCTCTTGCACAGACATAAGTGATGAGCTCAAGAGAACTTTCCTTGGAGAATATCATGGTGCAGTGTCACTTAGCAAAGAATTCTATACATTATGGTGGAGTTATCCACTGCTTTGGTTTCTTGTATGATGCTATAACAATACATATGCCTGCCAATTTCTTTTGTGTAACCACAAGAGAAGCATATCCAAGCAGAAACATAAGTGCTTCCAAAAAACACTGCCAACAGCTACCGATTTATTACTGCAAAACCAGCACTTCATTGTGATAATGATGAGAACCAATATAGATTTTACTGGACTGCAATTACTTTTTCATTACACAGTAGGTGCTAAAGACTTTGCACAAACTGCAATGAGGGATTGGGGAATCCCAAACCAGCCAATTTTAAGCCTGCTGAATGGATCCCCAAAAAATCACAAATTCAGTTTGTGAGACAATGAAATTTGTGTCCTGATGCTATCAGTTGAGAACAGTATCGAACTATGAAACAAAAGATCTGCATCTCATGCTCAGGGCATAGGAAGGCATTTGGGTTGGGTCTTGGCAAATTTAACACAAACTGAGATTTCTCTAGCTTCATCCATACCAACTACTGAGCAGGTAGGAGACATGCTCTGTATTTTCTGTACAAGTTCTCTAATCGTGAATGCACCACTTCACACTTGGAGATAAACAAGAACCCTGACTTCATCAACTAATTCAAATACTGAGACAAGACAGGCCCCCTGTGAATAGCCATATGACTTAGCAAATAATCCTGCAAGCCCAGTTCTCGAGTCGTGCAGGAATGCTCCAAAACGCCATTCCGATACTTTCTGTGTCAAGTGATAGTTCAGGGAGGCCGGAAAGCGCTGCTGGTCAGCAAGCCCATCATTTTCTCTGGCAGTCACTCAGCCAGGCAGGATGTGGCTGGGTGCCACCAGTGGGCTCCGCTCATATTTCCCGAGTCTGCAAGGAGCGATGGAGATTTATTCATGGACATCTCCCCAACACAGCATACAGGGCGGAGACTAGAGTATGTTGCCACCCATCCCAGAGCTTGGCAGGGGCAGCAGCTGCAGAGAGATACCCCTGCTCTGGCCGAGAGGCCATGAACTGCTTCCCTCCCCAAACTTGGCAGGTGCCAGAAGGAGATGAGCCCAACAGCAACTGCTCCTTCCTGGCACGTGGGCTCCCTGGCGCGTGGCAGTCCAGGGAGAGGATGGTGGCAATAGGCACCTATGCAGGGCACCTGGGCAATAGAGTTTAGATCCCTAGTGTCTCTTCCTCCCTACCAATATTGCAGTGGCTGAGCTAGGCAAAGCTGCTGCTGGGGAGGGTTTCTGGCAGGCATCCTGCTGCCACCACCGCCACCATCTGGGCAACATCCACGCCAACACTTTTTTAAAAAAAAAGATTTGAATATTGTACAAGCCAGTGCCCAGATTGTCAGTTTCCACTGGACTAAGCATACCCCTCTGCTTGCCTGGCTGTTTTTCTCCTGACTGCTTTTGCCTAGGGGCTTCTCTAAACTCTACCAGCTGGTAATCAGAGGTGGCCAGGAGTTTGTCAGATGAAGTATTTATAAAAAAAACTAAATGTAGTTTGTTGAAACGGACACTTTTGTGGGAAAGGGTCTGTTCTGAAGAATTTACTGTGTTTGTTTTTTTAATTGAAAAAAATCTTAAGATTGTTGAAATGTCTCATTTTCATAGACTCATAGAACTGTGGAGCTGGAAGGGATCTTGAGAAGTCCTCTATTCCATCCCCCTTTGCTAAGGTAGGATAAAATATGCCTAGACCTCCCTGACAGGTGTTTGTCTAACCTGCTCTTAAAAACCTCCAAGGATGGGGATTCTACAATCTCCCCAGGCAACCTGTTCCAGTGCTTAGCTACCCTGACAGAGTTTTCATTAATATCTAGCCTAGATCTCCTTTGCGTCTCCAACCTGGACACAGAACACAGTTGATCATCCTCTTTATAACAGCCCTTAACATCTTTGAAGGCTTAAGTCCCCCCTCACTCTTCTTTTCTCAAGTCTAAACATGCACTTTAAAAAAAAAAAAGTTTCCTCGATCTTTTATCACTGTTGTTGCTTTCCTCGGCACTTTCTCTAATTTGTCCAGATCTGGATGCAATGCTCCAAATGAGGTCTCACTGGTGCTGAGTAAAACAGGACAATTACCACCCATGTCTTACATATGATACGTCCATTAATACACCCCAGAATGACAGCCTTTTTCACAACTGCATCACATTAAGTCAACGGTTTGTGATCCTCAATCCGCAACCCTTTTCAGCGATACTGCTACTTATTGCCCATTTTGTAGCTGAGTATCTGAGTTTTCCTTCCTAAAAGTGTAGTATTTTGCACTTGTCTTTACTGAATTTCATCTTATTGATTTTGAACAAATTCTCCAATTTGTCAAAGTCACTTTGAATTCTAGTCCTGTCCCCCAGAGTGCTTGGAACTCCTCCCAGCATTGTCTCATCTGCAAGTTTTATAAGCACAGTCTCCACACTTCATTATCCAAGTCATTAATGAAAATGTTGATTAATACTGGATCCAGGACAGATCCCTCTGAGACCCCACTGGATATTTAAACCCAGTCTGACAGCAAACCTCTCTGAATATGGTCTTTCAACTAGCTATGCATCCACCTTATAGTAATTTCATCTAGACATTTCCCTAGTTTGCTTATGAGACTATCATGCTGGATTGTTCCAAAAGCCTTACTAAAGCCAAGATAAATCACATCTACTGCTACCCCCACCCACTGGGCCAGTAACCCTGTTAAAAAGAAGGAAGTTAGACTGGTTTGGCATGATTAGTTCTTGACGAATCCATGCTGGCTATTATTTATTACCCTATATTCTCTAGGTGCTTAATTAAACTGATTGTTTAATAATTTGTTCCAGTATCTTTCCAGGTATCAGAGTCAGGCTGGCTGGTCTATAGTTCTCCAGATACTCTTTGTTCCCCTTTTTAAAAAGATAGGTACTACTTTTGCGCTTCCTAACTGTCAGGGTGGTTAAGCATTGGAATAAATTGCCTAGGGAGGTTGTGGAATCTCCATCATTGGGGATTTTTAAGAGCAGGTTGGACAAACACCTGTCAGGGATGGTCTAGATAATACTTTGAGTGCAGGGGACTGGACTAGATGACCTCTCGAGGTCCCTTCCAGTTCTATGATTCTCCAGTCCTCTCTGAAATTGTGGAAGTCTGCTTTTTGAAGTCCATTGTCCTTGCTGTGATACTCCCACTCTTTCCTTAGAAAAATGAAGCCTATCACTTTTATCGAAATCATCTTCCACTTTCAGCCATTTTGATATTTTCAACACGAAAAGTTTAGTTTTGGTTCAAAATGTATGCGGGGGGGGGAGGGTTTGGTAGAAATTAGGTCAACATAAAAATACCACATTTTAGAGTTACTGAAATACATTTCAACTGAACCAGTTTTGTCCATCCCCGGTTCCCATTTGCAAAGATTTAAGATTGTTGCTTTTTTGTCCCACTTTGGTGTAGGAAGCTTTTTAAAATTTCAAAAATTTCCCCAGGATGGAAAATCCATTTCCCACCCTGCTCTAGTGGTAACTGGCGCTTACCACCTGATAGAAATAGCCAGAAACTTCCTCCCCACCCCTAACCTCCCTTTAAATAAGAAGAAACTGCAAGGTAAGGTCATATAAACTGCATTGCTGGCTTCTGTATGTTTGCTAGTGAACCCCTCATGTCGGTGTAATCCCAAAAATGGGAGGTGCAGCCTCCTGTTTCTGCACCACCAGAGCAGAGTGGATCAAGAGAGAAAAATCCAGCTCAAGACACCTTAGTATTACATGGAGTATGGAAAGTCAGACTACGAATATGCTTCTTGCAACAGGTTACCACTCAGATCCAAACGAGTTACAGGAAAGTGTATTGTCAGACACGGACAACATGCAAAATAAGAAATCTGGGCTCACTACAAAGTCAAGACCTGACATCTGAGGTCAGTGACTGATAATCACAGTGCAGACAAGCTGACCTTTTGCAAAGTACAGTACATTCTGGCATTGGTATTTCATGGATCGTGTGCTCTTCTGTACAGCACCTTGAAGCAGGATGTCAAATTTTACCACAGCTGCTGCATTGCGCTTCTTTCACGGTATTATTAGAAGCTCCGGAGGATCTCAGTACAGTTTACAAGGATTTAAATTAAAAGAAAAAAGAAAAGAAATACATTTCTCAAGCAGAAAGTAGAGACACCAAAGCCCTATGCATTTAATGTATACAAGTATTTCCTGAGGCTGTACAACTAGAAGGGAAACCTGAGTTTTGAGATGTTCGTAACAGAAGCATGCCACAATGGATTATCCTTAGTCTAGGTACTTTTGCTCCCTCCACAGTATCTGAGCACCTAACAGTCAAGCTGCCTAGAGTAAGTCAGGAGCATGAGTACCAGCTTCAGAGCAGACGGTTAAGAAGCAGGGCACAAACCCCAAACGGATTGTGAATTCTATACTTAGGGCCTGGGCTACACTAGGCGTTTATGTCGACTTTAGCGCCGTTACATCGACTTAACCCTGCACCCGTCCACACCACGAGGCCATTTAGTTCGACATAGAGCTCTCTTTAAATCGATTTCTGTAATCCTCCCCAACGAGAGGAGTAGCGCTAAATTCGAAATGGCCAAATCGAATTAGGCTAGGTGTGGATGGAAATCGACGCTAATAGCTCCGGGAGCTATCCCACAGTGCACCACTCTGTTGACGCTCTGGACAGCAGTCCGAGCTCGGATGCTCTGACCAGCCACACCCCGGGAAAATTTGAATTCCTTTTCCTGTCTGGGCAGTTTGAATCTCATTTCCTGTTTGGACACCGTGGCGAGCTCAGCAGCAGTGGCAAAGATGCAGAGCTCTCCAGCAGAGATGGCCGTGCAATCCCAGACTAGAAAGAGGGCCCCAGCATGGACTGATCGGGAAGTCTTGGATCTCATCGCTGTGTGGGGAGATGAGTCCGTGCTTGCCGAGCTGCGCTCCAAAAGACGGAATGCAAAGATCTACGAGAAGATCTCTAAAGCCATGGCAGAGAGAGGATACAGCCGAGATGCAACGCAGTGCCGCGTGAAAATCAAGGAGCTGAGACAAGGCTACCAAAAAACCAAAGAGGCAAACGGACGCTCCGGATCCCAGCCCCACACATCCCGTTTCTACGAGGCACTGCATTCCATCCTAGGTGCGGCCGCCACCACTACCCCATCACTGACCGTGGACTCTGAGGATGGGATATTGTCCGCGGCCGGTTCCTCCGACATGTTAGCGGACGGAGAAGATGAAGAAGGAGATGAGGAGGACGAGGCAGTCGACAGCGCTGGCACCGCTGATTTCCCCGACAGCCAGGAGCTCTTCATCACCCTCACAGAGATCCCCTACCAACCGTCCCCCGCCGTTACCCCAGACACAGATTCAGGGGAAGGATCAAGCAGTAAGTGTTTTAAATATCTTAACATTTATTTATAACAGAACTTGCATATTTTAAATATTAACAATAGCTAAAGTGCTTTCAAGTATGTAAACTTTTATTTATAACAGAACAGGAAGATTTGAAATATTAACAATGGGTAAAGTGCTTCTAAACATGTAAACAGGAAAGTGCAACAAAAAGGGGAATCTGAACAAAGGGTATCATGATTACTGTGTCTTTGGCTGCTTCAATGTATAGTCCGAACCATTTTAAGAAAATTCAACAATGTCCGCTTCATGATTACACTGCCCAAGACGCTCCACTCTTTTGTCCCTCCAAGGGCACCTAACCCAAAAACTGGTCGATGTGTCCGGGGATAGAGGCGAGATCCCCCGGGGAGAACTCCTCATAGGCCTCCTGCAGGTGTCTTTCCAGCCTAATTATCAGGTTCTTTGGCAGGGAGAGCTTATTAGGCCCCCCGTGGTATGACACGTTTCCCTGCTACAACGCCAGCAGGTATTCGGGGATCATGGCCTTGCACAGCATAGCAGCAAATGGCCCCGGTTTCTGCAGGCTGTCCCGAAGCATCTTCTCCTTCTGGCTCTCCGAGACCCTCAGGAGGGTGATGTCTGCCATGACTCCCTGCTTTGAATTAGGTAGGGGAAAGTTAGTATTGGGACTGCTTGCCCGTTCCTTTACAGAACTGCAACCGCCGGTTTACAGCCACGCGGTTTACAGCCGCGAGGGGCTGGGACAGGGGCAGAGTTCATGCTTGCAGGATTGCTGCCAGCAGAGACTCGCATTGCTTTCTATGTGAAAGGAGGCCAGTGCCACTCTTAAAGTTTTAAGCAGCCACAAGTCTACGGCTTACCATGTTTGCCAGCTAGACAAAGTCTGGTGTCCTGCCCCGCTCCTCAGCTCGCCACAGCAAGACCGCAGGCACTGTAGGCGAGGGCCGAAAATTCGACCTTGTCCTCAGTGCGCGTGTAATAGGTGCTCTGCATGGTCTTGTTCACAGAGAAAGACTATGTTCTCTGTTCACAGATACATTGATCTGTCTCAGGAATTCACTCCCTTTTTCCAATTCCCACAGCCACATCTGCCCAGAGGCTAGCGCACATTAGCAGGAGGAAGAAGAGGACACGGGAAGACATGTTTGCAGAGCTAATGGGATGCTCCCGAGCACAGGCAGCCCAGCAGACACAGTGGAGGGAGAACTTGTCCCAAATGCACCGGGCAAACATGGAACGGGAGGAGAGGTGGCGACAGGAGGACCAGCAGGCGACTCAAACGCTGCTTGGACTAATGAGGGAGCAAACGGACACGCTCCGCCGCCTTGTGGATGTTCTGCAGGACCGGAGGCAGGAGGAGAGAGCCCCGCTGCAGTCTCTCTCTAACCGCCCTGCCCCGCCACCAAGTCCCATACCCCCCTCACCCAAAGTCCAAACACGGAGGGGCGGCAGGGGCCGTGAAAACTTTCACTCCACCCCAGCGGACAGCTATAGCAGTAGAAGGCTCTCATTCCCCAAAATCTGAAAAGTCCTTTCCTACCCGCCTCACACAAGACCCCGTCCAAGTTTCACCCCCCCGTTCCATGTGTGGTTGTTAATAAAAAATACGTTTCTGTTCATTACTGTTTCCATCCTCTTCTTTTGGAGGAGAGTCTGTCTGAAGGGGGGGGAAGGGGCTTGGTAATTAGACAGGACAGTCACCTTTAGCAGGGGGCAGGCCCAGCAGCAGGGCACATACACAGTGCAGTGACTAGTAACCCTGGTCAGTCTGGGAGGTGGCTTTCATGTTCTGTGGGGGGGGGCGGGGTTGCTCTGTGACTTTGTGGCGGGGGAGGGCAGTTTAGAAGCATCATTAGCATCACAACACTAAACCCAGGTTTAAAACATTCCCGCGAAAACAGTAATGAAGACAACGGTGTTCATTAGCAAAACAGAACAGATTTTATTTTTTGGGAAGGGGGTGAAGGGGGTAACTGGGTAAAGAAACGGGGGCAAGTTCAGCTTCTGTGTCCACAAACTTAAAAGTCACTGGGTACCCTGCTCAGTCCTGGAACTGGCTTTCAAAGCCTCCCGGATGCACAGCGCGTCCCGCTGGGATCTTCTAATCGCCCGGCTGTCTGGCTGGGCGTAATCAGCAGCCAGGCTATTTGCCTCAACCTCCCACCCCGCCATAAAGGTCTCCCCCTTGCTCTCACAGAGATTGTGGAGCACGCAGCAAGCTGCTATAACGATGGGGATATTGGTTTCGCTGAGATCACAGCAAGTCAGTAAGCTTCTCCAAGTAAATACCAGTCAGGGCTGCTCGCATGCGGGTGTCCTTGCGCTTCAGGGCAGGGGACAGCAACTCACAAAGTTCCAGGAAAGTCTCCTTCCGCATGCGAAAGTTTAGCAGCCACTGGGATTCATCCCAGACCTGAAGCACTATGCGGTCCCACCAGTCCGTGCTTGTTTCCCGGGCCCAGAATCGCCGTTCAACAAAATCCACATGCCCCATTGCAAACGTGATGTCCTCGGCGCTGGGTGTCGTGGTTTCTGACAGGCGTGTGCTACTCTCGGAGTTCAGGTCCTCACTCCGCTGCCGTAGCCTCCTCGCCTGATTTCTCTCTATCTGCCTCTGTGAAAGGTGCATGATGAGCTGCGAGGCGTTGACAATGGCCACAACTGCAGCGATGGTCGCAGCGGGATCCATGCTCGCGGTGCTGTGGCGTCCGTGCTGTCACTGACCAGAAAAGTGCGCGAACTGATTTCCCGCCGGCGCTTTCAAGGAGGGAGGGAGGGAGGGCGGGAGTGACGATTGGATGACGACAGTTACCCAAAAGCACCCTCGAGACATTTTTTTCCCCCAGAAGGCATTGGGGGCTCGACCCAGAATTCCAATGGGCAGCGGGGACTGCGGGAACTGTGGGATAGCTGCCCACAGTGCACTGCTTCCAATGTCGACGCTTTCCCCGGTAGTGTGGACTGACAAAGTCGAATTACTGTCCTTAGTGTGGACACACACGTTCGACTTTCTAATATCGATTGCACATATTCGATTTAACTAAAATCGACTACTCTCGTAGTGTAGACATACCCTAGATCTCACCAACCAAGCACCCAGTGGGAACTCCTCAAGCACTATAACAGCCTTAACATGGAGTCACTCACAGTCACCTTGGGTACTCTGGTCTATCTTGCCACCCAGGCAAGCTAGCCTTCGTGGTAGATGGTCCCTTATACCGAAGGTCACAACAAAATTTTGGTTACTCCTAGTCCTAAAGGAGGAATCATAGAAGATTAGGGTTGGAAGAGACCTCAGGAGGTCATCTAGTCCAACCCCCTGCACAATGCAGGACCAATTCCCAACCAAATCATCCCAGCCAGGGCTTTGTCAAGCCAGGCTTTAAAAACCTCTAAAGATGGAGATTCTACCACCTCCCTAGGTAACCCATTCCAGTGCTTCACCACCCTCCTAGTGAAACAGTGTTTCCTAGTATCCAACCTAGATCTCCCCCACTGCAACTTGAGACCATTGCTGAGTATCTGGAAACGTCTTTGTCAACTGAAAGCAAATTGTAGCCCTGCTCCTTCACTGGGCTCTATTAATGGAGACATTCAAGTCAATGGTGCATAACCTCAGCAGCTGCAGATCAGTGTAACTCCACTGCTAGGTTGATTTACACGAGACAAGAATCTAGCTCAATAGGGCTCTGGTTTAGTGGTCCTGATGAAGGACTGGGATTTATAAGAAAAACCCATAATAGATGATGGTACCAATCTAGCAAGTGTTTTGACTAGATTATGTGGCATATCCATTTTCAGAAGAGGCAGGAAATGGCATGTGCCTTTTTAGATGCATCCTTACATACAACTCAGCATCTGTACTGAACTCTTACCTGGATGAACTGGGCCTGCTAGCATGTGATTTAATTTTACTGTAGATTAAATATTGACTACCGAAGACTGTTACTCTCTGCTGACACCTTGATGAATGATCATAGCCTGATGCTTAAATTGTTAGGTTGGCTGGTTTCTTTAAAATTACTTTGAAAGGAGTGGGGGGAAGAAAACACTTGCAAGGAAAATTATAATGAATGGCATATTACTGTGAACATTGCCACATTTTCTCTCCTTATGTGCTAATTTGATGTGGGAAATATGATGATTTGTGTGCTGCACTTAACTAATTTGTGTGCCTTTCAAAGCTTTTTGTTGAACAGACAGGCTGAGATTAAAAACTATTAATCCAACATATTATAGAACAAAATAGCTGGTTCTCTCTGGGTACCTTTATACAGGACAGACAAAATTATAGGCATTTTGTTGATTAAAAAATGTAAACATATTGGAATGAACATGCAGAGCCAGATTCTCAGCTGGTGTAAACTGGAAGTTAGTAGAACTACACTGGTATACAGGCTAGCTTAGAATGTGGTTTAGAGTTCATAGACCAACTTTTCACTATAGCAGTGGTGACAACAAAAAGCAATCAGTCTGCAAAAAAAAAAAAAAAAAAATAGGGAAAGGTAGTTTTTTAAACTGCTTCATGGAAGAATTAATCGCTTAGTTCTCACACGTGTTAGATGTAGGACTAGATGTTTGCTCACTGTTTTGAGAACATACCTGCTGAATTTAGAGTGAGTAGAACATCAATATTTTCTGTAGGAAGGTTGGAGGCAAATGCCTATCATGTTAATGTAGCGCCAGGTCTAGTTACAAGACAAGATCTTGTGT
Source organism: Terrapene triunguis (assembly GCF_002925995.2). NCBI lineage: Eukaryota > Metazoa > Chordata > Testudines > Emydidae > Terrapene > Terrapene triunguis. Next base: position 12,252,226 of record NW_020699449.1, on the reverse strand, counting down.
CTCTGTCAATATAGTCAAAGGTGTGAAGTGCAATAGAGAAGGCAACCTGGAAAGCTAGGAATGTTTTAAAACAGGAACTTAGTTCTTCAAAAGGATCAATCCAGGAAGGTGCTGAATAACTCCTGATAGTGGTCAGTACCTGCAACTCACACTGAAGTCACTGGGATTGGATAGCGATCAGTACCTCCAGAAGACTCTCAGCACCTTGCAGGGTTGAGCCCTAAATGATTTTTTATAGCCCAGACCCAGGTGTCATATGCATCCTTGCAACAGCTTTACAAACTACGCCTAACAGCACTTACTTATGCTCTGAAGAGCTTTGTGTGGTTCAAAAGCTTGTCTCTCTCACCAACAGTAGTTGGTCCAATAAAATATATTAACTCACCCACCTTGTCTCTCTAGCACTTCATTAGTTAATTAATTAATTATTCAGGAGACTAAAACAGAAACATTTTAGCTTCATTAACTCTATTTACAGTGGATATTGCGATTGGTGATTCCAATGATCACTTCTAGGCATGACTGTATAAGTTGCACTATCCATTATGTTGGTCAGCCAGATGTGATGGATCTCCCCTGAGTAGTAGCATTAATATTTATAGTAAAGCCCAAAGGGCATAATCGGGACCTGAACATGGTAGGTGCTGTACACACACAGGGCCACACTTCCTGCTCCAACAACCAATATTTCATTGCTTTACTATTTGATATTTTTCAAACTAAGATAACTTGGAGAGACATTAACATTAAAGAGCCTCCAAGTAATTATATGTTTGGGCTCTCCCTGCCTCTCTGCAACCCAGAGAGACACCATTGCCCATAGCACGTATTTTGTACATCAGTGTTGGTGATGTTAAACGTATGGACAGCAATCACTGTAGGCATTTCATAGACATGCCAACTCATTTGTTTTCCAGTTTGAGAGCTATGCAGTTTTGAGGTCACTGCCAATTGCTTTCTGTCAAATAAGTAAGGCCGAGAATCCCCCTCCCACAGGAAAAAAAAAAAAAAAAGACCACACACCTCACAAGAAGGTGCTGTGAGGGCTGCAGAACATCACAATATTCTCATGTTGCTCTGGTCAGAATCAAAAGCAAACTATATTCACTGTTGTTGGGGGGGTTTTATTTATTTTCTTTTAACCACTATAGTGCAGGATTTCAATGCTGTCCCACTGCTGCTTGCTCATCCATATGCTGTGAGCAGAAGGAGTGTAACATACCAAATGGATCTCCATGAAAAACCATGAAATATTTAATGACTACAGAATGGAATATTTAGTAATTCACCCTTTTCTTTTCACTGCTTTGGCATGTAGTCAATGCATGAAATACCAGAGATACTCTAATAATAGTATTTACCAAGAGGGGTGAGTTGTTTGGCTAGAGGCCCAGCCTTATCAGCCATTTGAGGGCCTCTTACCTTGTCCAAACTTCAACTTGATTACAGGTCATAGTTAGGTTCCACCGAATCTATAAATTGAACCAATGATCTTGTCAGGCCATGGTCTGCTGATAGTTGTCATTTTAGATTAATCATAGAATATCAGGGTTGGAAAAGACCTCAGGAGGTCATCTAGTCCAACCCCCTGCTCAAAACAGAACCAATCCCCAACTAAATCATCCCAGCCAGGGCTTTGTCAAGCCGGGCTTTAAAAACCTCTAAGGATGGAGAGTCCACCACCTCCCTAGGGAACCCATTCCAGTGCTTCACCGCACTCCTAGTGAAATAGTTTTTCCTAATATCCAACCTAGATCTCCCCCATTGCAACTTAGACCATTACTCCTTGTTTTGTCATCTGCCACCACTGAGAACAGCCGAGCTCCATCCTCTTTGGAACCCCCCTTCAGATAGTTGAAGGCTGCTATCAAATTCCCCCTCACTCTTCTCTTCTGCAGATTAAACAAGCCCAGTTCCCTCAGCCTCTCCTCATAAGTCATGTGCCCCAGCCCCCTAATCATTTTCATTGCCCTCCACTGGACTCTCTTCAATTTGTCCACATCCTTTCTGTAGTGGGGGGCCCAAAACTGGACGCAGTGCTCCAGATGTGGCCTCACCAGTGCCAAATAGAGAGGAATAATCACTTCCCTCGATCTGCTGGCAACGCTCCTACTAATGCAGCCCAATATGCCGTTAGCCTTCTTGGCAACAAGGGCACACTGTTGCCTCATATCCAGCTTCTCGTCCATTCTAATCCCCAGGTCCTTTTCTGCAGAACTGCCACTTAGCCAGTCAGTTTAAAATTGCTCCATTTAAAATTCCAATCACTATATTTTTCAACGTTAATCCTGATTTTTGAGCTCTGGATTCCAGAGGTGGAAATCAGGTTTTGGTGGGGATTAATCCTAAAGACACAGTGTTAGTTCCTCCCTGAATTATTAAATCATGTTGCTAGCCCCTGTTGTTGATAAATCTGTCTGGAGTAGGCAATGCAGTGGTGCAACTTGCTCAATGTACCACTCCAGTAGGGGGCTCACAGCTGTCCATATCACTGCCCAAAGTGGGAGGGGTTTCTTTTTTTGGTCACCCTCCACAAACAGGCCTCTAAGGAAGCCTGATGGGATCTTACAAGTGCCCAGGTTGGTTGCATTACAAAAGGAAAATGGTGTCCATACCATTGTTGTCCTTCTTCGGGGCATGAATCCCCTTTCTGGTATTGTGGTTTCCTTGGATTCATGGTCTGACTCACTTTCTTATTATAGAGTCTTCAGGTGAAATAGCCTTCACTGATCTGATTCCATAATGTGAAAAGTTATGAAGAAATTATGCTTACATACATTAAAAGCAAATCTATTCTTTACTAAACGATTTTTATTTCATGTATTCTTCTTCAATATGACCTTTCCACAGTGCAGGGTTTATCTTGTTTGGCTAAAGTACCAAATTCATTGAATTTTTTAAAATGTTGTAAATTTCAAAATGTACAAAAATGTGTGCAGTTACAGACAAACAAATCTGACCAGATTATACAAGAATGCCACTTTAAAAAAAAAAGGTAATTTTAAGTCTGTTGAACAAGGTATTGAGCAGTATTCTGGTCGACACAAAGAAACATGTTATGTTAAATTTTCTGCACTAAGCAAAAGGCTTAAGTTGCCTGAGATATGACATTGACTGATGGATAAGAATGAGGGCTTCAGTGAAGAAACAAGATCATTACAGCTTTGTCTTCTGAGAGAGCCTTCAATCAATACACGAACAGTGTAATTCATTAAAATCAGCAGCATTGAGCAGTTCATGTAAACTTATTTTTTGTTGCACCTGACAACTAATTGTCTAGATAAACTGCACCTCACACAAAGCACCTCAGCAGTATACAACGTCCATTAGGTTTGTCCAGATTTTATAAAGAAATTAAGCACATGCAATTGAAACTAATGTAACGATACTTTCTCAGATTTGTCAGGCTGGAGTACCGTACTCTGGATACTCCAATTAATTGGCAGGCCTCTTGATTTCAAGAGAAAATTTGGGGGGGAGGGAGAATCTGATTCTAATCTCTTACACCAGTGCAAGTTAGGATCAATTCTACTGAGGTCACTGGAGATTCAAGAGTGAAAGTGACATCAGAACTCAACCCTTTGAATTCAATAACCATAATTAAGGTGAGAACTTTCTCTGCAACATGCTTGATCCAAACATCCCTCTGCAGAGCTTATGTTGAGGTTTGTGGAGTCACTCAAAAAAGATACACTAGTTTCTGGAAGGGGGCTTTCCATGTAAAGACTAGGGAGTGTGCAAATACTTAATCCAAACTGAAAGTGTTACTGGAAAATGGATGCTGTATTTCATGCACAGGCAGCTGAACTATAGTGATGGGTAGAGCTCTAAAGGAAGTTGAGGTCCTCCTGCTTGAAAGATACTATATGGCTGTAGGTTTATTCCAACATATTTCTGTGTCCTGCAAGTCTTAATTTGCCTAGGACTGGAAATGCACTGCCCATCCAAGGCTGGGCTTTCCATGTTGTCTAGTCACTAACTTTAAATTTGTTCTGCCTTTGGACTCTTTCCCCCGTAAGTCCAATTGGAAGAATCTGCATACAGGTCTGGAGCTATATTATTAAAATAAGTGTCTCATTCCATTAGAAGAATGCCTTGCTGACTCACTGCTACGCTGCTGGAGAGGGACGAGCAGCCTGCATATGCGTATCCAAGCAGGGCTGGAATTGCAGAACTGGGGGTTGAACTCCACTCGAAACAAGCGCCACACATTTGAATGACCAAAGTGACACAAATTATGCAGCTGTTCAAAATATGATGGCGCATTCTTTGCGGGCTACTCGTCTTGGCCTCCCCCTTACATTCATGTACAGCTCTAATGGGCTTCTCATACTTGGCATTCCCTCAGCAGGGTTCAGATATGCCCACACAGACAAGACTTAGCTCCTTATGTCTAGCTCACTGGGGTCCATACCAATGGCTCACCCTGGTGGGGTTAAATGCTCCCCCTACATTCCGTTGCTCTACTCTGGCTGGATCACACTGGGAGAGGGGGGAAAAGGTGGTGGTACCTTCCAAAGCTCCATCCACTTGTGGCACCAAATGAGATGTCACTCATGGTAGATTATCCCTCTCCTTTCTAACCTGCTTTGATCAACAGCGAAATAGTTAGCAATAGTGTTGACATTCTTGTCCTCGGGGTATCGGAATTAGCACTCCAGTGGGGGTGAACAGGATGGTCCCAACATCTCTCAGAACTATTTCAGAGACCACGAAACAAACTCAGGCAGAGCGCTCCATCAGCTTCACTTGCTTTACATTTGAAAGCTTTTCTTCCATAGACTTACTTGTTTTAAAAAAATTGAAAGCTCAGATTCTGGAGAACAAGAATGGCAAGCTCAAAAATAGCAATGTTACGGACCCAGTGCCACCACACCCAGTTGGAGGCCTGCGTCAGTGAAGGTTCAAGGCAGTGTAATTGATAGCAGTTGCATTTTATTCAGAAACTTACAAAAGTAGGAAACAATTTCCTTTAAAATTTCAAGGTGATTCTAAAAACCACGGCACCAAGAGAAGCAAAACTATTGGCTTCGGAGATAACACTTAAATAGCTTCACAGTCTTACAGGACAACACAGACAGACTAGAAAAAAAGACACTCTGTAATATAATCGTGAACCTCACCCCTGGATTCTTCTCCTACCAGACTTGTTTGTCATCTTGAGATATGAGACCGGATTCTGCACTCAGTTACACTGATGTAAATCTGGAGTAACTTTGATGTTAGTGGAGTATCTTTGCATTTGCACCAGTGTCAGGGCCGGCTCTAACTTTTTTGCCGCCCCAGGCAAAAAAGAAGAGCGCCGCCCTGCCGTAACCCCCCCCCGCCCCCCGCCCTCCCCGAGCGCCGGCCAAACCCCCGGAGTGCAGGGCCAGGCCGGGCCGGGCCGGCCAAACCCCCGGAGCACTGCGCCGCCGAAGCCCCTGCCCGCACCGAAACACCACCACGCTGCCTGGCCGAAACAAAACAAACAAAAAAAACCCTTGAGCGCCCCCCACCACCCCAACATTGGCCACCCCTTCTGAGGTGCCGCCCTAAGCACGTGCTTGGTTGGCTGGTGCCTAGAGCCAGCCCTGACCAGTGTGAAAGAGCTCAGAATCTGGCTCTTAATGGCTCAATCAGCATTCTCACCAGCAGAAAGAAAGGGGTGACTCCCAACTGTATACTGAAATCAGGCTAGTGCTGATGGGTCATGATATGGACAGCACGCTATATCTATCAATTTGCAGCGCTTCTTGAATGCAGATAAGCGGTTGACTTTGCAAAGCCTACAAGATCATTTTGACCAAATTCCCATGTAAAGGAAAGATTGCAGCTAAAAAGCGATTTATTCTTGTTTTAATTTCTTGTGCAAATCCATTGGGTTTTTATTGTCTTTTTAAAAAAAAAAAAAACAGTTTTCCCAAAGACATCCAACTTGAAATGCATAAATAGTCTTAGTAATAAAATAGACTTACAAGAAATAAATAATGGTTGGTAGCATTTATTCCATTAGAAGAGTGGAAAATGGTGAAAAATCGCCTGGGCCAGATTGTATCTTGAGTCACAGCTCTGTGTAAGGGAGGTGTATAACATGTAGCCCCAGGAAGCACGGTCACTCAGACATTCCTTTCAGGCATTATTCATTCATTCCTCAACTGTGGTCCAATGAGGTCATAGTTTGCTGCTGGCCTATATCATCAGCAAATCACGACCGTTGGTGGCCAGCACATTTGAGGGAACACAGCCAAGGTCCCAGCCACTTCCCTCCCCTCTCCAGATAGTTCTCACCCAGGGAGCAAGGGAGAGTAGCATTCCCATTTAATCTTCTGCATTTGGACCTAAAGCCGGGGAAGCTCACACAGGTGTTTGACAGGAAAATTCTTCCTTCTTGCACCCTCTACAAACAGGTAGTCCAAGTTAGCATCTAGATTTTTCAACTAATCTGCCTATACCTCATTTTCCCCTACTGTAAAATGGGGAAAATATCTCCTTGCAAATGGCTTTTTGACCATGTAAAGTGCAAAATGTCCATTATTTTTACATATGAAATGCCTCTCTTAGTTATTGCTGTTCCTTGTTGTCTTTGATTTCAGCGGATACTCAGCACAGCATTCCAAATGATGGAGCGTACCCGGAGGTAAAAAACCTTGAAAACCCCCACCTACCCCATGATTCCATAATAGTGTCACAATATTTTCATCTCTCTGTGGGAGTGAAATGAGCTGCTAGTTCACAGATCCTGAATTTATTGGAGAAAACCGATGTAGTTTCTGGGTCCAGTATATTCAGGGATGTTTTTATACTTAGGGGAGGATGAAATGTGTCTTCAAGTCCCATAATCCATATTCTGGAGAGAAGGAAGAGTGATGTAAACAATGCTAAGATCAGAGAACTAGGGGGAAAGAATGCTCTTATGGTTAATTCATGGAACTTGGAGTGAGGGGATCTGGGTTCTCTCACATCTGCCACACGCTGCCTGAATGAGCTTGGATAAACCATGCCTTGTCTCAGTTATCTCCATTTCACAGATCAGAAAATAAAATTTGCCCACCTCAGAGATATTTCAAGGGTAAATTAATGCTTGTAAAATGGCTTGAGATTCTTGGATAGACACTGTAGAAGTGCATATTATTCTGACAGGTTGGCTTCATAGCCTAAGGGTTTGATGTTTTTAATTTGTTTTTGCTGAGCAATTGCATACCATATTGCCTTCAACTGAAGTTATGGATGCTCGGCAACTCTAATAATCCGTCCCTAAATGCCCATCTTCTAACACTCTCTGCCTGCAAATATGTAGAATCAGGCCCAGTCTAGTTAAGAAATTCAAATGACACTGTAAGTAAATGATGTGTCTTTTTAAAATGGCCCAGTTCCTAAAGGTTATGTTCAGATCACAGTGAATGTTTGAAAATTGAGAGTATTCACCCAAAAGTGCTTTTGGCTAAACTGTTCGTGATATTTGAATAATCAGGTCAGTCATGTTCTCTAAATAAGAAATCCAAATTGTGACTGAGATCAATGTATAATTCATTTAGATGTGAATGATAAGAAAATAAGAACACAGACTTGCTCTGTTGGATCAGACCCATGATCCCTCTAGTCCTGTATCCTGTTCTCTCTTAGCAGCCAGCACCAGATGCTTCCAAGGAAGATGCAAAAAACCTCCTAATCCCTAGGGGTTAGAGATTGGCTTAAACTCTGAAGCATGAGATTTAATATCACTTTCAGAATTGGTTAACATTAACTCTCATAACTGGATATTCCAGTTAACCATATAAATGCCCAATCCCTTTTTGAATCTTGCTAAGGGCCTCAGTGGCATGCCACAGCAGGGAGTTCCACAGTGTAATTACAAAGGGAAAACAGAAGCTCCACTCTACCTTCTCTAGACACCATCATCATCACTTTTCTACAGTAAAACAATCCTTGTCTGAGAGTTTCCCATGCCCCTAACTTGGCTGGTCACCCTTCTCTGAACTCCCTCTAATTCTGCAATATGTTTTTGACACAAAGTGGCCAATATAGTCCAGTCCTCTAGATGAGACCTCACCGTTGATTTATAGAAGGACACAATATTTTCTGTTTTAGTCTGTCCCGTTCCTGCTGCATCGTTTGGTTTTGTGACCTCGGCTGCACGCTGAGCTAAGGCTTCCACTGACGGTCCCCAGCGATGCCCAGGCCCCTTTGCTGAGTTGATGCAGTTAATTCACAACACTATCGTGCTCCAGACTAGCAGCTGCAATAATGTAGGCAGCAGCAAATAGGGCCCTTCTCCGCCTGCACCGTAAGTAGCATTCTGCTTACCTGCCCACTTACAGTATTTGGATTATTGTAATGCACATTGCATATTGGTGCTAGGATTAAAGACTTATTATTGCCGTTACAGAGCTGGATTTGTGCATTGGACGTGGATGACATGAGGCATTATTCGCCCCTCTTGCACAAAGCCCGATTACATAGCAGGAGTTAGGAGGATGAAATTGACAGCTCTCCAACCCACAGGACAGGTCACAGGTCTGCAGTGCAAACCATTGGTAGTTGCCACTCCCACCTGTTTGCTAGGGTAGTATACTTTTGATGAAGCCTATGGCAGTAGAATTGCTTGTGCTATCTGTCAGTTATGGCAGGCTGGCCTTAAGATCAGTCTGTGGTCATTCCCATTTTTATATTTCCTAATTCAAGGCCAACTTTTCCGCCCCAACCTGTTCAGCTTTGAGGATTTCATTTTATAACTGTGACCTTACCATTAGCTCACAGGTATTTTGTTGCAACCCATGGAGAAACTCAGTTAAACTAGCTGAATAACTCCACTGGTATTTACTTAAAATATCACACTCTAATTCCCCAATCTTGCCATTCAGATTTGCTTATACAGTACTGCACAAACTCTTTGTCAATATTTAACTTACAGTGGTGTCTTCCTTATTTACATAAATTCTCCATGTACTTCAGTAGGGTAAATGCATTAGCATTAGGCTACTCATGAAAAAATAATATACTGCCAGAGACTTGCATTTGCATGGAATTTCACTGACAAGGAGTCATATTCTGCTCTCAGTAGTGCCGGTGTAAATCTGAAGGAACTCCTTTATTGGAGTGATCCTGGACTGACACCATTGCAATGGAGATCAGAATCTGGCCCCATGCATACATTTGCTCTCACGACTGTAATCTGACACTCGTTACTGTATACCATGTTCATCCAAATAGAAGGAGCCTCTCAATAACTGTCAAGAGGAACTAGCTGGCTTTAAGTAGAGAGCAAAAGTTTTGCCGCTGTGTGTGTTCATTCTCAGGGCCCTTCTGTGGCTTCAGCCACAGATGGCTGATGAAGCAACCTTGCTATAGGATATAGCACGTGGCTGGTACCTATCTACTGCACTCTGATGTTCTTATTATTCCTCTCTGTCATTACTGGCTTTGTGATTCAGTGTTATTTAATCCTGGGCTCCATACATTGCCCCCCAGACCACCCATATATGCACAAAAAAAAAAAAAAAAAAATCAAGGGCCAAATAATCACGCTGAGTCATGCTTACATACAAGTAGTATCATTCACGTCAATGGGGGTTTGTCACTTAGGCCTGAGTCCTGTAAATGCTTGTGCATGTGAGTTACTTTATGTACCTGAGTAGTTCTATTGAATTTACTCAGGTGAGCAGAGCACATGCAGAAGTGTTTACCGCCTCGTGACCCTTAACGCTACTCTGCATGAATAAAGATTGCAAAAATCCAGCGTTAAAAGGTAAAACACACGACTTAGCCTTTATTTCCTGAATTTAACCTCCCCTCCAGTTTTATTTCAGGATGTAAATTCCAATCTTACGGCAGAAAAAAATTCATCACAGTATAAAATTAGAGTAAAATGTAGAGCAAAAGAGGCATTCAACTGTCATCTTGAAATGTTGCTCTCTCTCTCTCTCGCTCCTCCCTAGCCTATTGCTCTTAATTTCTCCCTCTTTCTCTGCCATTACTTATTTAGCTCGGTTACTATATTATTTAACTGAGTAAAGTGTTTCGGGATCCAGCTTGTATGATAAATGCTATATAAAATAAACTTATAGTTTGCTCCATTTCCCCCTGGAATGAAAGAGGGTTCCTTTTCTGTTGGCACATATAATTTTGCCATGTTTCCAAGGTCGCTCATGGGTCCTTTAGAGCCAAAAGTACTGACCTTGACAATAATTCAGTGTTTTTCTTCTGGAGGGAAATGTTCCACTTTCTTTAAGCTGTCCCCAAATATTGGACATCAATCCCTATTTCTATTAAGTAAATGTCTCAGGATTAAGGGTTTACTCCCAGGTCTCTCTATGATATTGAGAGCAATTTTGCTGGAATGCGTCACCCTCTAAGTCTGATCCAACCCTGACTGAACAGGGGTCTTTCCATTTGCTTCCAAAGGAGTCAGACCAGGCTCTAAAATACTTTTAGCGACAGTTATAAACATGGATGCAATGAAGAAAAACCTAACAATTAATAAGAACAGGAGTACTTGTGGCACCTTAGAGACTAACAAATTTATTAGAGCATAAGCTTTCGTGGGCTACAGCCCACTTCTTCGGATGCATATAGAATGGAACCTATATTGAGCAGATATATATACACATACACACACATACAGAGAGCATGAACAGGTGGGAGTTGTCTTACCAACTCTGAGGCCAGGTCTACACTAACCCCCCAATTCGAACTAAGGTACGCAACTTCAGCTACGTGAATAACGTAGCTGAAGTTCGAAGTACCTTAGTTCGAACTTACCTCGGTCCACACGCGGCAGGCAGGCTCCCCCGTCGACTCCGCGGTACTCCTCTCGCCAAGCAGGAGTACCGCAGTCGACGGCAAGCACTTCCGGGTTCGACTTATCGCGTCCAGGCCAGCCGCCGAACTACCGGGTAAGTGTAGACCTACCCAGAGAGGCCAATTAAGTAAGAGGAAAAAAAACTTTTGAAGTGATAATCAAGATAGCCCAGTACAGACAGTTTGATAAGAAGTGTGAGAATACTTACAAGGGGAGATAGATTCAATGTTTGTAATGGCTCAGCCATTCCCAGTCCTTATTCAATCCTAAATTGATTGTATCTAGTTTGCATATCACTTCCAGCTCAGCAGTCTCTCGTTGGAGTGTGTTTTTGTGTTGTTGTTTTTATCAGCACTAAGGTCTCAATCCCGGATATCCAAAGGCATGGACGTTCAAGTGATAGGTTTCAGAGTAACAGCTGTGTTCGTCTGTATCCGCAAAAAGAACAGGAGTACTTGTGGCACCTTAGAGACTAACAAATTTATCTGAGCATAAGCTTTCATGGGCTGCAGCCCACTTCATCGGATGCATAGAATGGAACATATAGTAAGGATATATATATATACATACAGAGAACATGAAAAGGTGGGAGTTGCCCAACCAACTCTAAGAGGCTAATTAATTAAGATGAACTGTTGTCAGCAGGAGAAAAAAAACTTTTGTGGTGATAATCAAGATAGCCCATTTAAGACAGTTTGACAAGAAGCTGTGAAGATACTTAACATGGGGGAAATAGATTCAATGTGTGTAATGGCTCAGCCATTCCCAGTCTCTATTTAAGCCTAATTTGATAGTATCTATTTTGCATATCAATTCAAGTTCAGCAGTTTCTCATTGGAGTCTGTTTTTGAAGCTTTTCTGTTGCAAAATTGCCACCTTTAAATCTGTTACTGAATGGCCAGAGAGGCTGAAGTGTTCTCCTACTGGTTTTTGAATGTTATGATTCCTGATGTCAGATTTGTGTCCATTTATTCTTTTGCGTAGAGACTGTCCAGTTTGGACAAGTGATTGTAAACCCTTATCGATTTGCCTCTAACTGGAAATATACACAAGTAACAGTGAGAACAATTTAGGATTGTAAATAATAAATATACAGAGCTATCTTCGACACCCATTTAAAAAAAAAGAAAAAAACTGTGGGAGGGCACTGGGAAGAGGAAGGATACAGACACTTATCTGAGCATCTACTTGTAAAGATTTCCTCCATATTTTTTCTGTTGGGGAGAAGTATTCCCTTTCCTTTCTCCTCTCCTTTCTCCCCCAAGCAGGATGGACAGGGGACTCAAACCTTAGAATCTATGTCTGCTGGGTTTCCACACCAACTCTGTGACCCCTCTGGCATTGTGTTGCCGCAGTGGGGTTGTGCTTTCAGGGCTTCCCTCCCTCATTGTTGCAGCGAGGGTCCCCCCAGGCTGGCTCTGCAGTGTGGAGGGGGTCCCAAAGAGAGGAAGAAGGTGTAGTGGTTAGAGCACTAATCTAGAGCATGGGACAATGGCATTCAAGTCCCTGCTCTGCCATAGACTTCTGTGTGAGTACTTCCTTGATGCCTCAGTTCTCCATCTGTAAAACTGGGACGTAGCTCTTAGATACACTTTTCCTCAGTAGCTCTGAAAGGTCAGCATCATTTTACAGATAGGGAAACTGAGGCACAGGGAGGCTATTTCCTTACCTCACAGGTATGTTGTGAAGCTAAATACCTTAAAAATTGTGAGGTGCGCAGATACTATGGTAACGAGCCATGTAGGTTCCATACATACATTCTGCTGATGCCTTGTGGGGTTGGTGGAAGGAGATTGCACATGGGAACCAGGGGATGAACAGATCTCAGATCCTGAGCATGCCCTCCATGCTGTCTGAGGAAATGGCGAGAGAGAGGGGCAGTGCTTTCCCTTATCTGTGCATGGGGACTCCCCTCTGTGTAGATCTGGGGGGCCCAGTCTGGCCTCCACAGTTCTTAATTCATAATGCAAGTATGCAAAATGTAAGGATGGAACAGTACTGGGTTTTTTCCCCTCCCATTATTTCAGATCAAAGGCACAGAAGTCATAAGGTATAATATTAATTACCCCACTTTTGTTCAAATGAATTTTCTAAGAAATGGGGAATTGTACATGTGTAGCGAGGTCAAGACCCACTGGCACAGCACCTCCTGCTGGTCATCTGGGAATTAGCTCTTGTCCAACTCCAGAGCGCCTCCTTTTGGCCGGTGTCTCGCCTGCCTTAGGCTCCCAGACCCCGGTGCCCTTTACCTCGGGGTTCTGCCCACAGCAGTACCCCCACACTCTGGGTCTCCTCTCCCAAGGGAACCCCCAACCCTCTATCCCCACCTCACCTTAGGGGCTACTGCCAGTCATCCTCTAGCCCCCTTTCCCTGGGGCAGACTGCAATCTATAATGGCCACTCATCATTGGCAAGGGGGTAGGACCTGCTGCCTTTGCCTATTCCCAGACTGCCCCTCTACAGCCCAGTACCTTTTGGGCCTTTAACAAGGCCTGCAGCCTGGGGTTTTACCAGGCTGGAGCTCCCTAGCTCCCTTTCCCTATTCCTCAGCACTGCTCTGCTTCAGGTACCTTCCTCTCGGGGAACTAACCCTTCCCACTCCAGGGCTAGGGTGAGACTCCTCCAGCTCCTCGCCCGCTGGGCCCTGATTGGGTGTGGCCCCAGGTGTGGCTGCTTCCCCAGCCAGCCTAGCTTGGCTGCTTTTAACCCCTGTTCTACAGGAGGGGGACAGCCACCCCACTACAACATGTAATTCTACTTTTCCAGGGTAGGGATTTCAGACCAGTTATTTTTACAGTTTGACGCACGCTGTACCTGTGTTTCCTGCCATAGCAAAGAAAATAGAATGTATAGCTTTGTAATTAGGTAGGTAATATCTAAAATGAAAATCAATGAGGTCCTAATCTTGCTTCCCTTGAAGCCAATGGCAAAATTATCATGGACTTCAGTGGGGCCAGATTCTCTGCAAAATATGGATTATTAGAAAAGACTAATAAACTATGCCTTGTCAGACTTATTGAGAAGGCGACAGATAGATATAAATCTCTGTTGTTGCTATACTGTCCTTTCAGACTCGGAGAAAGCATTTTGCACCGTTAATTTTAATTAATACTTGAGAAAATTGGATTTAATGGAAAGTTCCTAAAATAGATGAAGACTTATTTATGTAAGAGAGCATGACTAGTTGAGATAAATAAAAAATATCAGGCTTCTGGATTATTATATTGCTGTTCCTCTGAAATCACCATTGTGAACAATTTTATTATCGTACTTCTATCATGTTATATTGAAATATTATGGTGTATATCTGCACAGGATCCATTCCTCTCTTCCTATAAAATTCACTGGACAAAATCTGGAAGAAAAAAATTATTCCTGCTGAATGTTACTGGAGTTATTGTGCTAGATGTTGGATTCCTCTCAACATCCTAGGATGATGAGTAATCTGTATTGCTTAAATTATATGTGCCTTTTTTCCTCGCCAAATCTGGCATTCTACGGAGCAGACGTGTTACATAACTGGCCCTTTTTCTTTTATTTTTGAAATTTACTTTTTGCGTACCTATGTATTTTATTCAATGGATAATTGTATCTATTTTGTCAAATGATGGACTAGTATTCCCATGTAATGCATTTGTATCCATTTAATTATTTGAGATTTTTATAAACTTATCTGTCATGGCAGATTTTTTTAAACTATCTGGAAGTGTAATGATAAACTGAACTAATGTCAGGAGATCCCTGCAGGCCTGATATGATCATACAAGTAAGGTGAAGGTGATTGAATTATTAGTAGTCAAAATGAAGCAGAACCAATATGAAATCCATAAAAGCAAAAGCCCAGAAGTTAAGGAAGAAGCCAATATTCCACAAGAGTAAGTGGCTGTACATAGAGAGCCAGATTACTTTTATTTATGTAGAATAGTATCCTACTCTACGTGTCCCATTGAAGTCAATGCAGCTACTTTTGGAGTAAGGTGTTACCCCAAATTAGTAAGTGTATCAGAATCTGGCCCATAACAGCCAAACTTCATAGTGGAAGGTTCATCCATGGTTTTGCCATGAGTCCCGTGAATGGGGAAGAATATTATAAGGAATATTATCATTAATTAGGGAGGACATGCCCTGCCTGGTGCCTGGAAGTGGGGGAGCAAGGGTACTGGCAGATGAATCCTCTGCTTCAGGAATCTTGCCAAAACAGTATTTCACCACACAGGGTTGTGGGCTTCATGTGCTGTTGCTCCATGACAAAGCAGCATGCATATATGGATAGCTGATAGCATGTGCTGATCAATGTGGCATACAACTGGCTGAAGAGCATCATATGGCCCTTATCAGAGCACAGTGAGTGGGCCAGCATGGTAGCTGCTTGTCTGGGGAAGGGTTGGGGTAAAGAGGCTGCCATCCCTTGTGCATTTAACTCAGGAGAGAGAGGGATCTGATACTTATGAAGTGCTTTGAAGAGGTAAAGCCCTTTACATGTTCTTCATATTCTATTAACTCATTATTAAACTTCATCTGTAGTGGAGGAATTGGGTAGCTCCTTTTCTTTAAAGTAACATGGCTGCTTCAGATCAGTCCCTTGCTCCCAGCAGCCAAAAATGCCTGATTGGTCCCAGAAGACATGATGGAAAGGAGGAGGAGTTGAATGTTGTTTCTAGAACTCGGGCAACATGCGTGATGCCCATGTGGTACTGCAAAAGGGGACCATAGACAGTCACTGCTCTACAGCAGTCCAGTTGTGTGAAGCCAGATGATTTGAGCCTAAATCTGCAGCTGTGGTTTAGTGGAGAGCTAAGCAGGGGATTAAGCAATGCCTCCGAGGGTCAGAAGACCAGCAAGCACAGAATTTGTATTGTGTTTTTTTGAAATTCACAATATGTGTTGTGTGTGCCCCTTGGTGCCTGATCTGTTACAGGCCTCAGCTACAGAGCTTGGCTCTGGGCTCTTTAGCTCAAGCTGGAGAGACTTATGCATTTGGCTCTGGAGGTCCCTGTGACATTCCCCTCTGGTGTTACCTGGACCGGTGATCTGCTAGGTCACTCCAATCCTCGACTCTGGGAGCCAGCCTTACCCTGCTCTGCTGTGAGAACCCCCCACTCCTGGGTTGTTCACGCACCAGCCTCTGGCATGTAAGCTGCTCCTTGGATTGTGCAACCGAATGACACTAGACAGTATCTCCGGTCCCAGACACAACCCTAGGAACCTTCATCTTGCAGTGCCCAGTTATACCCGCTGGACGCTGCAAGCTTATATGAGTTCATCAATTTAACAAAGAAACTGATATGCACCAGGCTTGTTATCCCAAGGGGAGCCTCTGACACACTTCAAACCAAATGCACTGCTTCATGTAAACTAAACAAATGTATTAACTATAAAGACAGATTTTAAGTGATTATAAGTCAAAGCACAAGAAGTCAGATTTGGTCAAATGAAATAAAAGCAAAATACATTCTAAGCTGATCTTAACACTTTCAGTGCCCTTACAAACTTAGATGCTTCTCACCAGAGGCTGGCTGGTTGCCCTTCAGCCAGGATCTCAGCTTCAGTCGCTTGGTGTGGTGTCTGTAGATGTAGGTGGAAGAGAGAGAGCATGGCAAATGTCTCTCTCTTTTATCATGTCCTTTCTTCCCTCTTGGCTTTACTGTGAAGGGGGGAGGGGGGGCAAAGTCTTTGGCAAGAAAATTCTCATTGCCAGCAAAATATTGGCAAATAATCTTCTAAATAGCTACTCACAAGTTTCAATGCCGAGTTGGTTGAAACTCTTTGGAGAACCTCTGTGAGCACTTATTCAAAGCTCAGACATTGTTTTGAAACTCAGAAATGTTGGCATATCTTATTTTCTTAATGTCCATGTGCTTCTGCACATCTTGCCTTTGGGCCTAACCCATTGACTTCAATTGGATTCCACTGGATCAAGCTTTCAGCAGGGACTGTGAGCAGAAATACTGAGTACATGGCGTAGAGGTTACTTTCATGGTATTTCTGTCTTTCTTTAAAGTAGGAAATATAAGTAACATCCTATTTCCTGTCTCCTCCCCCAAACTCAGGTCTCTAAATCTCCATGCTATCTGAAATTTGCATCTGGTAATTCTGATTGGGGGGGGAGGGATAGCTCAGTGGTTTGAGCATTGGCCTGCTAAACCCAGGGTTGTGAGTTCAATCCTTAAGGGGGCCACTTAGGGATCTATGACAAAATCAGTACTTAGTCCTGCTAGTGAAGGCAAGGGGCTGGACTCAATGACCTTTCAAGGTCCCTTCCAGTTCTAGGAGATGGGATATCTCCATTTATAAAATAAATTTATAAATAAATGATGAAAACCAAAATTCATTTTTATGATTCCCTGTTTTTATGACAATTGAATGTGTCCTCTTTCAGAAAGGTTGGGGCTACCTGCACTGATAATCATATGGAACTACCTATTCTCATGAGATTTCTGACCCAACTGGGAAAAATTCATAAAAGCATCCTAACTTCTAGATATTTGTCTGACCTGACCCTTCCAAACTTTTGAGTTTCCCCATCACTACGTGATCTACAATAGTCTCCAACAGTTAAAAAGAAAATTATTGTCCAGATCTACGTATCCTATCAACTTTCTTTCCAGGTGTACACATTTCCCAAGCAAGTGAACTTGATTCCTTTATTCAGAGTATGTATAGGCTTGGAGAAGCCTGTGTGTCATAACTTGATGAGTGACTCTATGGCTCTTTCACCATTGTGCTCTATTAATATGATGTTTCTCCACAGTCCTATCTTTAAATTATGGATACTTGCAGGGACATTGCTGATGTTCATGTGGGAGGCCGTCATTCATTTATAGACTTTTAAAGTACCTCTTATCTCCCCTACACTCATTTTTCTTGCTTAATTTGAACTTCAGCATTTCATTAATTCACAAATTTGTGAAAGTAAAATAGATTTACCTAGGTCTCTCATGGAATTAATCTTTGATACACCTGGTCTAATTAGAGGTTTAATTTCTCTGCTATAAACAGAATTAAATACATCCTAGTCTGCTTCTGAGAACAAGAGCCAGAAAGGTCTGGGAAATATTGAACAAAAAGCCAGACAGATGGAGTAAAATCTTGTTGAATGGTCATAAAATTTCTGAAACCATCATACAGGAGACTGTATAAAATAGCTCATAGACGGTGTGTCTCCATAGTCAGTTTCTTGCTAGATCTAGTCAAGAATGTTTCAAGTACAAGGATATGATGATTAGTAATTAGAGTAACAGAGGAATTTTTTAAATTAAAAACTGTTGATCTGTCAAAATGGAAACTTTTTGTGGGCTAGGGCTGGTTTCAACAAATTTCTCGACCATCCCCCCCCCCCCTTTTTTTTTTGAAAAATAAAAATGTTATAGTTGTCTAAACCTGCATTGACTCTTTCAAAATAAAAAATTCTGTGTTTCTGATTCAAAGCCGCTTCTTATTTTGAATCTTAAACTAAGGAGAGGGATAGCTCAGTGGTTTGAGCATTGGCCTGCTAAACCCAGGGTTGTGAGTTCAATCCTTAAGGGGACCATTAAGGGATCTGGGGCAAAAATCTGTCTGGGGATTAGTCCCCCTTTGAGCAGGGGGTTGGACTAGATGACCTCCTGAGGTCCTTTCCAACCCTGATGTTCTATGAGAGTAAAGAAAAATAGCCAAAATTAAATGTTTTGAAATGCTACATTTTGATTGACCCAAACTGAAATTTGTTTGGGAGCTGAGGATTCCTGAAAATATTTCAGAATTCTACCCTTTAAGTCCTGAGTCAAGATGAGAACATTTTTCAAAATATCAAAAATGTTCAGGGGGGAGGGAAACAATTTCCCACTTAGCTGTAGTTAATTAGACACATTGTTCGGTAAAATGTCCTCTGATTGGGGGTCAAGGCTATTTTATAAATATCGAGCTTCATTGTGGTTCCTGCACATCTTCCCACAGTTGATACTGATGAGTGATCCCATTTTAACTCCCCAATAGTCTGAATTAGGATGTGAGTTGAGGTCTTTATATAGTCAGGAAATGTGTCTTCTTATTTTGGTTTCAGTTCCTGTCCCTCTCTGGAGTTTTATTAGCAAGTCTGATTAGGTCATGGACTTCAATCTCTTACCTAGCAGCCTAAATTTGGCCTCCAGGACTTCCTATCCTTCCCTATGTCACCGGCTCCTCCCCAGGACTACACATAAGTCTATCTAGATGTCTCAAGAGATCCGCAACCTTCGCACCAGCCAGCCAAGTCACCATGCGGTTCTCCTGGTCATCACAAACCCAGCTATCTATGTTTTTAATGATCGAATCCCCACAACTATTACCTGTCTCTTCCTAATAACTGGAGTTCCGTCCACCGGAGAGGTATCCACAATGTGACAGGATACCACGACATCATCTGGAAGGAGAGTCCCAACTATCAGATTGTTTCCCTCTGCTCCAGTTGGATGTTCTACTTCCCTGAGGCTTTCATCCTCCTCAACAGCACAGAGGCTGTCAGACCAGGGGTGGGACCGTTCTACTGTGTCCTGGAAAGTCTCATCTATATACACCTCTCTGTCTCCCTCAGCTCCTCCAGTTCAGCCACCCTCGTCTCCAAAGCCCGTACACAGTCTCTGAGGGCCAGGAGCTCCTTGCACCAAATGCACACATATGCCACCTGCCCATAGGGCAGGTAATTATACATGCCGCATTGGGTGCAATAAACCTGATAGCCCCCACTCTGTTGCTGGACTTCCGCCTGCATTCTGTTTTTATTCCTGAAGCTCGTTCCTTTGTTGTTGTTTTAGTTTTATCGGGGAGTGTTTGGCTTTACGTTTAAAGAATGTTAAGTCTATCTAGCCCCCCGGCTCACACTCCCTCCTCTAAACTGCCTCACTCAGCACACTGTCCCCCAAACAAACAGACCACACGGTATATTTCAGTCAAGCAGCAGGCACACCACAAACACACACACTACAGACAACAAACTTACCCTAAGGGTCACATAATCACTCCTCCTTCACTCGGAGAAATCCCTCACGAAACCCCCATTAGTCGCTCCTGTTTGCTAGAGTTAAATTAATACACAGTAGGGTAGTTATAGAATCATAGAATGTCAGGGATAGAAGGGACCTCAGAAGGTCATCTAAGTTCAACCCCCTGCTCAAAGCAGGACCAATCCCCAGATAGATTTTTGCCCTAGATACCCCCCTCAAGGATTGAACTCAAAACCCTGGGTTTAGCAAGCCAATGCTCAAACCACTGAGCTCTCCCAGGTGTTTGTCTGCAAGGCAGAATATGCCAGATGAAACAGAATTGGGAAAGGGTCACCTAAACATCACCTGCTCCATTTCTGAGAATAGCTGCATTCCATTGATCATCACCTCAGTACTTGCACCTGGTGTCCTCTCATACAAGAGGAAGAAAATTCATCATCTGAAGTTATTAAAATAGAAATCCACGTTTAAGATGCTAGTATCCTTAGCATGCACACTTTATGATGAGCTAAGGAAAATGCAGATCGGATTGCAGGATTCTGAGTAAAAAAGGAAGCATGTACAGACCCTTATGTCCATGCTTCATTCTATTGTAGTCAGTGGGGCTCTGCAATGGTACATGGATCAACCTGTGAGGGTCAGATCACCAAACTGGGGCCTTGCACGGACACTATTTCATTCAGGAAACAATAGACCAGCACTGTGGATACTAATCAAATACATATCAGGGCTGGCCAACATTTTTCCAGCGGACATCTGGGTTTTTGACAAAACCAGCTCTAATATGTATCCTGAGGGATACAGCCTAAGATTGAAGAATAGGAATCTCTCCATTGTCTTCACTGGGCTTTGGATCAGTCTCATAGTATCTTTTAAGTAACTTAGCTGAATTCAAGTCATATTATGGTTGCACTTCTAGAAAAGTAGGTACATTATTGCAATTCCCATTTTTGTACAGCAAAAATAAGGAATATCTGATCCAAATTATTGCATGGATAAAAGTTAACGTAAGTACATAAAAATGGCCATACTGGGTCAGACCAACAGTCCACCTAGCTCAGCAGTCTATCTTCGGACAATGGCCAGTGCTACAGAGGGAATGAACAGAACAGGACATTATCGAGTGATCCATCCCATCATCCAGTCCCAGCATCATTTAGGCATTTATTTGAAGATTTTCAAAAACAGATTGTGACTGGGTGTATCAGCCCCAGACTGGTACAGCAGGGGTTAAGCCTTCTCTCTTAGCCGAGGAGACCACGCCCCCCATTACATTAAAACAATGTAAAACCTACAAGTCCACTCAGTCCTACTTCAGCCAATCACTCAGAAAAACAAGTTTGGTTACAATTTGCTGGAGATAATGCTGCCCGCTTCTTGTTTACGATGTCACCTGAAAGTGAGAACAGGTGTTTGCATTGCACCGTTGTAGCTGGCGTTGCAAGATATTTACGTGCCAGATCCGCTCAAGATTCATATGTCCCTTCATGCTTCAGCCACCATTCCAGAGGACATGCTTCCATGCTGATGCCGGGTTCTCCTCAATCAATAACGCCTCTGACTGTGACTAACGATCCCAAGCAGTGTGGACTGACGCATGTTCATTTTCATTGTCTGAGTCAGATGCCACCAGCAGAAGGTTGATTTTCTTTGTTGGTGGTTTGGGTTCTGTAGTTTCTGCATCAGAATGTTGCTCTTTTAAGACGTCTGAAAGCATGCTCCACACCTCATCCCTCTCAGATTTTGGATAGCACTTCAGATTCTTAAACCTTAGGTTGAATGCTGTAGCTATTTTTAGAAATCTCACATCAGTACCTTCTTTGCGTTTTGTCAAATCTGCTGTGAAAGTGTTCTTAAAACAACATGTGCTGGGTCATCATCTGAAACTGCTATAATATGAAATATATGGCAGAATGTGGGTAGAACAGAACAGGAGACATACAATTCTCCCCCAAGGACTTCAGTCACAAATTTAATTAACACATTATTTTTCAACAAGCATCATCAGCATGGAAGCATGTCCTCTAGAATGGTGGCCGAAGCATGAAAGGGCCTATGAATGTTTAGCATATCTGGCATGTAAATACCTTGCAATGGCAGCTGCAAAAGTGCCACGCAAACACCTGTTCTCACTTTCAGGTGACATTGTAAATAAGAAGCGGGCAGCATTATCGCCTGTAAATGTAAACAAACTTGTTTGTCTTAGCAGTTGGCTGAACAAGAAGTAGGACTGAGTGAACTTGTAGGCTCTAAAGTTTTACATTGTTTTGTTTTTGAGTAGAGTTATGTGACAAAAATATCTACATTTGTAAGTTACACTTTCATGAGCAAGAGATTGCACCATGGTACTTGTATGAAGTGAACTGAAAAATACTATTTCCTTTATCATTTTCAAAGTGCAAATATTTATAATAAAAAACATATAAAGTGAGCACCGTACACTTTGTATTTTCTGTTGTAATAGAAATCAATATATTTAAAAATGTAGAAAAACACCCAAAAATATTTAATAAATTTCAATTGGTATTCTATTGTTTAACAGTGTGATTAATCGCGATTAGTTTTTTAAATTGGGATTAATTTTTCTGAGTTATTTGCATGTGTTAACTGTGACTAATTGACAGCCCTAGTAGGAATAGAATAGTTAGAAGATATGTTGTACTTAATACCATATAGCATTTAATAATACATCCTTGTAGAAACTAACTGCACGCTCTTTACTGTATTCTTTTTTAGGATCCCAACTTCAGAGCCTTCTATAGAGTCCCAACGGCAACGTCTGTTGATTGACGGAAGTAAAGCTTTGAACACATCACAGCTATACAAGGGAGAGCAGCTCCATCCTTGGCAGATATCCCTAAAGCTGCTTTTTTAAATCTGTTTTAAGTTCTTGAATAAACATATTGATTGCCACCAAGGCAAAGAAAATACACTGTTACAGTCATTTTATGTCTTGTTATTGACTATATCCATATGTTGTGAACTTGATGTAAGTT
Organism: Terrapene triunguis; assembly: GCF_002925995.2. Classification (NCBI taxonomy): domain Eukaryota; kingdom Metazoa; phylum Chordata; order Testudines; family Emydidae; genus Terrapene; species Terrapene triunguis. The sequence continues at coordinate 12,229,490 of NW_020699449.1, read as the reverse complement.
CCAAGATGGCTATGCAGAGGAGGGGAGAGGAGTCTGCTTTAGATAAGTATTTTGAGAATCTGTACAAACTTTTGGCTTGTCAGTTGCAAACAGGAAGGCTGGCTAGTGTTGTAGGTGAGGCACGGGACTGGGAGTCGGGAAAGCTGGATCAATGCCCAGCTCTGCCACTGACTTCTTGTGTGACCTTAGACAAGTCACTTAATATCTCTGCACTTTGGATGAGCCCCATCTTACAGATATGGAAAGTACAACCTGGGTGTAGTGAGGATTAATGTTGAAGGTGCTCAGATACTGCAGTGATGGGCGTTATAAGTAGATGGCAACATCAGTGTGTCTGACATGGAACGGCCTGTCCTGAAATTTACTTAGCTGCCTACAGCAACAAGGGAAGACCCTGAGCTCAGTACACACCAGCAAGGAAGTCTGGCAGAACATAGCATGACTTTTAGCACCCATCACTGTAGTATCAGTGTGCTCCAGAGCCGTATTTCACAAACTCTCCTGGGCAGATGGGCTGACACTGAGTCCGCCGGTGGCACGGAAGAGTTGAAGGCTGGGATTTTCAAAGAAGCCTAAAGGAGTAGGTCACCCAACCCTCATTTAGTGCAGTCCTAACCTGAACTCGTCTTGGCTTCTTTGACAATCCCAACCTACACAGATAAAGCTGGTATATGGAAAATTCCTAACCCCTAACTAAACACAGCTATATGCTGGGGAGGAGATGCCTGTGACATAGCCTGACAGCAGGCCCCTGCAGTCAGAGAAGGAACTTGCTGGACAAATGGAGAGTCTAGCCAACTGGTGACCAAGGTGATGTGAACATCATGCCCTTAGCATAACAGTGCCCAGATCTCAGCTGGGGCCTCTAGGTACTATTGTAATACACAACACAACTACTCCGCCTTGGGCCCCGCACCGCCCTAGGGACAGCCCTGCCTCTAGCCTAAACTTTCCTAAACACTGCTGTTAGGTGCCGGTCTTGCTAAACTCCTCTTTTCCAGGCCCTTGGGACATAGGTGACTTGGGGGCCACAGTCAGAGGCGATACATAAGGGGAATGTAAGGTTCATGTTGATAAGCAAGTTTGAAAACCAGATTTTGCAACCCTTACTGCCACTCAATGGTGCTTAGCCAATCAAATGTATCTCACTTCACTGAAAACAATGGGACTAATCATGCAGTATGAATAAAGGTAGCATATTATGGACCTAAGAGAATCTACAAAGAGATTAAATTAGTGGGGGCTTAAAAAAAAAGCATACATTAAACTTAGACTCATCAAATAGATTCATTTCTGAATGTGGCCCAAGATTTTTAAGACAAACAAAGCTGGAATATTTTAGGACTATTGTATGCATGAGAAACTTTCCATGAAAATCCCTTTAAGCCCTCCTCCCAATTATGTGTTGAACAAAGCAATATTTGTGTCAATAAAAAGATAACAGTGAGAAACAAAAATCAGTTCTGCTCAGATAAACGGAGGAAATATTGAACACACCTAACAGAATGTGATCAATAAAAGGTAGACTGGGGGGATGGGGAGGGGGAGAAAAAGAAGAGTCCAAAGAGTTTAGCAAAATAACAGTGTGTTAAATAAGACTGGTGAAACTTGACTGTTATAACTTTCCTTTTAAACATTCTATGAAGTATTCCCAGTAGGTACGTATAGGTCTCTATTAAATGCAGATCTCCAACGTCTTCTTTTAATCAAAGGATTAGGAATAAAAAAAGAGATAGAATCTGCCTTATGCCTTTAAGTGGGCTAGCCAGACTTTGTGCCAAGGAATTTGCCGTCCTTCCCAGATCAAATAGATGCAGTCTGGCATGGAATGGGCACTCTTGGCTCTAATTCAAGCTGCCTCAAGTTAATTGGAAGTCAGTTTACTTGAGTTTCAATTCCTTTTGTGTCTTCTTGCAAGATGGGCTTCGGTATTCTTGCACCCAATTTGTGCATTTAGGGCCAGATTCTGATTCCACTATTCTTACTCCCATTGAATAAGGCCTAACCATTGCAACTACTGTGACGGGTTGGACCCCCTTGTTTGGGATGCCACCTGATGTCCTGGGGTCCCACTGGTTCCACCAACTTGGGCTTCCTCACCCTGTCTGTGCTGTGCCAGGCCCTCACGCTTCTCTAGCTCTGTGTGGGAAGAATCAGCTCAGGGATTTACTCAGCACCCACGTGCACACTCCCTTTGGGGAGTAAACATAAAGTAACAATGACTTGCGCTATATAGAAAAATCTGCACAGCACAAGCTCATAAAAATCACCCTCTCCTCAATGTGAAGTGCACAGCTTTTTGCCCTCCCCCCCCCATACGAATTGCACAAACTGGGTTTTGAAATGAACAAGAAATAAGTTTATTAACTACAAAAGGGAAATTTTAAGTTATTATAAGGGATAGCAAACAGAACAAAACAGATTACTGAGCAAATAAAACAAAACATGCAAACTAGGCTTAATACACTCAAGAAACAAGTTACAAAATGTAATTTCTCACCCTCAATGTTGTTTTAGGCAAGTTGCAGAGTTTCTGTAGCTTAGAGTTCCAGTTATTTCTCTTTACAGACTGGTCCCCTGTCTCAGCCTGGACTCAATCCTGCCTTTCCCTCCAGGTGTTTTTAGCAATCTTCCTTCCTGGACAGGCAATGGAGAAGAGTCAAGATTAACTGCCTCCCCAGCCTTTAAAAGGAGTTACCTAAGGCGGGAATCCTTCGTTTGATCCTCATCCCCCTACAGTAGAAAAGTACTAGCAAGTTAAGACATTGTCCAGTACCAGGTGACACGGTCACCTGCCCCTGCTGTATCAATGCAGCATCCCAATAAACTTCTCAGGAAGGAGTTTCAAAGTTCTATTGTTCTCTTTAATGGCTCGTCCAGGCTCTTTGCCTACTGTTTGGTGGGCGTTTCCCAGGTGAAAACACAGTTGCAATTGTTACATAGTTAATATTCCTAACTCCAGATACAGAAATGATACATGCATACAAATTGGATAAATACATTCAGCAAATCATAACCATTCCAATGATATCTCACATGACCCATCTTGCATAAAACATCATAGTTATGCCATATTCATATAACAATATTTCTATGAAGAATACGGAGTGTAACGTCACAACAACTATTTGGGGCATAATATAGTCATTGCTGTGAATATGGATGGCCTTCCTGAAGCCCTAAGCAGAAGCTAGAATATAAACCGGAGTACGGCTTGGCAGTACAGAAACACACCAGGTATTGGTTAATCAAGTAAGCACATTCCTGACTGGAGATGATGGTACAAGAACACCCAGAGTTCTCAAGTAACTACAAAAAACAAATTCCCAAGACATTACACAGGAACAGACCAACCCCTCGCAAGATAAGGCTGGGATGACAGGATGTTTTGCTCAAACTAGTAGGTACAAGGGTGGTAGCTAACTATCTGGAGTGGAATCCCTAACTTATTTCTATCAATGTATAAAAGGAGAAGTCACAGGCGGCATCTCTTTGTATTGGTGGCGGGGGCAGCATCTGTTGCATATGTTGACCGAGCCTTTACCTTGGCAGGGTCATGCATGTGTTTAGTGTCCTATGCCCCACAGGACGGGGCACTAGTACCGTGCTTGGTTGACAATAAACCTGGCTGAGTGCCTTCACTCCTGAACTGAGCCTGTGGTCTTTCTTTATGACGAACTTCAAGGTCTGCTGAATCAACATGCTGTGCACTCTGCTAGCGCTGCTAACACCGGAGCTCCAAGAATAGCCTCATCAACAACTCTGCAGCACTAGCAACGCTCCGTAGCGCTAACAACGGACGACAGAATCTGGGCCTGCAGTATATGTTCACTGCCGAAGTACAAAATGCTACAGTACACCAAAGCTTCACTGGACTGTGGCTGTTTCCTTAACTCATTAGGATTACCTACCTAGGGGAGAAGATGTTTCAACTGTTGGGAACTGTCCAGCTTCTCCCCCTCCACCCCACCCCGAAGCCAAACAGTGCATGGGTTCCTTACATGCTCATAGGGACTGCACATTCAGGCTGCTCCCTGACTGTGTCCCCCAGCCCGAGCGGAGACTCTCGGCCTGCTCTGTCCCTGCAGCAGCATGCCTTCTCCTATAACCCACACACAGTGCTTTCTTGAATGGCATCCAGCTACTCAAACCGGAGGAAAGCCAACAGCAGGAAGGAGGGGCAAGACAGGGTTGAGGAGGCCAGATTCTCCAGTCTGCCCATCCCCAGCCAGCCAATCAGAGCCCTGGGGAATGGCCAGATCTGTGGAACTGGGGCTCTACATGCAACATCCTTTTCCACATGCTTCTAATGGTCAAAAACCAAGGGTCCAACTGGAACACCTCCTACCAAGCCCAGTGTTTACTGCTTTGAGCGGCTCTTTGAAAACCAGTCTCACATAGTGAGAGGGAAAACAAACAACAGCAACAACAACAAAAATCAAGCCCATCTGCCAAATTCAATCCTAACAGAACTCCACTAGAGTCAATGGAGTTACATCAGGAAAAGAAGCTTAACCATTTGTGAATATTGGTGCAAACTGAAGCAATGCGTATGGTTTGAAGTTGCTTATGGGCTCATACTGATCATTGTTTGTATTTGGATGGCTGCTGGGTACTTGTGAAAGTGTTTGTAAATCAGACATTTTAGCACTAGTAATTATTTGTCTGGATGTGTGCTGTTTGATTTGCCATTATTCATTATTCACCTGTTTAAAAAATGTTCCAGGCACCCAGTAAGGGAGCAGGGACAATAACGTGAACAACGCAGCCTTGAAATCTGTTCCCAGAAGGCTTGGTCCTGCAAAGGGCTGAGCTCTGGCAAAGCAGTAATGCCCACGCTTAACTTTAAGCATGCGTGTATTGCCATTGAAGTCTATGGACTACCCATGTAGTAGAATCAGAGCCAGAGTGCTCACAGGATCAAATGCACATGGGATTTGTCAAATGCAGTCATAAAAATCAGGATCAGTTTGCAAACCATTCACAAACAGGAAAAAGCTCTATTCATGACAACTGTTAACTGCAACCAATAATTTGACCACCTCTGCTCACTGACTATTCGCAGATCATGGAAGATAGAAAATTTAAATTAAGATAGAGCTCAGTGGCAGTAAAATGGAATTTAGATTTGAGATAGGGACAAATAAAAACTGTCTAATTCTCCTGAAGAAAGAATAAAAATGTGCATTCTCTGGGTGATTAAGTCAAAGCAGCAAGGCATGCAATGTTAAACTACAAGGAAGTTTCAGGCAAGATTGTTTAGTAAAAAGGTTTTAAAAATACATAGTAAAACGAGTGAGAAATTACGATGGATTTGAAAAGAATGACTGGAGTCCCCGAGTCCTACAAATCCCTGAAAAGCTGTCACCCCCTCAAGGTGACCTGAGGTTTCCTGTTTGGTTGGGGGTTTAGTATTAAATAAAATTCAGTTCAAACCTTTGCCCCCAAACCTGGAATGAATCTGTTTTGAAGTTGCATTTTTAACTATAGTTTCATACACCCTCTGCATTCATGCATCTTGCCCCATTCAGGAACAGACATTGAAATAGTGGAGATGTACTGAAAAATTCTGGTCTTGTGAGATGACAGGACAGTTACAGTAGGCAAATATAAGCTATTGCAGGCTTGAATAATGCAGTATTTCTGAAGCAGCAAGAAATTGCAGGTCTCAGGGAAATGCTGTTATTTAACAAATTACATAAATGTGATGGATAAGACTAGATGTGCTTGACTCCAAAATAGACCTGAGGAAATACTTGTTTTTTTGGACAAATGGCCAAACCAAATCTCAAAATAATAACAACAATTAATAATAAAGGTTTGGGATTAAATTGAAGTGACAATTTTTTCAGTTTCTCTCATTGAAATGAAAAACCAAACACAATGGTTCTGTTTGAATGAAACATTGCATTCAACCCAAAATGAAACACTTTGTTTGGGAGGGGTTATAGTATTTTTAGTTAAATTTGGTCAGATTTCTAAACAAAATCTCATTTCAAAACATTTCATTTAAAAAAAGAGTCAGGACAAAACATTTAGACTTTGAGGATTCAAAGTCCGTCCCCCCCTTTTTTTCCCTGTCTAAACCATTTACCAAATAAATGTGTTGCATCTCACCTAGCTCTACTCAGAGTGTCTAAATTCTGTTTGTCTCCATGTCTCTCTCTATTCCGCTTCTTGTTAGATACTCTGCGACAGGGTGCTATTAATAGCTCTGAATTGAGCCCTTTCAAAGCCAGCATCCTGGTCCCTTAGAGTAGGAGGGACTTAACTGCAATATTGTTGTAACCAGTGTTGGTCCCAGGATATTACAAGGTCCAATAAAAGATATTACCTCACCTACCAACTTCCGTTGGTGAGAGATACGCTTTTGAGCATACCTAGAACTCTTCTTCAGCTCTGTGTAAGCTCGAAAGCTTGTCCCTCTCACCAACAGAAGTTGGTCCAATAAAAGGTATTACCTCACCCACTTTGCCCAATAGCCTGGGACTGATACTGCTACCTCAGCCCTGCATACAAGTCTTGTCCCTCTAGGAGGGACTTAGGAAGCTGGGGTATGGAAGGTTAGAAGGGATCCCCTGCACCTGTAGGGAGCGTAAGGCGGTGGTAATTAGCTCTCATAAGAGGCAAAGCCAAGGAGTAGGAATGGGAGTGTCATATAACTGCTGTTGTGATGTGCTGTACCTGGAACATAAAACACAGGACAAAAAATTCCCTAGGAGCTACACCTCTATCCCGATAGAACGCTGTCTTCAGGAGCCAAAAAAAATATTTTACTGCGTTATAGGTGAAACCGCATTATATCGAACTTGCTTTAATCCACGGGCGTGCACAGCCCCCCCCGAGCACTGCTTTACCGCGTTATATCCGAATTCGTGTTATATCAGGTCGCGTTATATCGGGGTAGAGGTGTATATTAAAAACAATTGCTTCACATTAGAAGCAAAAGGAATCTATAAGGCTAAGGGAGTTGTTCTGATTATTTCAGTTTGCTGTATGGGCTATACAATGCCAATCTAATGGTTAAGAAGTAAACACATTATAAAATGATAGTTTTGCTAATTGAAATTTTGGCGGATGTATGAATTGTAACAACATTGCTTGCGTGACAAGCTATAACAAATGTTGCTAAACTAGATACATCACAGCATGTATCTGTACCTAGAATAAATTACGATGGCAATGGGTCTATTCTGCTGTCCATACCTGTGGTCTACGTGGCTATGAACCTACGACTTCCAAAGACACATATAAGCAAAATTTCCTAATGAACAATTGAGATAAATTGTGATGCAGTTTTGATTGTTTCTATAGATTAATAGAAAACGTTATAATCACATATTATTAAAAATCATGACAGCTTAATATAAACTAAGTTGTTTTACATTTTAGGATTATCTACAGAATCCTATTTAGTGCCCTCTACAAACAATGATTAGAATTAGTACAGATTTAAAAATTAAATAGATTGCCAGTGCAATAAATTTCTACACTGGATTCTAACAACCCATCTATGGGAAGATTCCAAGGAATTTTTCTTTGTCACTCAATTATCTGCCTCGCATTCAGCCAAAATAGAATATTGAGTTCTGAAAAGATGGCAGTTCCCACGTACAAACAGTTTTCAAAGCAATTGAGCGCTGTCAATATCTAGGAACAGCAGAGGCAAAAAGCAAGACAAAAATATGATAAACAGAGAGAATGCCTAAGGAGTCTGATGAAAAGTCAGAAGACGTTTCATATTTTATTTACCTATGGTAGCTGCTTACCTAGAGTGAAATCCTGGCCCGGCTGAAGTCTATGGCAAAACTCTCTTTGGGGACAGCCAAACCAGGATTGTACCTACCGCATAACAATTATGTCCCACTTCAGGGTTTCTCAATTTTTTCATAGTGTGAGAAAAGTTTTAATACAAAACTTGTCTTATGAATACCTCCCTTCTCATTAACAACAACATGGCTGACTTCCTCGCCTCTGCCATCATGGATCCTTCGCATGGCAACTGACAGTAACAGCTTTCAAGGAAAGATCATTTTAGAAGGGTATTAAATGATTTAACTTGCCTTTTACTGCCGTTTGGCATTTGGAAATAAAGAGGAGAAGCTATCACTGTATGACCAGACAGCTGTCTGGATTACTAGCAAGTACTTCTCAGACCACTATTTACAAACCTCTGTCCTATGTAGATCAGTCATTACCCGCTGGTCATAGCATAGAAGTTTACATTTAATTTCAATAAGAGAACGGTTAAGCCAAAGCCAAGCACTTTTAAAAATCCCACCCATGATGACTGTAGATTTGTCTTTGCAAATGGCCCACCTGTTGTTTGCAGGGAAATACAGTTTTAGGAGAAGACAAAATCCAGTCTCCATGGAGTTGGCACAATTGATTGAGGAGGGAAGAAATGTTCGTCACTCTTTAAAGGTGATACAGTAAACTCCCTTAATTAGAACGTACTTAACCACAAAATTCGCTTGATCTGTCTATCTAAGGTATTCCTAGGTGTCTCCTAGGGAACAGATTTAAGCCAAATGTTTTCTAATGGAAATGACTGCTCATTTATGGGGATGATAATTCTTTTCCATCAGGAGTCCCTTAGGTGACTTAGAGGGGCTTAGGTTTCCCTATGACTCAGTCTCATGCTACTTCTTAAAGGAGCTAACAAACAGAGCAGCTATCAGAGTCTGATCCTGCTGCTGTTAGTCAGGCAAATATCCCCCAATGAAGTTAACAGGACTTTTCCCTGAGTAAGGACTGTAAGCGCAGTCATCATGGGCAACCGTCGATCCAAACTAGATCATGGTACATGCGGAAGCGTAGTCATCACAGCTTTACCACATGGAAGAAGTATAAATTAATTCTCGTTGACTGATCCTGGCTGAAGGCTTGTTCTTTCCCAACCTATTACACATACGGAGCCATCACATCAGGTGCCTCACAGCTGGCACTGCACAAGTACCAGTCGCAGTTCCTTAACCCAGAATAAATAGTACTCTACCAACTCCTCTACCAGCCTGCCCAGTAAGGTATTCACTGCAGTCCTCCAGGCAGCAGCAATACTACAGAAATCAAAGCATAAGTTAATCAAACATGCGCTTAATCAGGAGAAAAGGCCATCCCTCAGGGCATTCTCTTTTACTGGATTCTATAAAAATCTGCTGAAGATAAAGATCCACAATTACTCCTCAGAATTTCCCTGGTTTTCTTAGCAGCAGATTTATAGTCATTTCTGTCCTCCCCTCCAAACTCATTCCACCATTCCAGATTAACCAGATACTTCAAACACCTGGCCTGGTCAAAGACTTTAGGGCTGTAGTCACACAGCCCTCAAAGAGGCACAAAAGAGACCTCTCTCACCTGTCCTGTCCAGAGGCCTGAAAGCCCAGACACATGGCCTTCACAGAGAAAGGAAACAAGAAACAGATCAAACACACAACTCACCTTTACTTCCAAGGACAGGATAAGCAGCTACTCTTCAGAAACTTCCCTGATATCTTCTTTTTGCTTGCCAGTGTGAGCAATGAGAGGTAATGGCTAACCCTTCTTCCTACCTAAGCTGCTCTTTGTTTCCCTTTAACTCAGACATGGAAGGGGTGATTTGAGAAGGGGAAGAGTGGCCCAAGTCCTCAGCTGGTATAAATCAGTTGGAGCTTCACTGATTTCCAGGGATCTAGGCCAATTTACATGAGCTGAGTAGCTGGTCCAGGGGCGTTTAAACAAGTAAAAACCCAGAAACACAGTCAAAAGGCCAAATTCATCCCTGGCTTACCACCCCTGTCTTCAGTGGGCTTCTGCCTGGCAAGGATTGGCTCAAGGGATCTGTGCTAACATTTTATTCCCTTCTAAACACCTTTTTGACCAGATGGTTTATCTCATATACATACAACTTGGCTAAGAGGGATTTATTTATTTGTGTGGGACTCCACCATTTGGCTAAGTGAGTTGGCTAGTTTCTGCTGTAGGTTTTTTCATGTCGATTGTAAGGTGTAAGGTGCCTACCACAATGAGCTCCTGATCCATAGCTGGGGCTTCTAGGTGCTACGATAAGACAAATAATAATATAACTACACAAATTTCCGCAGGAATCTACAAATAGATTGCAACTAAACAGAGAATTCTGTCCTTGTTTAAAAAAGCTAGTCAAGAATAATTCAGTTATGGGAAGATGAGACCAATATGCTAGAAATAGAAACAAGGTATATAAGGGTTAGCTTTTTAACTAGTCAAATTGAAAGAGACAAAAGTAGGGATTAGTTTTGTCCTGGAATGTTTATTTAGAACTTTTACTGGTGTATTTAACAATCAAGTGAGTTCTAATTCTCTATTCTTTAACTCATCCTTTGGAAAGGTTAAGCCATTCCAAAAGGGTTATTTTTAGAGATATTACATCTCTATCTGGCTAAGTGTTCTTTTACTAACTTGGCTTTAAAAAAATCCTCAGATGTTACAGATTGGATACTTTCTTCTGTGGCTCACAATCACCTCTTTGATAGGAATCAGTTAGTAGAAATCTTCATCCATATACAGCCTAAAAAGGATTTGAATTTATGATCACTGAAACATGAAATGGACATGTTTCTCCACTAGGCTACAGAGTATTTTATTACCATTATAGGATTTTGCAAGATTAAACGTAGTAAGAGGAAGCTCGTCTAATGTTGTGGGACTTAGAAGCCCTGAGTTCAAGTCCTTGCTCTGCCACAGATTTTCTGCGGGACCTTGGAAGAGTCATGTAGTCTTTTCATGCCTCAGTTTCCCATCCTCCCAAACTTTCAGGGGTGTAGTGAGGATAAATACATTAAGATTGTAAGGTGCTCAGATACTAGGATGATGGCAGCCAAATACAGTGCCTAAATTAGGACAGAGAAGCCCCTGTGCATGTCCAATGAATTCAATGTTCCTAGAAGCCTGAAAAGTCTGAGTGAGCTGGGTGCTTGTGTAGTTAATAAAAAATTGTATTCCCCTGACGCATCTGACAACTTAGTTCTTTTTGAACATTACACATTGAGGCCCAGCTCCTCAAAGGTACCTCTCTCTCTCAGTGGAAGTTCAGTACCCAAATACCTTGAAGGATATGGGCCTAAGCACACAAGAAGCCATGAGTGATTTGTCCAGATCATTTTGAATGTTAATCCTATCCTCCAAAGCACTTGCAACCCCTCCCAGCTTGGTATTGTCCACAAACTTTATACGTGTACTCTCTGTATTATCTAAATCACCGATGAAGATATTGAACAGAACCGGACCCAGAACTGATCCCTGTGGGACCCCACTCGATATGCACTTCCAGCTTGACCGTGAACCACTGAAAACTACTCTCTGGGAGGAGTTTTCCAGCCAGTTCTGCACCCACCTTATAGTAGCTCCATCTAGGTTGTATTTCCCTAGTTTGTTTATGAGAAGGTCATGCAAAGCAGTATCAAAAGCTTTACTAAAGTCAACCACTTTAGTAAAGTCAGCCAGTAACACATCTACCACTTCCCCGCATCCACAAGGCTTGTTAGCCAGTCAAAGAAAGCTATTAGGTAGATTTGACATGACTTGTCCTTGACAAATCAATGCTGACTGTTTCTTATCACCTTGTTATCTTCTAGATGTTTGCAAAGTGTTTGCTTAATTATTTGCTCCATTATCTTTCCTTGTACTGAAGTTAAGCTAACTGGTCTGTAATTCCCCAGGTTGTCTTATTTCCCTTTTTATTGATGGGCACTATAGTTGCCCTTTTCCAGTCCTCTGGAATCTCTCCTGTCTTCCATGTCTTTTCAAAGATAATCGCTAATGGCTCAGATATCTCCTCTGTCAGCTCCATGAATATTCTAGGATGTATTTCATCAGGCCCTGGTGACTTGAAGACATCTAAATTGTCTAAGTAATTAAGATAATATATAATATGTTAAATATAATATTTTATGATTAATCTTATCCTATATTCAACCTGTTCTAGTTAGGAATATAATCTGTATCCCATTTGCCGTGTTCCTGATCTGTCTGATTTAATATTCCCACATGCTGCATTTCTAACCTGCACATCACGGAGAAGTCTAGAGCCGAGTGGCATGTATGATGGTGGTATGATGGTGGCAGAATTTTTTTGTATAGCGTAGAAACCACTAATTGACAAAGTTCCCATGAGAATTTAGCTACATATTTTTTATCTAAGTCTTGCAGAACGCAAAGGCTGCCTCTGAAATGTCACCTGATCAGGGAACAGATTCTGAGGTCTAACAAATTAAAAATAATCTTTCTTCTGTTCAGTGGAAAAATAATATGATTAGGAAAGTGCTTCAGAGAAGTATCTCCCATTTATTGCTTCCTGAGTGATTAGTTATTATGGGAAAATAACCCACAGCACACCATTAAAAGCTTGCCAATTTGGCCACTGATAAGGTTCCATGCCTCAATATTTATATTTTTTACTTTTATTACAGTAACACCTAGATGCCCCAACAGAGATCAGGATCCCATTTTGATAGGCAGTGGACATACAGTGTGTGGCAGACAGTCCCTGCCCCAAGGAGCTTACAACCTTAATAGGAAAGATAGACAGAGGGTGTGAGGGGGAATAGTCATAGAGGGAAGAATTGACTAGCCAAAGTCACACAGTGGGTCGGGGCAGAACATAGCCTACTAGATCATACTGCTTCCCCCACTTTCATATTCCATATACTACCATCTTCTTTCTAAAATGCCTGGGGAATACTACAGTTATAAGGTAACATTTAGAGGTGATGGAAATAGGAAAACCAATTTTTAAATTGTTTTCATTCCATAGGCTCCGAAGTGGACCGCCTTTTAATTAATTTCAAGTAATCCATTTTTCTCTGAACCCTATGGCATCCATGAATTTGTAAAGCTGCAAAACTGGTCTGCATAATTCTGTCAAATACACATCGTTAATACCAGCTATGTGTATCCAGCCGGTGACTTGAGGTCACATCCCTGAAATGAAAGACTTCCATGGACTTCAATGGGTTTTGAGTCAGGCCCTTGGTGACCAATTTCAAAGTTCGAATACCATCATCGGATGATTTGCAAATAATCCGTGTCAAACAAAGACAAAACGAGAAGAATTTATTATTCAGCAAACATTCAGCCAGCTCTAACTTTGACCTAGAGTTGCCATTGCAGAAGGGCATGCACATACTTAATTGGTTGTGATTTTATTTGCAATTATGTAGCTTAGTGACTTTTTAAGCCTGCTATTACCTTATTCCTTTCTCCCTGTCCAAGTTAGTCTTTATACGCTTCTCTCTGCTACTCATGCAGTACTGGATATATAGTATACTTGCTGTAAGGGTGAATTCTAGCCCACAGGTGACAGTGGCTGGTTATGATCTCTCATGGTTTTACAACGTGACAGCCTTTACTTAATAGCTCCTTTGACAATGCCAGTTACAAGCCATGGTCCAAGTTAAGCCTCAGGATTCGGGGACATCTTAAATAAATATTTAATAAAGACTTTCCAATGGCGAAGTGCCATCACTTGAGCTCTGTCACCTTGTCACTTGCTGCAAGATTGTGTGAGACTGATGTTGAGGCTGTAATATTGTACCATTAGCATAGCATTGCTCATAGTATGACCTCTGAGCTGAAGGATGATTAGAGCCAGGAGATATTACTGGAGCAACTTTCTATTCCTTTTGAAAACACCTAAATCTCACCTTTTAAAATCATGTTTGCATGCCTAGGGAAGGCTTCTGTCTAATGTTGTGTGTTCCCTTTCCCCACAGTATACTTTAGTAATGAGGTGGGGGATTCATTAAATCTGAACTGGGTGTGGGTCATTGAAAATCCCTATTTAATGTGATACTGGTAATAAAATTGCATTTAATTTTTAACTGGATATCTCAAATACCTCTTAATGAGCAAATAGTTTCCATGTATAGATAAATAATATAGCTCATATCTAATGCTCTTCATCCACAAGTCTTAATGTACTTTACAAAAGAGGTCAGTGTCATTATCGCCATTTTATAAATGGAGAAACTGAGCCACAGGGAGGGGAGGGGATTTGCCCAAGATCACCCACAGGCCAAAACCAAGACTAGAACCCAGGTCTTCTCAGTCCCAGTCCACTACATGGGCATGACGGCAGGATTCAACGAGCGTGGGCACCCTCTCGCAAACCTCTGCTCTGTCATAAAGAGAAGTGAGGGCAAACAAAGAAGGGGCAAAGGTGACTCCACTATCTACCCACACAAGTTGTATCGCTTATCCCAGTTTATGGTTCCCATCTGGGAATAAGCAAAGCTACACCAGTATAAGTACTCTTAGACCAGTGTAACTCTGTCCACACTAGTATAACCCTTAACCAAAATAGTTATATTGGTACAAGTTCTGTATGTAGACCAGGCACAAGTGTTTCCACTGGACACTATCCCCTCTACCCCCCCCCCCCGAACTCTAGAGTGGAGACACCTTAGAACAGTCCTGTCCAAGGGAGCTCAGTTCTGAATTGCCTACAATGCAATGACTCGGAGTATAAAACAGAGGCCATCAGGTAAATTCAGAATTTGAATTACAAGGAGTCACCACAAAAAACATTTTTCTCTTGATTTGTATTTTCTAACACATACAAACATAATAAACTAGCAGCTCTTATGAGCCATTGGGTCAATGCTATCTTGCACAAGCAGAGGACTTGTGGGCTATGTGTGACAGTGCCTATGAAGAGCTTGCTGGTTTCACCTCTGACTCTGATTGAATAGTGTTAGAGATAGACTGTATATACTCATAAGCCTACCACCGGATGCTTCAATTTCTAGGAAATCTTTTAGAGGCAGGGAGAGAGTTAAAGGATATGGTTATATGCAAGTGTCTGCTGGAGTCACTCCTCTCCCATCATTAGGAACCGGGTGCACGAAAATGAGCTTTTTGTGCACTTGCTGCTTTCTCTGATTGTTCCTTTTGTGGTGCCTTTCTGTCTTGCCAGGATTTGTTATTCTTAGGCAGGCCCTGTTTCTGCTCTCCTGACATAGTAACACCACTGGATGTTCGTTTGCATTTCTGGTCAGGGAGCTTACAGATGTGTGCCATTGTCAGGCCAGATGCTAGTTCTTGCCCAGGCTGCGGGTATTAGCTAAGAACGGACATCCTTGTAGCTGGAGACCAGACCAGGTCATCTGTCTGTATGTTTTTTTTTCTCATACCTAGTTTTGCTAGGTATTAGTCTTATAAGAATGCATTTAGTATTTAGACTTTTATGACATGCTTGTAAATTGCTGCATGTATTAATCTCACTTGTAATGTCTGCATTTCATGCTAGTAAGTTTTGCTTTATAACTTTGAAAATGTTTGCTCTGAACTTGTGAACTCAAGCATGGGAATCATCCCTCTGTCCATCCTGAAGGACTACCAAGATCAGATGGGCCATCAAGGATCATAGGAATACAAAGGATTGGTTAATAGTTCTATCACATCTGGGAAATGCTACATGCAAGGAACCTCATCCTGGGGGATTGGAAGCTGACTGAAAGAAATAAAACAAAGCCACAGGAAAATTTTCCCATCTTTTTGGCTGTCTGAACTCTGAAGGGCCAGAGACTCTAACCTGAAGCCAGGGATCCCCAGGGGTTATCTTCCGGGTCTGCCCTGGAAGACACTTTGAATTAATAGATCAATACCACTCCATCACTCTTAGAATTCAAATGGTAACTCATTTGTGTGGATAGGTGTGCTTGCTTTAACCTGTAAAGCACTCATTCCTTTTTCCTAGTTAATAAGCCTTTAGATAGTTTATTAGAGGATTGCTACAGGCATTGTCTTTAAGGTAAAATCTAGGGTTCCAGTTGAGCTGGGGGGAGTGACTGGTCCCTTGGGACTGGAAACAACCTGAATGCGATGTGATTTTTTGTATAAGTGATTATTTATTACTAAGTCTGGCTTGGCTGGGTGACAAGATAGATCAGCCTTGCCATGTAGGATGTATTTCTTTCTTGGAGCAAGAGGGCTATTTGTTTTCCAGTAGCACAACACTATCTTTAAGTGGCATGCTTCAGCCACTTGGAAAAGAGGTAAATCAGAATCTTTAGGGTTAGTGTTAGGGGTGATTCACTGTGAAATATTATTTAGTAAATTACAAAATCGTATTTGAGGCCCAGGAGCATACAGGGGTATTTTCTAAAGCTCATGCTGAAACTAGAGAACATATCCATCCATGTGCCAGAGTGTTTAGTTTCCATTTAAAGGAAGGTAGAAGAATACTCAGCAAAGAAAGTTAATCTGTATGCTAAGAACTAAAACAAAGCATTTAAAAAAAAATCACAGGCCTGCTGCCTCCTGCCAATGCTTGCTGTTTTAATCCTTTTAATCTTAAGTGTAGCTAGTAGTCAGCACCCTTTCCTTTTAACTTCAATATGGTCAAAGAGCTAACCACTGAGCCCCATTAGGGACAGACTTAGCCAGGGTCTTGCATGTGGTATGTATAATTTCATCCTTTTACAGTCAACATGCCTTGCATGATAGAAGAGGGACTCAGAGAAGCAAAGTGTAAGCAGCTTATACACAAGTCAGACACTACCGAAAGGAATGTTTTGTTCATTTGTTTAGATCGACTTGTGAGTTTCTTCTGCCCTAGATGAATTGTTAGAATGACACATTCGTGTGTAATTAAGCAACCCTCATATCTGTGCCAGGTAAGCTACACTGGCATGAATCACTGTTACTGTACTGTCAGTACAGTTTATTAGCTTACCGGTTGCTGAAACTACCATATAGATTTGCATATAAGCCAGCTCACATATATGCCAGCAGCCTAATTAGACTCTGTAAACTACCATAAATACTTGTTGTCACGCTGTCTAGAGTGGCTCGCGGCCCTGCGTGTCTACTTCAGGACAGGTTTCAGAGTAGCAGCCGTGTTAGTCCGTATCCGCAAAAAGAACAGGAATACTTGTGGCACCTTAGAGACTAACAAATTTATTTGAGCATAAGCTTTCGTGGGCTACAGCCCACTTCTTCGGATGCATAAAATGGAACATATATTGAGGAGATATATATACACATACAAAGAGCATGAAAAGGTGGGAATTGTTTTACCAACTCTGAGAGGCCAATTAAGTAAGAGAAAAAACTTTAGAAGTGATAATCAAGATAGCCCAGTACAGACAGTTTGATAAGAAGTGTGAGAATACTTACATGGGGAGATAGATTCAATGTTTGTAATGGCTCAGCCATTCCCAGTCTCTATTCAAGCCTAAGTTGATTGTATCTAGTTTGCATACCAATTTGAGTTCAGCAGTTTCTCATTGGATTCTGTTTTTGAAGCTTTTCTGTTGCAAAATTGCCACCCTCAGGTCTGTTATTGAGTGACCAGACAGGTTAAACTGTTCCCCTACTGGTTTTTTAATGTTATGATTCCTGATGTCAGATTTGTGTCCATTTATTCTTTTGCATAGAGACTGTCCGGTTTAGCCAATGTACATGGCAGAGGGGCATTGCTGGCACATGATGGCATATATCACATTGGTAGATGTGCAGATGAATGAGCCCCTGATGGCATGGCTGATGTGATTAGATCCTATGATTATGTCACTTGAATAGATATGTGGACAGAGTTGGCATTGGGCTTTGTTGCAAGGATAGGTTCTTGGGTTGTGTTGTGCGGTTGTATCTTAGAGCTTGGCTGTAGACAATGGATCGTGTGGTGTGTCACAACTATTTCACATTTGGGGACAATATATACCTTCAAGTCAGCGGCACTGCTATGGGTACCCACATGGCCCCACAGTATGCTAACATTTTTATGGCTGACTTAGAACAACGCTTCCTTAGCTCTCATCCCCTAACACCCCTACTCTACTTGCACTACATTGATGACATCTTCATCTTCTGGACCCATGGAAAAGAAGCCCTTGAGGAATTCCACCATGATTTCAATAATTTCCATCCCACCATCAACCTCAGCTTAGATCAATCCACACAAGCCATCCATTTCCTGGACACTACTGTGCTAATAAGTGATGGTCACATAAATACCACCCCTATACCGGAAACCTACTGACCACTATACTTACCTACATGCCTCCAGCATCTACAGCCAAGCTCTAAGATACAACCGCATTTGCTCCAATCCCTCAGAGACAAGCACCTACAAGATCTCTATCAAGCATTCTTAAAACTACAATACCCACCTGCTGAAGTGAAAAAACAGATTGACAGAGCCAGACGAGTACCCAGAAGTCACCTCCTACAAGACAGGCCCAACAAAGAAAATAACAGAACACCACTAGCTGTCACCTTCAGCCCCCAACTAAAACCTCTCCAGCACATTGTCAAAGATCTACAACCTATCCTGAAAGATGATCCCTCACTCTCACAGATCTTGGGAGACAGACTTGTCCTCGCTTACAGACAACCCCCCAACCTGAAGCAAATACTCACCAGCAACCACACATCACTGAACAAAAACACTGACCCAGGAACCTATCCTTGTAACAAAGCCCGATGCCAACTCTGTCCACATATCTATTCAAGTGACATAATCATAGGACCTAATCACATCATCCATACCATCAGGGGCTCATTCATCTGCACATCTACCAATGTGATATATGCCATCATGTGCCAGCAATGCCCCTCTGCCATGTACATTGGCCAAACCGGACAGTCTTTACGCAAAAGAATAAATAGACACAAATCTGACATCAGGAATCATAACATTCAAAAACCAGTAGGAGAACACTTTAACCTGTCTGGTCACTCAAAAACAGACCTGAGGGTGGCAATTTTGGAACAGAAAAGCTTCAAAAACAGACTCCAACGAGAAACTGCTGAACTCAAATTGATATGCAAACTAGATACAATCAACTTAGACTTGAATAGAGACTGAGTATGGCTGAGTCATTACAAACATTGAATCTATCTCCCCATGTAAGTATTCTCACACTTACTATCAAACTGTCTGTACTGGGCTATCTTGATTATCACTTCTAAAGTTTTTCTCCTACTTAACTGGCCTCTCAGAATTGGTAAGACAACTCCCACCTTTTCATGCTCTCTGTATCTGTATATATATCTCCTCAATATATGTTCCATTCTATGCATCCGAAGAAGTGGGCTGTAGCCCACGAAAGCTTATGCTCAAATAAATTTGTTAGTCTCTAAGATGCCACAAGTACTCCTGTTCTTTTTACTTCAGGACAGACTGCCAAAAACAGGGGAGACACCACAAACTGGTGGTAGATTAGATTTCACCAAGCCAGTAACAAATGTGAACTTCTGGATCACTATACGGTCTTACAATGGAGTCACAGACAGTCCCCTTGGATTCTCCCTTCACAGCTATGCAAAGGATTTAGCTACATCTTCCATTTTCTTTAACCTTTCACTTTGAAAATCCCAATCTAAAAGTAAACCTCAGCCAATAACACTACATCTCAAATCTAGTGTGGGCATTTCTGGGCCATTGCAAAAAAATTGGGGTCTGCTCGCACAAGCAGTGCTGAGCGAGAAACTCAGGTGTGGAGCTGGTTGGAAATTTTCTGACAAGTTTCCAAATTTTCTATCAATTGATATCAAAACATTCCCCAGGACATATAGGTTTTGATGAAATTCCAACAGAAGCCTAATCAATCAAATCAATAAATAAAATTGAATTACCATTCTGCAGGAAGTTTCAAAGTTTTTGGTTTGGGGCTGGCCTAGAACATTTTTTTAAAAATCTCAGTATTTCCCCACAGTATAGAAATTCTAGTTTCTGGCCAACTCTACCCCTGTGTGTAATTTTAGAGGAAGCTTCTGAAAATTTGGCCAAAAAGAGCAGATGTGAGAAACAGTTTCCCGCACTGCAATCTAAAGAGCCAAGTTCTCTTAATATCTGAACTGTTTTCCCCTTTAAACTGTTTCTGATGGAACACTGATGTGGCTCACATGATTTTGCTTCAAGGAGAAGACATTACATAGGGATCTATTTTCCCCCTTCTTATCTGCATGAAGTCCCACCTAATATGCTCCCGTCTTCCCCATAAAAACCTACACACTGGAGTTCTCCAGAGTTTGGCTCCACAGACCTAGAGAGGGAAATTAGATCCTGTTTCATCCATATTTTCCTGCTAATAGACTAGTGGGAGGAAACCAGCACAAGTTAATACAGTCTGAGGTAGATTTACTCTGTAGAGTATGACAGAGGTCAATAAAATCATGAATGGCATGGAGAAAGTGAATAAGGAAGTATTATTTACTCCTTCACGTAACAAGAACCAGAGGTCACCCAATTAAATCCATAGGCAGCAGGTTTAAAAACAGACAAACGGAAGTACACACAACGCACAGTCAACCTGTGGAACTAGTTGCTGGAGGATGTTGTGAAGGCCAAAATGATAACACGGTTGAAAAAAGAATTAGATAAATTAATGGAGGATTAGCAGGAAGGATTAATCCTATTAGCCAGGATGGTCAGGGGTGCAACCCCATGCTCTGGGTGTACCTAGCCTCTGACTGTCATAAGCTGGGGGTGGATGAAGGGGATGGATCACTTGATGATTACCTGTTCTGTTCATTCCCTCTGGGGGCACCTGGCATTGGCCACTGTCAGAAGACAGGATACTGGGCTAGATGGACCATAGGTCTGATCAAGCATGGCCGTTCTTATGTGCTATTTTCCCTTCCTTGCTGACAAAGCCCTGTGTTGGAGCCCTTGGAAATATGACTCTATAGGAGCTGTACTCTCCGGGGTCTGGTGGCAAAAGAGAAAGATATCAGAAGGGTAGCCGTGTTAGTCTGAATCTGTAAAAAAACAACAGAGGGTCCTGTGGCACATTTAAGACTAACAGGTGTATTGGGAGCATAAGCTTTCATGGGTAAGAACCTCACTTCTTCAGATGCATCTGAAGAAGTGAGGTTCTTACCCACGAAAGCTTATGCTCCCAATACTTCTGTTAGTCTTAAAGGTGCCACAGGACCCTCTGTTGCTTTTTAAAAGAGAAAGAGGCATCCATATGAATGCCATTTGCCTCCTACAGAGCCAAATCTCACAGATTTTCATCTCCTGGATGGGTTATGCCTAAATAGGGGCAAGTGGGGCCATGAAAGTTTACAAGAAATAATATAAAATTGCCAGCTGCGTGGCCCTTACTTAAACTCTAATTCATCAAAGGATTTAGATGGATGATGAAGTCTCATTTCCTTCAGCAGAAACTAAGCATGCACTTAAGCGTGTTGTTTAATCAGTCTGGCCTCAACCTGCAGTCCCTTTTTTCTAGTCTTAATGATCTGTTAATGCAGTGTTTACCTATTATTGTGAAACAAGATGGAAGGCAGCAAGATAAGATGGTTGATTAGCTATCTACAGTCAAAAAGGAAACACTCCATTTGTTGGCCAGAACAAAGCAGCGTTAGAGCTAATTTATTAAGAAGCTGATAGCACATGCAACAGCCAAAGAGAAGAAAATCCAGTTTCTCCTTTAATTAGCTGCCTAATTTTTTTCTTCCCTTATTGCCTGTGTGAATACAACAATCTGTTTCTTTTAAAACTGGCCTAGGTGCATGCATTCTAATATTTTGTCTTAATCAGAAAAGATTATCATAAAAAATTCCATTTCCCACTTTTTGCTTGTTTGTTTTTGGTATTTATAATTCAAGTACAGCGAGAGGCACTTCGTCTTTCTAAAATGTGCTACCCCATGTCTCTCTGTTGGATTTGGTTTTTTCCCATGCTAGAATTCAATAAGTGCCTTGACTGATCACTATGACAGAAATCCAAATCAGTTGAGCAACAAGGAGTTTCTTTTATAAATAAAGCTCTGAGTTTAAAGTCACATTTTTCCAACTCTGGATGGAAAATCTTAGTGTAAAAGCAATCGACTCCCAAGGCCATTTTTGAACTAATGAGCATCTCTTATAATGCTTGAGGAAAAGATTTCCTGAGAGCTGTACAGTATAAATAAGAGACACTTTGGCAAATATTCTTTTAAATACCCAAGTGCTGCTATCTGAAGCCCTCTATTACTTTATATCATTTTGACATAAATTCCACTTGTGCACATCAGAAGAATATTAGTTCCTGGGAAGTTCTCAGTCACAGTTCCATGAATAGCAGACTAGAGGCCAAATCTTGTTCATTTGACTAAATGTGAGAAGTCCCAGTCAGCCCTAGTTTAATCTGAAGTGTACAGAGGCATTGGTTAAGCATCAGATAGGAATAAAGTTTTACTTATTAATGGATTATAGTGGAAGTGGCAGCAACCGTTGTAGTTAAGGTCACATGGGCATTTCCACTCCAGCCCCCTCTTTCAGTTGCTCATAACTTTCTGAAGCAGTCACTTTTCAGAATGACATTTTCCAGCCCTGGTTAATGCTCAAAGGAGTTGCTTTTGGGGGGAGTGGAGGAGAAGGAGTCAGTTAAAAAGTGATTTAAGTATTAACATTAGCGCTGAGTAGGGAGGGGAAATCATGCTTTCATTGTTATTAAAAAACCTTTGGACAGAAATAGAAAAAACGGATGGTAAGACGTCTGAGTTCTGATAGAGTTCAGTCTTGCATTGCCTCGCTGTCTGGAGTGGCTCACAACTCTGAGTGCCAGCCGCAGGGAAGACTGTCAAAAAACAGGCCAGAAATCCCAAACGGGTTGTATGTTCTGTAATTTGATTTCACCAACCCAGCCACAAATGTGAACTCCTAAAGCACCAGAACAGTCTTACCATGAAGTCACAGACAGTCCCCTTGGAAGCAGGAGGGGGCCTGGAGGTGGAGCACGGGTGGGGCCACACAGGGCGGCCTTTGATACCTATAGTCCATGGTTCTTCTATGGCCCTCATTACAGTAGCATCTGAACCTATGAGCTTCAGCACCAAAGCAGAAACTTCTTTTACCACTTGAGCTAAAGAACTCTTTCTATTAGCCAGTAGCAGTAGTAGGCTGTTATCCTCTAGTAGATGATAGGCTACTAGAGGAAAATGCAAAACATTGCCAGTATATTATATAAGCAAATCAAGTTATTAGGCTGCATGATCATTTTGCGCACAAATCCACATGTAGGCATTCACTTACCCAATTTCCATGTGCAAATAGAGTTGTGCACAGACATGTTGTGAGTGCAAACTGAAGTGACATTATTCGAAAGTCTGGCCTGTTAACTTACAACTAGATTTCATGAATAAGATTTTTATTAATGCAGGCTAGATCAGGTTTCTGGCTATAACTGGGTGAAAGTGAAAGGGTTTCTTGAAATTCAGACTGCAGTACCTTTTCTACAGTGTGATTTTTTTTATAAGCTCTATTGTAATGAGCATTTCAAGTTCCATCCATAATCATCCATTCCAAATTTACTGTATTATTTCAGCATGTGAACAGTCTCATGCTTAGCCATTGTGACTGACTATTTATTTTTCATAGAATCATAGAATATCAGGGTTGGAAGGGACCTCAGGAGGTCATCTAGTCCAACCCCCTGCTCAAAGCAGGACCAATTCCCAACTAAATCATCCCAGCCAGGGCTTTGTCAAGCCGGGCCTTAAAAACCTCCAAGGAAGGAGATTCCACCATCTCCCTAGGTAACGCATTACAGTGCTTCACCACCCTCCTAGTGAAATAGTGTTTCCTAATATCCAACCTAGACCTCCCCCACTGCAACTTGAGACCATTGCTTCTTGTTCTGTCATCTGCCACCACTGAGAACAGCCGAGCTCCATCCTCTTTGGAAGCCCCCTTCAGGTAGTTGAAAGCAGCTATCAAATCCCCCCTCATTCTTCTCTTCTGGAGACTAAACAATCCCAGTTCCCTCAGCCTCTCCTCATAAGTCACGTGCTCCAGACCCCTAATCATTTTTGTTGCCCTCCGCTGGACTCTTTCCAATATTTCCACATCCTTCTTGTAGTGTGGGGCCCAAAACTGGACACAGTACTCCAGATGAGGCCTCACCAATGTCGCATAAAGGGGAACGATCACGTCCCTTGATCTGCTGGCAATGCCCCTACTTATACAGCCCAAAATGCCATTAGCCTTCTTGGCAACAAGAGCACACTGTTGACTCATATCCAGCTTCTCGTCCACTGTGACCCCTAGGTCCTTTTCTGCAGAACTGCTACCTAGCCATTCGGTCCCTAGTCTGTAGCAGTGCATAGGATTCTTCCGTCCTAAGTGCAGGACTCTGCACTTGTCTTTGTTGAACCTCATCAGGTTTTTTTTGGCCCAATCCTCTAATTTGTCTAGGTCCCTCTGTATCTGATCCCTACCCTCTAGTGTATCTACCACGCCTCCCAGTTTAGTGTCATCTGCAAACTTGGTGAGAGTGCAGTCCACACCATCCTCCAGATCATTAATAAAGATATTAAACAAAACTGGCCCCAGGACCGACCCTTGGGGCACTCCGCTTGAAACCGGCTGCCAACTAGACATGGAGCCATTGATCACGTGCCCTGGGATGGTACAACAGTATCTGTGTTCCAAAAGAGATGGTCAGGAAAGCAGATTTGTCACAATGTAGAATATAAATGATGCATATGAACAGTTAAACTGCACTAGGCTAATGAAAGCTGCTTAATACCAGCACATTAAGCATATTTTTAAGGCCTGATTTGACAAATCATCTGACAGACCAAAAAAAAAAAAAAAGAGCAGGAAATAAAAAATGGAGACAATTGTTGTCCTATTAAAATACAGCATATTGCTATTACTTTCATGGTATGAGTTTATCTTCAGATTTTTTTTCTGTTATTAATGGCAGTTATATTTTTAGTGTCTTGTTCCTTATTAGAAAGCTTTTTGATACTGAGCAGATTTCACAGCCTTGTCATAAAGTACAAGTTTCATGGTTAAATTCCTGGCCACAATTTTTGTTATACAGATAAAAAAAGAGGGAAATTACATATGATAAAAAAATCATTACTAATTCTGCATCCCTTTTCCAAACTTTTAGAAATTAAAATTGATTCATTGCAATTATATAACAGTGGTAGCAACAATGATCTACATCGGGGTGGGCAAACTACGGCCTGTGGGACACGTCCGGTCCATCAGACCTTTTGATCCAGCCCTCATCTCCCGCCCGGGAGCGGGGTTGGGGTTTTGCCATGCTCCAGCTGGGGAGCGGGGTCAAGGGCTTGCCCTGCTTCATGTAGCTCCCAGGAAGCAGCCAGCATGACCCCCCTCCGGCTCCTATGTAATACGGGGATGCGTGGCCAGGCGGCTCTGCGCACTGCCCTGTCCACAAGCGCCACCCCCGCAGCTCCCACTGGCCGCGGTTGCTGGCCAATGGGAGCTGCAGGGGCGGCACCTGCGGACGGGGCAGCGCACAGAGCTGCCTGGCCGTGCCTCCACATAAGGGCCGGGGGGGGGGGGGGGACATGCTTCCGGGAGCTGCTTGCAGTAAGCGCCAACCAGAGACTGGACTCCTGAGCCTCCCTGTCCCCTAGTCCCCTGCCACAGCCCCAATCCCCCTCCCGCCCTCTGAACCCCTCAATCCCAGCCTGCAGCCCCCTCATATACCCCAAACTTCTCATCCCCAGCCCCACCCCAGAGCCCGCACCCCCAGCCAGAAACCCCCCCCCCCCCCATGCCCCAACAGCGTGCCCCATCCCTGATCCCCCTCCTGCCCTCCAAACCCATTGGTCCCAGCCCGGAGCACCCTCCTGTACCCCATCTCCTCATTCCCAGCCCCACCCCGAGCCCGCACGCCCAGCCAGAGCCCTCACACTCCTCTCCCGGACCCCAACCCCCTGCCCCAGCCAAGAGCCCCCTCCTGCACCCTGAACTCTTCATTTCTGGCCCCATCGCAGAGCCTGCACCCCCAGCCAGAGCCCTCACCCTGCCCTGCACCCCTACCCCCAATTTCATGAGCATTCATGGGCCGCCATACAATTTCCATACCCCGATGTGGCCCTCAAGCCAAAAAGTTTGCCCCTGATCTACATGGTCATATTTTAATCAGATAACGTCACAGGACCAAATTTCTGTTCTGTGTTTGTACAGCACCAAGCACAATGGGGTCCTGCTCCATGACAGGGGCTGTTCCTAGGGGCCACTGCAACACAAATAAGAATAAAAGTATGAAGCAGGGGAAGAAACTCTGCTCTCTATCACCTGATCACAGTGTCCAATCCAGTCAGTTAATAAAGACAGATTTCAATGGACTAGTCCTCTCTCTGCCAGAATGCGGACAAGACTCTGGGCCAGATCCTCAGGTGGCAAAAGGCAACATGGCTCCATAGACATTAACACTGATTTGCTGTTGAAGGTACAGCTGAAGATCTGTCCCCATAGACATTGCACTGACTTTTTGATGGCACCCCCAACAAAAGCTTCCCCAGATTAATTTTGGCAACATCTCAAAGTCACATGCCACCTAGTAACACTGCAAGGAACATATAATTTATTAACAGGTGATTGGATTGAGGAGCCCTTAGGCCTGGTCTACACTAACCCCCCAATTCGAACTAAGGTACGCAACTTCAGCTACGTGAATAACGTAGCTGAAGTCGACATACCTTAGTTCGAACTTATCGCAGTTCAGACGCGGTCCACACGCGGCAGGCAGGCTCCCCCGTCGACTCCGCGGTACTCCTCTCGCCGAGCTGGAGTACCGCAGTCGACGGCGAGCACTTCCGGGATCGATTTATCGCGTCCAGACCAGACGCGATAAATCGAACCCGGAAGTTCGATTGCCAGCCGTCGAACTACTGCGTAAGTATAGACATACCCTAAGTTATTATATATATAGATATACATATCTCATAGAACTGGAAGGAACCCTGAAAGGTCATTGAGTACTGGAAGTACTGATTTTGCCCCAGATCTCTAAGTGGCCCCCTCAAGGATTGAACTCACCAACCATATTGGGTCTATGGTGTTTGGCGTAGCATTATTAGCCAATCATATACTTGTTGCAGGTCCATTTTCTGAGAGGCAGTTATAATAATCATTAACTAGGGAAATTTCAAGATGTCACTCAAACACATATATATATATATATATATAGGCAATGAGATTTTCCACACAGTGGGATACAATATTTAATATGTTCATAAACTACAAAAACAGGATGGAAGAATGCAGGCTGGCATGGTGCTGAATAAAAGGAGGTTATCGCCTAATACGTGGAAGGATTTGTTCAAGGACAGCTCATCATTGTGGAGCTGGGAACTGGCAACAACAAAGTGGATTTTTGCAAGGGCTAAAGAATGGAGAGAAAAAGGCGTCTAACTCACGGAAACTTCAAATTGCAAGAAGAAATTTTCCAAAAGGAGATCCTTTTTCTACATAGGAATGACATTGAAATCCGTGGACTGCTTAAGAAGTAGATCTACTCAGAAAAGAGGCTATAAAAAATGGCCCCTTCTTACCCATCAGATGTATTCCTTTGTGTGTGTTCAGAGCCAGAGCTGCTGATTTAAGTGCCAGAAATAAGTTCTTTCTTCCTCCTTGTTAGCCATAGAGAGCGAACACAGCTAAGAGTTGGAACTGGGGAATTCTGTTCCATCTTCTGCATCGTCAGCAGAATCGTTTATTAAATGCCAACCATTTACATACCACTAAGGGTACCATAATCCATACTAGGATGTGCTCAAAAGCCCTCCTGGTACCTCAACACCTGTTTGCTCAGATTCAAGCAGGGAGGAAGCTTTCATTCACTTTGACAATCACCAAATGAACAGCTTCTCTCTTGGCCTTAGTAAATAGTTCAAATATCCACCACTTGCTTGCGGTACCCACCTTTCATCTGCAGAGCTGTAAAGTTATGGAGGAGAGGAAGGGGAGCTCCAGCTTGCCTTGTGCCTATGCATTGCCCGCCTCAGAAATGAGAGAGAAGTCTGTTTTGTTAATGCAATATGGCATCCCTGTGTCGTGGGCCTAATCACCAGAACTCATCATCTGAGCTCCCTCTGGACACCCCTCAAAGCAGCAGAACCTGGAGAAGAGGAGGATATGCATTCTCCCCCTTTCCTAAGTGTCATAGTATTTATTTCAGAGTTCTAAAAATCAGGAATTTATTTCTTGGCCCTGATCCTGCTTTGCATTTGAAATTCCCCCCGTCCTTACACCCTGGGATTACAAGCACTCTCAGGTGTATATACCATTCAGCGATTTTCAAGCCCCTCTGTAACTTCCATCTCTGGGCCAGATCCTGTGAAGTATCATGTGACTTCAGCTGCCAGTGGGGTCAGTGAGATTAGAGGGCACTCAGCACCAACAGGAGATGCGGGCTAAGATCCTTATTTCTTTAGCTATTCAGAAATCAAAAGTATCCATAAGGAAAGAAACTATGTAATGATGTAAGCAAGCCTGGAACTGCTAGAGGGTCAGATAGAAAAAGACAGGAGCCTTGAAAAACTATCTTTATTAATAATGTCATGTTACAAACAAAAGGGCACACAATAAGCCTAGTGATATGACCCTGTTGTCCTAATTGCTCAAGATCCTGTACTAACACTGCCCTATGTCCCCTGTGGGCAGGGTTACATGGTATCACTTATGGTTATGAGGCAAATGGTTGCCTAAGGATGATAATCTAGAATTCATCTTGATTGTCATTTTTCTCCTCGAGCAATTCTTTTCTTCACGTTTATATTGGTTTTGAGTATTCTACATCTGTAACTCCCTAATATTATTTCACATGTTTTGTTGATCTTGGTATTTTTGTTCTTGCATGAGGTAACGTGTACAGAAAATGAGGAGCCCACATGTAGGATTTCAGAATCTTTGAGAGAGATTTATATAGATGGAAGGAGAAGGAGAAGCTATGAACAAGCGTCGATTAGATTGGAACCACCAAACTAATTTTAGCTCTGACCTCCTCCAAACTTGAGTTCAGTGGGCTTGACATACTGAAGCATACCAACCATCCATCTAGTTCTCTCCTGCCTTGTATAATGAATGCTACAAAGAACACAATGTTTATTACCATGGACCATTCAGAGGCCCAGCATTCCTCTGACTGCTTCTCAAGCCCCTTCACTGCTGTTTAGGGAGAATCCACTAGTGCTGACCTCTGTCAAGGGCCTTCCTGGATCACCTTGTGTCAGTGCCAGAGGCAGCACTAAAGGGGAGGGGAAGGGTAATCTCTTATTAAGGGGCCTGAAGACCTGTTCTTGCCAGCCATCTCAGCCAGTGCTCCTTCCATTCTCCCTGCCTGCTTCCCTCTTGTGACTGAAATTGACAAGGTTCCTGTTTTCAGAGCAGGATCCTTGTCAATTTCACTCCACTGTATACTTCTATATCTTTGATATTTGGAATCTGGATCCAGAGTGTGAATAAGGCTTGGGCCCCTCTCTCATTTTTAAACAAGACAGAAACAAACATCCTGAAATTAGAGCATTCTGAAATACTCGAGCAGCCCAAAAGTGCTCATGAAAAATTAAACCCTGTACAAATGGGTAACAATTTCATAGCACTCATCAGGTTTTTTAAAGTTTTATTAAGGTTAGGATCCTAAAATGTTTTACTATAAAATAGGTTAAAAGTCATGAAGGATGCATACATCCATATTTAATCTATTTACATGAATAATTTCACAGCATTTAGTGTAAAAACCAAGAATCCCCTAACCATGCTCAGAAATGTATTATGATTTTGCTAAAGCGAGCATTATCCTTAATACTGGATCGCATGGGAGAAAATAGGGTTAAAAATTAAAATACACACAAAAGGAAGTTTGATACTGCTATAAAAGTGAAAGTGCTGGGTTTTCAAAGTAATTCTTTTTATTACTTAATATTTGACATCTGTGTCTTGTGTGGTATAAATGAGCATCTGTGTACAACCGTTTGGGAAATTATTTCTTTTTTACCTCCACGCAAGATTTTGATGAAAATAGCCATTTTTCATGAAATGAAAATATCATCATGGCTCTACAACAGGTCAAACCAAATCACTGTGAGAGGTTGGATCTGGTTCCAGACTTTTCTATTTGGTCCCATCTCTACTTTTAATGTGTGCTGAAACAGGAATGCTTCAGAAAGCTTGTTCAGACTCTCTGGTGGCACAAGTAAACATCTGGCACCAGGCCTCTGATTCCACACCTATTTCGGCTGCTGCAGTACAATCCAGCAAGCCACCATCTCTGAAAAAACAGGACCTCAGAGCTGGTTGCCAGTCTGACTAAATGGCAATATTACTGAGCCATATACAGCCCTCTATCCTTTTATCTCCCAAGATAAAAAATAATCCCAGATATAGGAGCATTTAATGGTCTGGGCCATCCCCATGTTCCTCGTGGCCTGGGGTATATGTGCAGCATCATACCTCAGTTCCCCTTTTAAACTAACATTTGACCACACTCTGTACTGGGGGAGATTGTCATGCCCACATTCTCCATCATATGAGAGACACTGGCTTCCTCATGAGCCCTGGGAAGTATCAGCCACACAAAATCAGTCTCTAATCCTTGGTTCTTAGCCCCGTTTATTGTCCAAGTGACCATAGACTCACAAGAGGAAAACAAGACATCGAGCTGAGACTTTCTACCCAACCATGACTCCCATGGTTTGCCACATGCAGTCTTCTCTCCTCAGGGACTACTGCAGGAGACTGTCCCTTCCTGCAGCATCTCCCTCTTCCACTTCCTATTACTATTTATAGGGAATCAGCTGATCCCTATTCAGGTGTGCTTCCCCCTTACTAACTGGGGTTAGCTGGGTCCAGGTCCTTGAAGGATACAGATGATAAAATGTCAGTGCAGTTGCACCAGGGATGAATTTGAAAAACAGATTTAGAGACTGTTTTAGGGACATCAAGAACTGCAGAACTTGTAGACACAGCTTCAGGTTCTGAGTTTTATGCCAAATGCTAGGCAATACAATCTACCACAGAGCTGCTGAGTCTGACACAGTTGCTATGCCAAGAGCAAGGGAAGGAAACTGAGAACAATGCCTGACATTCCATGTGTCAGGTGCAGGGGCTGTATAACAAAACTAAGAGACAGGGTGGAGACTCACGAGGAATTACTTAAAGTGAGGTGAGCGTGAAAGTGGCTCTAACGGGTTTGTGACTTAATGGCCAGAAAAGGAAGTGTGGGGAAAGGGTTGTTCATTTCCCTCACCCAAATGCACAATACTTAAAAGGGTATTGTCCAAAAATAATCTTTATTTCCCTAAGCATGATGATAAACAAGCTTTTTTACATTAATCCACTAAATCCAACCCAAACCTTTTGGCATGATCTATCACGAAAACATCAATCCAGGGGTAGACAAAAGTTTTGAGAAAGCAAATTCAAGGGGGAAGTCCATGCAAGTGTCTTAAGATTGGGACCCTTCCTGTACTCTACTGTCCTTCATCTCATGTAATCATTTACATGAAAAATCATGAAATCTCACTTGTGGGAAAACTGCAGACTTATATCTAAGTAACCATAAGGCATAGCTTTCTGTTGGTGTTAAAGCATTAGCAATGGAGTCTTGTGTATGTCTTTGAGTCTTACACTCCCTCTCCAATAAATCATGCACATCCATTGAATGATAGGCAAATAATGGCTTTGCACGTTATTTGAAATGTACCATCAATGTCTTCCCCCATGAAACAGGGAAAGAGAAGATACCTTAAGAGCAGCACAGAAAGTCTTTGCTGCTGTCAAACTCAGACCAATTAAAACTTGCTTTCAGAAAGGATGTCTTGCCCAAATCTGAAATCAATCACAAGATTCCAAATAACTTGAAATCTAACTATTGTATCCTTACAAGGCTTCTGGACTAGCCAAAGTCTGCTGTGCATGATTCATATGCCGAAAGGGACCATCATAACTAGCTAGTGAGTCTGAACATCTGCACATTGTAGGCCACAGAACCTCACCCACCCACTCCTGCAGTAGGTCCACAACTTTGGCTGAATTACGGAAGTCCTCACATTTTGATTTAAAGACTTCAAGTTATAGAGAATCCACCCTTTACTCCAATTCAAACCAGCATGTGACCTGGACCCCACACTACAGAGAAGGCGAAAAACAAACAAACTGGGTCTCTGCCAATCTGACCTGGAGGAAAATTCTTCCCAACCCCAAATATGACAATTCTGGTTAACACAAGATAAGAAGGGCAAATTTTCCTTACCTACATTTGCTAGAATGGTATTGCCAGTTTGGTTTCTATATGAACCATGTACACAGTTAATATATTAGCACATATTAACCCAGTGATGCCACTTATCAGCTATTAGCACCTTGTCTTAAAACAAGCCAATGGAATTTGAAAGGAGACATTTCTCAG
Source organism: Terrapene triunguis (assembly GCF_002925995.2). Classification (NCBI taxonomy): domain Eukaryota; kingdom Metazoa; phylum Chordata; order Testudines; family Emydidae; genus Terrapene; species Terrapene triunguis. Next base: position 12,197,359 of record NW_020699449.1, on the reverse strand, counting down.
CTAAGACTGGCAGAAGTCCTACCATTTAACCTCTCTACAGACCCACAGAAGCAACAAAAGCTTTGGCAAGGATAATGGTGTTCATTCTAGTGCCCAGTCCATGCTTTCATGGCAGAATTGAAAACACTGTGTTTCCAAGAGCTAGAAGTACATCACCGGAAGAATGATGTTATACAAAGTTCTATGGACCATGCCATTTTCCTTCTCATCTCTCTCTCAAGCCATGTCCTGTATTTCTCATGAAACAGGAGATACCATATTTCGGAGAATATTCCAGGTTTGGAAAAAAGATACCAGTAAAAGCTACAATGACACATACATCAACAACTGCTTGAAAAAAATAAAAAGGGCAGGTTGGGGGTGCTATCATGCTAAGCATGTTGAGTAGCTGAGATAGTTTAGCAATCCAGAAACAGCAGCACCGTCCAGACAAACTCAGTGTGCATTCAGAACACATGAGTAGACATTTCTGTATTTTTAGACAAATCTCTAGAAGATATATTACTGGAAACAATCTTGTACTGATGCAGACTATGTGACCTTATAGGTATTTTCAGTCTCTAGTTTCCATTAATTTTATATAGCTTGTAAACCAAAGCATTATAAGAGCCTCGTCTTGCCAAGACCTAAGTTTGCGAGTAACTTATCTTGTGTTATGATAAAGGATAAGTAGAAGCACTTCCCCCATATCAATTTACATACTTTATACCATTCATTACTCTATATTTTTATCTCATATTCTCTCATCACTTCTCTGAACTCAATCTCAATTTTTTCAGTCTCCCTTCAGATAGAAGTCTCTCCTATGCCTCTTTTTTTGACACACACTTTCTGCTATATCTTTTTGAAATGGGTGACCAAAATCAAACACTGGCTATATCAGACATGTAGATAGAGGAATTATAATATTTCCCAGTTTTGTCATCTATTCTTTCATCCTAGCATTTTTCTTGCTCTTTCAATGTGCTGCTGTGCATTGAACAGAAGCATTCATTGCCCATTCATCCGCGATGACCATGTCTTTTCTGTAAATGGTTGCAGTTAATTTGTGCTTTAGCCATTTAACTGTTTCATTTCAGTGAAAACCACATTGCATTTCTCAATACTGAATTTCATCTGCCATGGTGTTGCCCATTGACCACATTCTGCTAGGGTCCATCTGAAGTGCCTCACCTTTGTCTCTAGTCTTGCTACCCAATATTCAGGTTTGTCATCTCCAGATGTTGCGACCCCGCTCTCTCTCACTTTTTCCAGACTATTAATAAATATACTAAATAAGACCATAACCATTACAGATCCTTGCGGCACCTGCTGTTAACCTTTAACCATTTTTAAAATGATCATTTAGTTCTTATCTTTGTTTTCTGTCTCTTATCTAGTTAGAAATCAGTGAAAATACTTTCTCTCTCACCCATAACTACTTGCTTTCCCTCTCGTGAGGGACTTTGTCAAAGGCTTTTTGAAAGTCCAAATAAATTATGCCAAATGCTTCTCCTTTATTTGACCCTTTTGCGGACAAATCATTTGACTAGATGAAAATATTTCTTGTTAAGCAGAGCACATCTCCATGTCTCTACTATGGGATCCCTCGCCTACCCCCAATATCCAATTTCTTGCTAGATCATAGCACTTCTTCCTCTTTAATATCACCACAACCTGCCCTTTCCTCACTATCCCATTTGCTCAAATCCTTGTTAGTTTCCTGTCAGCTGTTGTGTAACCTTCTCCTTTTTGACCTTCTTGCTCTCTGCCTTTTCATTATATTGAAATGCCACTGACAGTCATCTCACCCTGACGCTGTTCCAGTACACTGCCTCTGCCGAAGCCCCCCTTGAATCCCTACCCGGACCCTGCACTGCATTCACGATCCTTGTTCTCACACATAAGGCCCTGCTTAACCCTGACTCAATCTACATCTCTGGTTTCATTCTCACCTACTTCCCCTTCTGCTCCCTGCACAGTCCCAGCCCTGTCACTTTACTGCCCCTTTCGCCTTCCTCTCAGCTTCGTACGTCATATCGTTATGCCCAAAATATAGTTTCCCTGCTCTCATTCAACAAGCACCTCATTTCTCCTGTGTAAGCCTGGCTTCAAACTCAGCTCTTCCAGCAACTTTCTTCCCCTTGCCACTAATCCCCACACCCTCCACTTACGCTTAACAGCTAGGGACCCATCTAACTTACATTGTCAGCTTTGGGGGCAGAAAACGTGTCACTCGACCTAATTCTCTGCTGTCTTGCACCTTCTGTAGTCATTTAAACCTCTGCATCGTGGGTGTAAAATGGCACCATTCTCAACAGGTCCCATTTCCTACTCCATCTGCATAGGTGTAAGTGAGCACAAAAGGGGCAAGGCAGTGAAGAATCAGGCCTGAAACCTAAGTTAGTAAATTGAAGATGGTAAAGCAATGTTTTATTAATAATTAACAGCAATAACCACTACATTTTTCATCTTCCATTGATTTCACTAAGAAGCACACATATGTATCCAGGGGAATGATCTGGGGCAAAAGAGGAAGAAGATAAAAGAAGGTGGCTGACGTCAGTGAGGCTGATTTCAATGCAATCCAATTTGGTCCTAAGTTTAGAGAAATAGATGTGTCAAGCATCTCCATTTCCTGTCTCACCTGCCCACACTGACATTCCTGAATCCCTGGGTTCCTGAGCGGGTTGCCCCATTTTGTGACCCAACGCTGCATGCATAAATTCCTCGGTGCAATGTGTACGCAGGCACCTTAAATTATTTAACTCGGTTTGGGGATGAGAATACCCTGAGACAGTTCAACACTCAGCCCAGCAAGGAGGCATCCACTCCAAGTGCATGTATGTTTGCTATCCGCTTTACTAGTGAACAGTTTTGCTAAGTGTCTTTCTTGCAGTGAATAACGTAAGAACTACAAATGAAAAAGCATTTTATGTAGGGAGCTAACAGCAGAGGGTTCACAGGGCACATTTTGGTCTTTGAACATGAATGCAGGGGCAACTACAGCCTAGCAACTGTTCTAAAGTACGTACTGGAAGTATGTATTTTTCTCATATCGGTTTTTGCTGTGAGCACTTGTACATCAAACAGAAATAAAGGGCATGTTTTCCAATATACCACTATTGAATATAGCTCTTATGAAAAGTGCTCCTGGAAACTATTTTTCTTCTTTATAACCATAAAATATACAGGGTCTGATTCTTCACTGTCATATACCACAGACTTCCGTGGCATTACTCTCTGTACACTGTTGTAAGTCTAATTATTAGGTACTTAACCCATTGCCATTAGATCTGAGCACTGAGGAATTTCTCCTCAACATCCCTGTGAGCTAGGGAATAGTTGCCATTTTAAATATGAGGAACCGATGTACAGAGGTCCTTCATTCAGCAAGCATCTAAGCATGTGATTTATGATCTAAGGCCAAAGCAATTAAGTGATTCACCTAAGGTCTCACAGGAAGTCAGTTGCAAAGCTGGGACTTGAAACCAGGTCTCCCAAGGCAAAGGAGAATCAGAGCACAATTTGGAACCGCATAAGTAAACGATTGAGAAGAAAGGGAAATCATAACTACTTGCTTTCCTAAATAGCCTCTTGTGAGGGACTTTGTCAAAGGCTTTTTGAAAGTCCAAATAAATTATGCCAACTGCTTCTCCTTCATTTGACCCTTTTGCTGACAAATCATTTGACTAGATGAGAATATTTCTTGTTAAGCAGTGCACATCTCCATGTCTCTACTATGGGGTCATAGAATCATAGAATATCAGGGTTGGAAGGGACCTCAGGAGGTCATCTAGTTCTACCCCCTGCTCAAAGCAGGACCAATTCCCAACTAAATCATCCCAGCCAGGGCTTTGTCAAGCCGGGCCTTAAAAACCTCCAAGGAAGGAGATTCCACCACCTCCCTAGGTAACACATTCCAGTGCTTCACCACACTCCTTGTGAAATAGTGTTTCCTAATATCCAACCTAGACCTCCTCCACTGCAACTTGAGACCATTGCTCCTTGTTCTGTCATCTGCCACCACTGAGAACAGCCGAGCTCCATCCTCTTTGGAACCCCCCTTCAGGTAGTTGAAAGCAGCTATCAAATCCCCCCTCATTCTTCTCTTCTGGAGACTAAACAATCCCAGTTCCCTCAGCCTCTCCTCATAAGTCATGCATGCGTTATGCATCCGAAGAAGTAGGTTGTAGCCCACGAAAGCTTATGCTCTAATAAATTTGTTAGTCTCTAAGGTGCCACAAGTACTCCTGTTCTTTTCTCATAAGTCATGTGCTCCAGACCCCTAATCATTTTTGTTGCCCTCCGCTGGACTCTTTCCAATTTTTCCACATCCTTCTTGTAGTGTGGGGCCCAAAACTGGACACAGTACTCCAGTTGAGGCCTCACCAATGTTGAATAAAGGGGAACGATCACGTTCCTCGATCTGCTGGCAATGCCCCTACTTATACAGCCCAAAATGCCGTTAGCCTTCTTGGCAACAAGAGCACACTGTTGACTCATATCCAGCTTCTCGTCCACTGTGACCCCTAGGTCCTTTTCTGCAGAACTGCTACCTAGCCATTCGGTCCCTAGTCTGTAGCAGTGCATAGGATTCTTCCATCCTAAGTGCAGGACTCTGCACTTGTCCTTGTTGAACCTCATCAGGTTTTTTTTGGCCCAATCCTCTAATTTGTCTAGGTCCCTCTGTATCCGATCCCTACCCTCCAGTGTATCTACCACGCCTCCCAGTTTAGTGTCATCTGCAAACTTGCTGAGAGTGCAGTCCACACCATCCTCCAGATCGTTAATAAAGATATTAAACAAAACCGGCCCCAGGACCGACCCTTGGGGCACTCCGCTTGAAACTGGCTGCCAACTAGACATGGAGCCATTGATCACTACCCGTTGAGCCTGACGATCTAGCCAGCTTTCTATCCACCTTACAGTCCATTCATCCAGCCCATATTTCTTTAACTTGGCAGCAAGAATACTGTGGGAGACCTTATCAAAAGCTTTGCTAAAGTCAAGGAATAACACATCCACTGCTTTCCCCTCATCCACAGAGCCAGTTATCTCATCATAGAAGGCAATTAGGTTAGTCAGGCACGACTTCCCCTTGGTGAATCCATGCTGACTGTTCCTGATCACTTTCCTCTCCTCTAAGTGTTTCATAATTGATTCCTTGAGGATCTACTCCATGATTTTTCCAGGGACTGAGGTGAGGCTGACTGGCCTGTAGTTCCCTGGATCCTCCTACCCCCAATATCCAGTTTCTTGCTAGATCATAGCACTTCTTCCTCCTTAATATCACCACAACCTGCCCTCTCCTCACTATCCCATTGGCGAAAATCCTTGTTAGTTTCCTCTGCCTTTCCATTATATTGAAATGCCACTGACAGTCATCTCACCCCGCCACTGTTCCAGTACACTGCCTCTGCACAAACCCACCTTGAATCCCTACACTGGCGTGGCTCTTCTGCACCGCATTCAAGATCCTTGTTCTCACACATATGAGGAACCGAAGTACAGAGGTCCTTGATTCAGCAAGCATAATTTGGAACAGCATAAGTGAAAGATTGAGAGGAAAGGGAAATCATGAAGGTTGAATGTGTGGAAGCAGAAACAGAACTGTCAGAAAAGAACTGCAATGCATGACAGTTTGTTAGCAAGAGTCAGGCTAACTGTAGCCCTGATAACGCGAGATTTGTAGAAGCGAGGAATGTGTGAGGCGAGTGGGAAAGAACTGTGTGAGAAGTTGTTGCGACCTTGTGTAGATAATATGGAATGTAGACTAAGAGTCTACATTAGTGAGCAAAACAAGATATCAGAATGACCTATGTATAAACAAAATGCAGTTGTTGCTCATTATTGTCTGTAACAAAAGGTATAAATGCTTGCTGTAATTGTTTACTGTTGAGAGAGACCTGCTTAGCTCTCTCCCTCTGCACAATTGTGAGAGTTAATAAAGCATCTGACTTGCTGTACCCAAAGAAAAAGTGAGAACTCAGTTTTTCTCCGACAAATGGCACTGACACATGAAGTCTATACTCCCAAGTAATTTAGGCTCCAAACCAGATTTCATTTATTTAGAATGATGCCTTTGAAAAATCTAAAATGAATAGAATTTTTCATGAGGTATAAAAAAATCGTTATAGAGTTTACATATTTTAAATATTCCACTGAATACCCTCTTTGTACCAGTGCATGAGAACAAGTGGATGAAGATGAACACAAACAGAAAGTGAAACTGACAAGTACAGCTCATTGCAATTTTTTCCAAGGGGGTGGGGAGGAGTAAAAAAAGATGTCCTTTTTTCAAAAAGCAATTTGGGAGTTTTGTGACCTTGAAAGCAAACCTTTCTTAAATGAGAAAATCTGATCACAGTTTTCATTAAAATGGTGGAAAATTGGTCCTCTTCAAAAACTCGTCAAAATGAAGACAGCTTTGAGTTTTCAAAAATTTTCCTGGGAAAAATAGTTTTTTCTACTAGCTCGAGTTACAACTCCAGTTTCAAAGACTAAGAGGATTGAAATGCAACAGATGATCAGGATAAATAATGAATATTAAATTAGATTTGTAGGAATTCTTTTAGCAAATAATCAAAGGCACCTTTAAACATGAGTAAGGACTTTATTCCTTCATCTTAAGTGGAATGTGTGTGTGTGTGTGTGTGTGTGTGTGTGTGTGTGTGTGTGTGTGT
>NW_020699449.1:12183940-12190684 GCF_002925995.2 Terrapene triunguis | reverse complement strand
TGTGTGTGTGTGTGTGTGTGTGTGTGTGTGTGTGTGTGTGTGTGTGTGTGTCTTTGGCAGAGCCCTTAGACACAAGTTTCCTTCTCTTCTCATAAGTCACTAAGAGCAATAAGAGATGTGCATTATTTAGCCTTGACCTTTAAAGTTGACAAGGGGGACAAATTTGAACCATATCTTAATTTAGTAGTTAGGAGCATACCACATTATGTTGAATGATATTGATACAATCTTTCATGCATTTCAATCAATGGCTGTCAGTTAAGGTTGTTTAAAGGAACATGAGTGGATGGGTGATGAGCCTCCTTTCAGACACAAGAAGGGATAAATGACTTTGTTCAACAGATGCTGCTAGATATTACCCACCGGGACAGCAACTCACTCCCCACCAAATACAGAACAGTATAAAGGGAGGGATGTAAAATAGTGTACTCACCATCCTTAGATGCAATGTTGCCAAGGGCCCTTGATTCTGGTACCCTGCAGGCTATTGGCCTTTCAACAGGACTTCCATGGCTTGGCTCTCCAGGCAAGTCACAAAGATCAGTCCCTTTCCAGGATACGGAAAGGTCCACCTGACAGTCCGAGCTAAACATCCACATCATATTCGTCCACCTCTCTCGGGCTCCATTGAAGTATCCTCCCTCAGGGCCCCTCTCCAAGGAGCATAATCTACTCCTTAAATTAGGTTTGCATGCTCCTTCCTCAGGGCTCCTTCCACTCTGGGCTCCAGCCAGGGGGTAGGTCTGCTTCTTCAGACATGCTGCCGTTTCTCTAGGCTGCTTCTTGCCTCTAAACCCCCTTGTGCTGCTTCCTGTGTCAGGAGAATCAATAGGAACATGACTGGGGGAGCAGAAAAGAGGGTTAAGCACCTGAGTCTTCTTGTACTTCTTTGTGCCCTGTTTCTTATACTGTGAAGCTATAACCTTAGAAATTTGGGTTTGTCTCCTGAACGTATCTGTAAAAGAACCTAAACCCTAAGGGAGATAAATTCTGCTGCTGCAAGCTAGCAAATGGCCAATGCACTTAAGTGAATAGGAAAAAGGGGCCACTCACATAAACAAGACTTGCAATTGACTAGACAATTACTAACTGACTACACCTATTAGCTAGATCAGGGGGTCTCAAACTTCATTGCACCACGACCCCCTTATGACAACAAAAATTACTACACGACCCCAGGAGGGGGGGCCTGAGCCTGCCCGAGCCCCACCACCCCGGGCGGGGGGGTCAAAGCCCAAACCTGAGCCCAAGGGCTTCAGCCGCAGGCAGGAGGCCTGCAACCTGAGCCCTGCCACCAAGGGCTGAAGCCCTCGTGCTTCGTCTTCAGCCCCAGGCAGTGGAACTTGGGCTTCAGCTTTGGCCCCGAGTACCAGCAACTCTAAGCCAGCCCTGGCGACCCCATTAAAATGGAATCGCAACCCACTTTGAGGTCATGACCACAGTTTGAGAACTGTTGAGCTAGAGGACAATATGGATGCCCAATCAAGAAGCTTGCAGTAGAACTGAAAACAATTACTCAAGGAAATTTTGGTTGCCATGGGCGAGGGTCCATGACAAATAAAGAAAGTAGGCAATTATCGGCCATTCTTCTGCTCTGTTGAATATTCTTACGTTTGCAAGGCTTCCAGGCACTTTAAAAAACCCTCTAGTAGTCACCTGAATTGTACTGATCTGACTGATATATTTGAACCCTCATGGGGTTAAAATATAAAAACAAAAAATTCCCATACCCCATGGACCAAATTCATCCCTGTATAATCTCAGTGAAGTCAATGGAGCTACATCAAGAATGTATTTGGCCCCAAAAATTTTCTTAATCTATCAAAGCTACGAGAACTCACTTTTGTAAAAACAGACACATTCTTAATCCTCCTTTACATTTCCTCGGCCACTTTTGACATGATTTACCGATTCAGATGTAAAAGTTAAAGCTCTGTACTGAAGGTATATGTGTGTATTTGGAGCTTGGGAAGCTTTCTAATGCTGGAATATGCTTTCTAATGCAAAAATAATTAAGTTCATACCCCTCCAATTCTCCTGAGTCACAATTGACTCTGGCTTTTTGTCCTTTTTGACTTGCAGCATTTGAGAAATTTGGCTACAAAACTTACATCACCTTCTGGAATAAATCACTTATCCATTAATACATCCCTTGGATGGATTTGAAATGTCAGCCTTCCCACTCAAAATGAGGGGTCACTTAAATGGAAAGGACTCAGATACTATGGTGATGGGCAGCAGTTTAAAACCCTAATGTAGACTGATAATTTTAAGGCCAGACGGGAACATAAAATCATGTATTCTAACCTCCTGCACAAACACAGACCAAGGAATTCCATCCAGTCACTCCTCTATTAACCCCAGTAACTTGTGTTGGATTTTGATATTAATGATCTGGCTTTGATATTAAAAGTGAAACTCTAACAACATGTTTTTAAAACTATGGTGGGCCATTTTTCTAAAACTCAATATAGTGCTCATAAAAGGTTACAGTATTGCTAATCCCACCTCATTGCTTGCTTCTGGGGCTGGAGCTTTAAGAACATACCACATATCAGGAATCTCACTACCAGACCACAAGAGCTGGCAACACTGAGATAAAAGCACCAGAAATGTGGAACCTCTAGAGATCCATAGAGCAGGTACAGCATGGGAGTGGCAGTGCCAGGTTCCCCCATAATGGACCACTAACGTGCCTCAGCCTTGACCTGGAGGGAGCACACTGAAGGGGCTGACACTAGCTTATGCTCCATGCCCACTGTTTATTTTCTTTTTCTTCCTTTCTGTAAATTTTAGTGCCCAGTTCTGTCACCCTTATCCACATGAAATAATACCTTACTCCCACTGAGGTTAGTAAGGTTACCTCAGACAGGGGGCGGCTCCAGGCACCAGCGCACCAAGCGCATGCCTGGGGCGGCAAGCCGAGGGGGGTGGCCTGCCAGTCGCCGTGAGGGCGGCAGTCAGGCTGCCTTTGGCGGCATGCCTGTGGGAGGTCCGCCGGTCCCGCGGCTTCGGCGGCAATTCAGCAGTGGGTACACCGAAGGCGCGGGACCGGTGGACCTCCCGCAGGCATGCCGCTGAAGGCCACCTCACTGCCGTGCTTGGGGCGGCAAAATACATAGAGCCGCCCCTGACCTCAGAGAACAAGGTACTACTTGATGCAAGTAATAATGGTGACAGAATCAGGCTCCTGAGGGTGAAATTCACCCCTGTGCACAGGGCCAGCACAAGGCCTATGTCCCCCTGAAATCCCACTGAACCCCTATGTTTGAATTGTAAGAGGTGCTCCGCATATTGCAGGACTGGGCCCAGAGTGTTTGTTTGTCCCACGTGGGCCAGAAAAAACTGGGACTGTACATTGATTAGCCTCCACTGCTGATGTAAGGCCTAGCGACTTGTTAAGAGCGCCTTCATTTTCTCTCTCTTTTTCCAACAAATGGACAGTAGGGTGACTTGGTTTAAGGGTGCCTTTTAAATACTGACCTGCTCACTGGCAATAGTAAAAGGTTTCAGGATGAGGAGACGTTCCCGCAAAGTCCTTCCAGCAGAATGAAAAGCAATATCCTCGTTGATGTCACTGGACATGATGTGGTGGGCCAAATGGGTAGTTAGCAGCCGACAGTTCTTTAGAGACGGCAGGCACTGAGATGTGTGTGTTGTTGGTCAAAAGATGGGGAGTGCACGATGGGGCATTTTTCTTCTCTGCTTCCGTTTGCTCCTAGTAGGTAATTGTGACAGAGATATACCCAAGCATGCCCTGGCAGGTATATTACATCCGTGTCTGACCACCTACTTGATATTTCGTTGAAGGGGATCATGTGTGGTCTCTACCAAATGCTAATAACTAGCAGGTTATCATGGTTATTGCAGGATGTTTGTATAGGAAACATCTAATTTCTAGAGTTATGTAACATGTAGAATATTGGTTTCCAAAACTGGTGGAGGTGAAACTTGTCACCTGAGGCAGGGCGAGTCTCAGCACTAACTCAGTCAACACTGAGAACAATCAACACCCGTTGACCCAGCCCAACCATGTGCTTACAGTCTGGACATGAACATTGACAAAGACAGAGAGGTCTGTGACTGTATAATAGAAGGAAAGAGGGTATAAATGTTATCCAATGTGCCAGCTGGAGTGTCTTACAAAAAGCGGATCCCAATTTTCTGAACTGGACAAGCACTAGAAAGACTGACCATTGGGTGAGAACTAACTTATTAGACAGGAAAGTAACTCTTTCATAAGTATAGGCAATAGCTTGTGGCCTATGTTTTTCTTATACCTATAACCTTATGTTTCTAAATCTTATTTGCTTTTGAGTGAATCTTTAACTCTAACTTTGTTAAACAAACTTCAGTTTTGTTTTACTATAGACCTGTCTAAGTGAATTGTGCTAAGGAGAGTGTTGAACTGAGGTGAAGCTGGTAAACTGGGGTGCACTACTTCCATGGAGGCAGAACATCAGTGTATATAGTGGGTGTCCAGAAGACAAGGGGCTGGGCATTTGAGTGGAACAAAGTGGGGCGTGTAAATTGCTAGCTTGCAGAGAGAAAGATCTGGGCCTGCTGCGCCCGATTGGCTTGTGTAGCTAGCAGAGTTGGGAGGATTTCCCCACTGGGCAGAGACAAGCCTCTCTTACACTGTAAGCAGGTGGTAGGGATTCACCCCAAACACCTCGAGTAGCCCCCCCCCCAAAAAAAAGTGTCCCAGCAGTAATTTACAGCTAGGCTATACCAGGGGCCAATTATTACACCCACCTCCCACCTAGAGAACTAGTACCAAGCCTTCACCCTTCCCCTACCCACTCCTGACCTACCTGCTCCAGGGAAGAAGTAAGCAGGCATGCAGTCTACATCCATGTCTGGTTAAGACGACAGAGATATACAGAGGTGGGGTTCCTTACTCCCTCACAGTCCCTTGCATCAGTCCCAGGCTGTCCATCTAGCCCTAAAATTCCAAGTTGCAGTGTCTCACTGTAGCTAACGGTCTTCTGACATACTATCCATCCTCCTTTCAATTAAAGGGAATCTGAACATATGATCTTGGGGAGCCAGATTTCTTCTCTCCCATAGCTGTAAAGTGAGAAAAACAGAGACCCATCTTAAGTGATACTGGGAATGAACAGGTTGATATGTCATATCACTTTTCTTCACTGAGATGTATCACAGCTGAGCCTGAGACTGACTTAATAACTTGCCATTCTATTCAGCAAACCTCTCAGCTAGGAGCCTGCCCTTGGGACTTCCTGCTGGTATAATCCACAGTAGGCTGACTTTGCACGTATTGCTGGTATTCATTTCTGATCATTGTCTCCAGCTGTATTTGCTTCATTGTTGGATCAACGTCTTTGCTTTTCAAATTAATATTTCCTCAAGCATAAAGTATTCTCAGTGAGGAATCTGCCTGTATGTGAACATCTTCTGGTGTGTTTTTATATGTAAAATGAATGGTTTTATTGATATTAAAATGCATTTCATCCATTAAAAAAGATCCTTTATTTTTGTATTTATTGGGGAGGGAGGAGTTTAGCATTCTCTCTCTAGACACTGCCTACATAGGATTCCATCAAAAATCATCAGCATTACTGGGATGCGCAAATTATAGTCAGGCTCCATTAAGGGAGCCATGTTAAATTAACCCATCACTAACAGGCATCGTTAACTGGAATAATTTACAATTAGGCTCCAAGTGTCTATTCCTGCATTCCTTTTATTAATAAGAATCATTTATATAGCTCCAACTGGGTGTTCAGTGCTTCACACAGAGGACATTTCTCTCTCCCAAGGAACTCGTAGGATCAGATACTCTACACAGTTCATTAAGCACCAGTCACCAGAGATGCAACTTACAGCAGCAGCTCTATGTTGCAACAGGGCTGAAGCTGACCCTGAGAATCAGGGAACTGCAATCAACTTCCTGATGCCTGACCCACCTCCTGTGCAGAGTGGAGCTCTGGCAGAAGAAAAAAAAAATCCAGGCCCATCATCTAATTAGGAAGATACACAGACAAGGGAAGGGGTGGGATGCTAAATGAGCATGAGATAAATCTGAGATGTCTTGTTGCTTTGCACATTTTTATTACAACTAGATTTTGCTTAGGTGTGTGGTTTGATCCTGTGCTAGGTTGGTGCATTAGCATTTATAGGCCTCATGTAAGAAATGGGATTTGAGAAAGACTCTGAAGGAATATAGGGATTTAGAAATTGCCTTCATACATCAGACCAGAAGGTCCATCTAACCCTGTAGCCCATCTCCAACAGTTCCAGCACATCAAAAGAAAAGGTAAGAAACCATATACTTTGTCCGTAACTCCTATCAATTAAAAGTTGAGTTATGCCCTTCAAAGTCTCAAGCCAAAAAGAATGGCAGGCTTCTGAAAACATGTCACTCCATAACATAGGCAGTAGCTTTACCCAAAGACAGCTTTTCAGAGAGATACATACTATATTTCAGGTAACAATTCTAGCAGCCAATTTTCCGACATACATGACCTGTATGAACGAACTAGGAAATGGCAGCCTCCCACTCATCTCCTCATTCCAAGAACCTCTTCCATGGTCCATAAATCTTCTTCCATTCCTAATGCTCGTTGGTGTAACGTCAAGTGATTTAAGTTAGCCACTTTCCATCATCGGAGATATTAATAAGGCTAATGTGGAGACTCAGAGGAATGACTGGAATCGGCTTCTGGGTACGTTTCACACACACACACACACACACACACACACACACACACACACACACAC
>NW_020699449.1:12177029-12183930 GCF_002925995.2 Terrapene triunguis | reverse complement strand
CACACACACACACACACACACACACACACACACACACACACACACACACAACTATAAAAGAAATCTCAAAAGGAAGCTACCCCTAGAGGTGTCATTTCAGAACAACAACAGAATAACAATCTCTGCACTGCAAAAGAAACCTCGATAGATTATCTCCACATTCTGTTAAGTGGGCATGGCATAGTAAAAATCAGTCACATGAAAGGAGTTGCAGTTGAATTACTTAGAAGGGTACTGTCAAGAGTATTAGACCAAAAAGAACTGACCCACCATGACTGTGATCCCATCTAGAGAGGCTGAACTGCAACTATGTGATGGGCGATCACTCGTTACCGAGTATGATCATCTTTCGTGGGAGTTATGGGTCCTCAGGTGGCTGATAAGGCCAATCCTTGAACCCCAAGTTCTATTACAATGAGGGCAGATGTTTTCAGGCTCAGCAGGAGGCTGTTGACCATGACCGGAAACCAGTCTCTCCTTCCTTCTGCGCCTCTTGTCCTCTTCAGCTTGTCGGCGAACAAGTTCAAAATGCAGGGGACCATCACGTAGGACTTCACTCCATTTTAAGCGATCCTGATTCCAAGTGTCAATGTCAATATTACACTTTTTTAGGTTGTCCTTCAGTAAGTCCTTATAACGCTTCCGTTGTCCACCCACATTACGGTACCCTTCTTTCAGCTGAGAGAAGAGGACCTGTTTTGGGAGGCGACGGTCTGGCATCCGGACAACGTGACCAGTCCAGCAGAATTGCTGACCGATGATCATTGCCTCGATACTGATGGTCGTTGCCTCTTCCAGGGCACTAATTTGTGTGTGTAAATTATCGTTGTATCTCCCTCCTAGCCATTGCAGGCAACGTTCTGGTGCGGATCCTTGCAACTCGCCTTCTGCCCATCAGAAGAAATTTTACCGGAGTCACAGAGTGGTTTCTGACCATGTCGTGGAACTGTGGATATGATCTTCACAGCACGGCAGCTGCAAGAAAAGTGTTGGGAGCAAAACCAACCACTGTACATTGCTTTTATTGATTTAACTAAAGCCTTTGATTCAGTGAATCGCCGTGCCCTCTGGACTGGACTCTCTAAGATTGGATGTCCTGATAAATACATCAATGTCCTAAAATTGCTTCATGATAACATGAAAGTGACTGTTCTGAGCAGCACTGGCTCCCAGAGCGAACCTTTCAAAGTACACACAGGAGTAAAACAGGGCTGTATCATCGCCCCAACCATGTTTGCAGGTTTTATTGCCGTCATTCTTTACCTAGTTGCTGGGCAGTTTACAGCTGGCGTTGAAATCATTTACAGAATGGACGGGAAGCTGTTCAGGCTTAGCAGGCTGAAAGCCAAGAGTAAGATCTCCACGACATCCGTTGTGGAACTTCAGTCTGCTGATGACAACGCAATCTTTGCCCACTCTGAGAAAGATCTTCAAACGATCTTGAATGTGGCAAGCCATGCTCCATCTGACAACGTAATAAAAAGCCCATTTGTAACTGTCTGTAAGAGTAACTATACACAAAACAGTGTGCACTCTATGGTACCTTATAAAGCCTCCAACTACTAGACCCCCCCTTCCATGGGCACGCGTAGCACAAAATAATGCAGAACCAGCATGGTTGTACGGCACAGAGGGCGGGGGTGAGCTGCCAGTTATGCTCTGGCAGCACAAAGGGATTGAGGTTGTAGGCACCTGAAAAACTGCTACTGTATGGACCCTATCGTATCTGTATGATATGTATTATCTGCTCCACATATATTAGTTTGCATTGAGCACAAAAATATTATAGGACTTATATAGCCTAAATTGGCCTATGATTTTTATTTAACCCTACTCACTTATGCTAAGTATTCCACAACCCTTTGAATTCATTGAAGTAAGATTTGGCTGAGTGAATAGGGAAGCTGGGCGGAGGAACGCTTTACCATAGCAAGAGAAAGGGAGTTAGACTCACAGGCCTGTACTGGAATGTCCCAAAGGAAGAGGACATGACATATGATTGTTCTGAAGACAGGCATTCAGGCTCCAAAGGACATGAGGCACTTGCTAGGCTTTTACTAGAGTAAAACAAAGAGATAAGGGATACATCATGGAACCATAAAAACAAGGTAGACAACTCATTGGTTAAATCTAATTTCAGATGGCATACTTAGTACCTTGACTTGTAAACAGGTTGGGTATAAAAAAGATGGGTTTTGGGGTGTGATTTTGGGAGCACACCTGCATACGTTGAATGTAACATCACTCCATGAGACCGCTTCCCAGAAACTGGTGTCATGTAGAACCTTTTCTTGTTCTAATGTTATCATCAGCATGTATGTCCTGACATTGGTTATTGGATCTCCTGAGTGTATTTCATAATGAACCAAATTGTGGTTAAGCAACTGACTATACAACTTATCAACAACGGTTGAGATGGAAATGAACATTTTTGAAATGTTTCAGTTCACGTGAGTTGAATTTTTGTTTTGGTTCACAAATTTCCAGATTTCTAATTTTTGTCCTGATTTGGGATAGGAACAAACTTTTAAAACCTTGACATTCTTGCAGGACAGGAAAACCATTACCGGGTCAGCTCTAAATGTAAATTCTGATGTGGAAAGAATTCTAGATGAGCTTTCATTTATTTAACTTATAGCTGGGCACACAATGTTCAGAGTCTGTGTGGGGTGGTTGATAAATAATTTCTAACACACAGACAGTACTTACCAGATCTAAACTGCACATATACAGCAAGGGAAGACATCTTATTGCCATCTTCTGTTTTTCACAGAGCCCAATATAAAACCAGGAAATGCATTACCGAATAGACTAGTCCAAATGCTGCCCTCTTTTTAGTTAAATGGATTGGTACTAGGGATCTAAAAATAATTGTAAGAGGGAATCCTTTTCTCAGCCTGGTGGCTTAGGCCTAGTCTACACTAGAAAATTAGGTTGGCATAACTACATCACTCAGGGGAGTGAAAAGTCCACACCCTTGAATGGCATAGTTAAGCCACCTAAGTTCCCATGTAGATAGTGTTAGGTCATGGGAAGAATTCTTCCGTTGACCTAGCTACTGCCTTGGCATAGTTAATTGCATAGTTAATGGGAGAATCTCTCCAATCGGCATAGATAGTGTCTACACTGAAGCATTACAATGATGTAGCTGTGCTGCTGTAGTGTTTTAAGTGTAGACAAGTCCGTAGAGACTGATCCAATTCCTATTAATGTCAATAGATGTTGAATGAGGCCCTTCAGGGAGAGGGTCAGTGGTAACATTCTGTGGTCACTATTAATATGATATATGAACAGGAGGGGATATTATGTGCCCCTGTTCCAGAATTGGAAGGGTGATGCCAGCATAATAGTCAAGACCCTTTTACTTTTTTAAAAACGATAAATTAGATTACAAAACAAAGTCACTGTGAACCCAAAACCAGAAAAAAAATTGTTTTGAAAATGTCAAAATGGGACATTTCAATAATTTTAAAACTGCTTTTCAAAATCTTTTTGAAAATAGGAAATTCATCAAATATCGATCCTTTCCTGTAAACAGTATTGATTTCAGCAAATCAGTATTTTCCAACAACAAATGTTTTGTCAAAACATTTTCAACCAGCTCTACATCCATTCATGTCAAAGCTAGTCCCCTTCTGCAGGTGCCAGCTAACTGCAGTTTATGATAGCTCAGTGGTTTGAGCATTGGCCTGCTAAACCCAGGGTGCGTTCAATCCTTGAGGGGGCCATTTAGGGAACTGGGGTAAAAATCTGTCTGGGGATTGGTCCTGCTTTGAGCAGGGGGTTGGATAGATGACCTCCTGAGGTCCCTTCCAACCCTGATATTCTATGATTCTATGCTCTCCCTAGCACATTCACAGAGGACACAGGAGGAAGGTTCCTTGGCCCCTCCCCCAGTAAAGAGGATAAGCCATAATCCTGACCTATCCCCGCATTATTACATAGTCACTAAAAATGGGCTGCATGTTTGATCATAAAAAATAATGTGCAATATTCAAGTTTGGTCCTTTTGAATATTTTCCCTCTAACATACTTATGTGCCATTATCAATCCCTAGAATGTTGCTTCATTGACTAGGGTATTCAGAGAGCATATGCAGAGAGTCAATTCATATAGTTTTCAATTCAAACTACATTCACTGCAAGTTGCTCAATTATTTTCTTTTAATAACTTGTTGCATTTGCTAAATCTCTATTGTGCTTCTAAATCATATCAACGATATTCCTGTGCTGAGGAATGTCTTCATTAGTGTGCTATTGTGCTATGCTAAAGGGCAGGGTTGGGTAATTTTAAGCCATTCTATTTTGATGGATAGAAACAGGTCTGAATTATCCCATGTCATTTACAGTCTAAAGCGGCATTGTTCTCTTTCTGACTCAGCCTCTCAGCCTTCGCATCTGGCTCATTTCAATTTCCCTGTCATTTCATCAAAACTTGAGAAAGCAGATGCTACAGTGGAAATGATCCCAATTTTAATTTTAAAATAGCCTTCTTTTTGTGCCATATTTACACAGGGAAAAGTGGAACACCTTCCAAAATTTCACATAATTAAAGGAACAGTGTTTTGTCTAGTGAGGCTTTAAACTTCTACATTTTAGAGACTCCGATTGTAGAGACTGAAAAACTAATACTGAATACAGTCAAACAATTGTGGAGAATAGGCCGGAACCTCAGCTGGTGTAAATCAATATAGATCTTTTAACTTTAGAAGAACTACCCTGATTTACAGCAGCTGAGGATGTGACCTAACATATACACTTATACAAATTATGTTCAGAAATAATTCACATATTAATCAAAGGACCAAAAATTGTCAGATCTTGTAAATCACTCACTATGAATAGTTCATCAAGCGATCAGCTACCAGGGTATAAATGCTGTGAGAGAGCTAAAAGCAAGTGTTCATAAAGGCTGATTTTAAATAAATTGTATTTGGTTCACAGAATTAATAGCAGGTACAGTAAGTCTTCAAAACATTAAGGCCTGGTCTACACTACGGGATTAATTCGGATTTAGCAGCGTTAATTCGAATTAACCCTTCACCCGTCCACACAACAGAGCCATTTAGTTCGAATTAAAGGGCGCTTTAAATCGATTTCTGTACTCCACCTCGACGAGCGGAGTAGCGCCAAAATCGATTTTGTTAATTCGAATTAGGGTTAGTGTGGCCGCCACCACCGAATTAATGTGGTTAAAATTAATGGGGTAGTGTGGCCGCACACCACCGAATTAATGTGGTTAAAAACCGAATTAATGTGCTTAGTGTGGCCGCGCACAATCGAATTTATACAACCTGTTTCCCAAATCCGAATTATCTAAATTCGGATTAATCCCGTAGTGTAGACATACCCTAAGGCCCAAGTTTGTGAAGATATTTAGGAGTTGCTGCCCTCGGCATTGCAATGCCTAACTGATTTAGGAGCCTACATCTCATTTTCAAAAGGAAGTTAGGCCCTTAGGAGCCAAAATCCTAATTGCCTACATCATTTTTGAAAATGAGACTAAGTCTCCTAAATCAGTTGGGCATTGCAATGCTGAGGGCAGCAACTCCTAAATACCTTTACAAATCAGGGTCTAAGGGCTCAACCATTACTCATTAAAGCCAATGAACATGCTGCCATTGACTTCAGTGAATGGACAATCAGCCACTCAAGCCTCCTATCGGCCCTAATACAGTCAAAATACTCAAGTCCATGCTTAGCATTAAGCACCTGCTTAAATCTCATTGATCTGAACGGGACTTAAGCAGGTGCTTAACATGAAGCATGTACTTAAATGTTCTGCTGAATAGGGAAAGGTTTAATCGCAGACTTTCGTGTTTTGCTGAATCAAGGCCATAAACAGTAAGAGGATATAGCATAACAGTCTAATAATGAGACAATATCTGGAACCTGATTTATTTTAACTTCCCCCTCCATCATCAAAATAAATGAACCAAAGAAAATCTTACTCCCTCGTGTACTCACTGAAATGTGCCAATACTTCTCTAAAGAACAAACTGCCTCTTCACCACCCCAACTCTTCCAGCTCCCACCACTGCTGAAAAATCTCAAAGGGAGTTACAAGAAAGCAAAAGTGACGGTGAAATGCTCAGGCAGATTAGAGAGGCTATTAAAATAAAGTCAATAATAATGGGGGATTTCAACTATCCCTATATTGAGATGGAGAATCCACCACTTCCCCTGGTCATTTGTACCAATGTTAATTGCTTACAGTCTTAAAAATGTGTGCCTATTTCAAATTTGAATTTGTCCAGCTTTAGCTTCCAGCCGTTGGTTCTTGTTATGCCTTTTCTCACTAGATTAAAGAGCTCTTTGGTTAGGGCATTTTCTCCTTCTGAAGGTATTTACACTCTACAAGGTGACCTATCAAGTCCCCTTGATTTTTTTGAAAAGCTTGAAGAGGAAGATTGTTAGAAGACCTAGTACTTGAGAAGGACAAGACTTGCAGAAGTGTAGTAGGAAACACATTACGATGGGAAAATTAAACAAGAAACTGAACATATTGGGTACGGAGCTCAAACAGTCTTAGGAACCGGATAATCTATGTGCGGATAACACTTGTAAGTCACATTTACTGTTTATTTTGCTTCTTCACAAAATGAGAGAAGGAAAAAGCACAGAACAAAAATATACTGACCTTCAGCTAGAAGGATCTTAATTCAGCAGGGTTCTTAAAGTTCTTTAAGCATGATTAGTCCCAAGGGGGAAGGGATAGCTCAGTGGTTTGAGCATTGGCCTACTAAACCCAGGGTTGTGAGTTCAATCCTTGAGAGGGCCATTTAGAGATCTCAGGCAAAAATCTACCTGGGGATTGGTCCTGCTTTGAGCAGGGGGTTGGACTAGATGACCTCCTGAGGTCCCTTCCAACCCTGATAGTCTATGATTGACTTCAGTCAGTG
>NW_020699449.1:12128924-12172029 GCF_002925995.2 Terrapene triunguis | reverse complement strand
GTTTAGCTTTATGCCAAATATCTGCATCACCCTAAGCTGCAGGCAGCCCCGTTAAAAGGGCTGGATAAAGTAACGGGTCGCAAAATGGAAACCAGCGTGATAGTGAGTGAGCCTTCCATCCAAGGGAAGTATTAAAATAGGTCTTGGGTCACGTATTAAGGCTCTTGCTGTTTTATTCTATATAAATGACCTCCATGGAACGTGTGGGGAGCGAGCAAAGAGCTGAACGTGGAGACAGCTGCAAATAAAATTCATAAGGATTTGGAATTGCTCTGTAAATGGCCTGACGTACAGCAATTAAAATGTAATGTTGACAAATGTACAGTAATACACAGTGGGTGGAAAAAATAATAACCAGAAATACAAATAAATGAACCAGAACTCCTCCTGGAGCCCTGTAAAAGCGACAATGGAGGTGGGAAAAAATCCAGCAGCTACCTCTTTAGCAAACAGAGCACACATTACCAAGTTGGGGTTAGATGTTTAACAGCTTCCGTGAAGGTGCCTAGAATGCCAGGCACCATAGGTAAGTTAGAGCAGTACATTGTAAACCATCCCATAGAATTCTCTAACACACACTTTGGATATATTTTTAATGCTAATTACTTCAGTCCAGATGCTACCCTCTCAGCTCTGAAAATTAACTTTATTCGGGCATTCTAGATAGCTGACAGGTGCCTCTACATACAATTTAGGAGCTGCTCGTCTCTAAAATGGGAGGAGCTCCATATTCATACATGACCCCCAGCCTTGTGACCCATAGTCAGTCAAACTTAATGATTCATCACAAAACAATAATCAGCTATTGATAATATTTCAAAGATAAAATTTAGGTAAGTGAGAGCAGGTATTTTCCCCCCCATAAATCATAGATCCATATACATTTAGCTGTCAATTACAAGTGTATAATCAGGAAATATATTGTTTTAAAACATGCATTTATTTTATCAGACTAGTAATTATTAACTAATCCAACAAAGCAGCATGGACAGTTAAAACAGAGGAAAAATATCAGCTTCTAGAAAGATGGGATGCAGCAGTTATATAAAAAAATAAATAAAGAGATGCAAAAGACACAAACCAAAGACAGGAGGATGCCGAAGCTATTGACAGTCACATGTTCATGATTAGGGCCCTACCAAATTCACTGTCCATTCTGGTCAATTTCACTGCCAGAGGGTTTTAAAATTGGTCAATTTTATGATTTCAAGATGTTTACATCTGACATTTCACGGCATTGTAACTGTGGGGGGTCCCACCCAGAATGGGATTGTGGGGGGGTTGCAAAGTTGTTGTAGGGAGGGTCCTAAGATTGCCACTCTCACTTCTGTGCTGCCTTCAGAGCTGAGCCTCGGCACCCCAAGTGCTGACTGAAGCTCCAAGCCTGGGCTGCCTCAAGCCTCAGCTGGAGTGGCAAGTGGTGGAAGCAGCCGGCAGGAGCGGAAGCCCCCAGCCCCGGCAGGAGCGGAAGCCCCCAGCCCCGGCAGGAGCCACTGTGGGGGGGCAGAAACCCCATCTGAGGCTGGAGTCGCAGGGGCATCCTGAGCTCCAGCTGGAGCGGCAGGGGGCAGAAGCCCAGAGCCTGGGCTGCCTTTGGGGGGGAAGGCAGAAGCCCCCAGCCCTGGCTGCCCCGAGCCCTGGCTGGAGCAGCGGGGGGAGGGACAGAAGCCCTGAGCCCGGGCTGCCCTGGGTGCAGTTGGCAGGAGCAGGAGCCACTGGGGGAGGAAGCCCCGAGCTCGGTGCTCGGAGCCACAGCAGGAGCCGTGGTGGGGAGGGGTAGACGGAAGCCCGGAGCCCAGCTCCCAGGCTGCTGCAGCGCAGAAGTGAGGGTGTACCCAGGGCTGGCTCCAGGCACCAGCCGACCAAGCATGTGCTTGGGGCGGCACCTTGGGGCAGGGCGGCACTCGATTTTTTATTTATTTATTTGATTTGGCGGCGCGGCGCTCGGAGGGGGGGCGGAGGCTTCGGGTGGCGTGGTGCTTGGAGGGGGGGCGGGGCTTCGGGCAGAGCTCGGGGGGGCGGGGCTTCGGGCAGCACGGTGCTCGGAGGGGGGGCGGGGGCTTCGGGCAGGGCTTGGGGGGGCGGGGGCTTCGGGCGGCGCGGTGCTCGGGGGGGGCGGGGTCTTGGTGGTGGGGGCTGGCACGGTGTGGCGCTCAGAGGGGGGCGGGAGCTTCAGGTGGCGTGGCGCTTGGAGGGGGGCGGGGCTTCGGGTGGCGTAGTGCTGGGGGGCGGGGATTTCGGCAGCGCTCATGCGGGGTGGGGGTACGGCGGGGCGGCGCTCTTCCTTTTTGCCTGGGGCGGCAAAAAAAGTTAGAGCCGGCCCTGGGTGTACCACCCTCATTTCTGCGCTACCTCTGGCGGTGGGTCTGATCTCCCCACCAAGAGCAGCCATGCAAGGCAAGGACCAGTCCTGTCCCTCCCCAGTGTGTCTGGACTATCAGCTAGGAGCCCCAGGCCCCCAGCAGCAGGGCAGATCAGATTTCATGGGGAAGGGCTGATGTCACAGTCCATGACATGTTTTTCATGGCCATGAAATTGGTAGGGCCCTATTAATGATGGTTCGGCAAGCACTACCCAGTGCAGAAGCAGTAAAACATATTGCCACCAGAAGTGACAATCTTTGAATCTTTTCTATGATGTTTTGCATACTCGGACCACTGTGCAAATATCAGCTAGTTAGTCCATACAACACCCTGCGACGCAGGTGGGTAAGTTATTACCTCATCTATAAAGGCAGGAAAAGGCAGAGAAGGACGATGTGATTGCCCAAAGCCATTCTGCAAGGAAGCGACCAGGTGAAGATTAGAATGTGAGAGTAGAGCTTTCTGTGGGAAAATTGAAATATTTTGTTTTGGATGGTTCAAAGTGAATTGGAATATTTTTGTTGAACTGATCTGAAGTGTTTTGAGCCACTTCAACATTAAACTGCATTTTCTGTTGTGGCACATTGCCTTATGGGAGTTCTACCTCTGCACCGCCCCCCTTCTCTATGGATTGGGATCCTTGGAGGACTAAGTCTCCCATGATGCACTGTGGATTCTCTTCCAACCAAGCTGTGTGGTGCATCATCGGAGATGTAGTCCAGCTAAGGAGTCCCGCCCATCGTTGAGAATGGGGATCGATTGATGGCAATCCCTCGATTCGAGGATGATCTCTACCATGGATTTACATGGGGATATCAGGTTCCTGAACTACAGTGCCCATAAGGCAATGTTGAACTGACTCCAACACAAGTTAAATATTTCAATTTTGGCATGGTCAGAATATTTCATTGTCATCACATGTCTTATCATAAAATATTTCAACATTCCAAATCGAAATTTCTGATCATTACATTCTGGGAAAAAAAAGCCATTTCAACTTTTCTTTCTGATTTGGGCTGAAAACAAATTTTGAAAAAATGGAATTTCCTATGAGATGGAAATTCTGGATTTTGCTTAGCTCTGTTTGTAGTCAATGACTTGAAAAGTGTAGAAAATAACTTCCATCCCCATTATATATCTGTATTCCCATTAGCTGAGCATTGGGAGGAGATACGTTTTTTGTGGAGTCCCATCTCCAGATTTCTCGCCCTGCATAAAATGTATTTTTTACATTACAATTATAAGCCCCCATTCAACAAAATATTTAAGAAAGAGCTCAAATCCATACTTATTCAGCAGAGTACTAAGAATGTGATGTCAGCAGGACTTGAGCATGTCTTCCTAACTAGGGATGGATTGCTCAATTGGGGCCTTTGGGATAAACTGGTGTATAGACATCATACTAGTTCAGGGATGGATATCACCCTGGGAAAATAGAAAATAGGGCAAGGTAAATCAGGCAATACTGAACTTCACTTTTCCCTGGCATAGTGGATAGTCTCTATTTTAAAGCCAGCTGAAACGCTGTAAAACCACTTGATATAATAAAGGTCAGTTACCAAACAAGTACTAAATATTGTCAAGAGTGCATGCCTTTAATAAAGTGCTTCTAGCAATTGCTAGAGTAACCACTCATGTTTTAATTAAATAGCAAACCAAATATTTGCATAAAACATACATTAAAATTGAAAGAATAAGTTAGGTTTATGGGTTAGCAGCTTTACATTTATGCAAGCTAAAAAGTTGTGGGTCTTTTTTTTTTCCTGGCTATTTTAAGGATCTTTAGAATATATGGAATATAAATACTGAGAAGTAGAACAAGACAAGGCTCCTCCTGTGATTCTTCACATTTTTTGAGGAAGACATGAAATGTTGTCATGAAAGAGTATCATACTGAATTAAAATATATACAGTCCTTTAATAAAGTACTACCGTATTCTATAGTAATAACGGTCCAATACCCTTTGTGCAGTAATTTAGATTAAAGTGACAACAAACAAATGGATGCTGCAGATCAATATTTGCAGAGTGCAAATTGGTACTACATTTAGAGAGGAATGGGAGTTTTCAACTAGGAAATCTTCCCTCCCCCTTACTTATTAAAAAATAGTTAGGTAGCTGTTTACATTTTCATCATTCTACAGAAGTCACTAATTATTGCACAAAGCGGCAACCACAGGAATCAACTTCATTGTTGTCTCTGTTCACTGACAATTTGTAGCCATTCTTTGCCTCCCTCCCATGGTTGATTTTATCAGGCATTAACATAAAAGTGGCTTCCCAATAAGTTGACCAGATAGCAAGTGTGAAAAATCGGGACGGGGTGGGGGGTAATAGGAGTCCATATAAAGAAAAGCCCCAAATATTGGGATTGTCCCTATAAAATTGGGACATCTGGTCACCCTACTTCCCAATCCCCTAGGACAGTTACTAATTTGTGAGAAGTGAACACTGAATGTACATCTCAAGTCAGATACTTCCACACACACATTGATTATTAAGTGAGCTGCCATATGGGACAGACCAAAGCTCATGCTGTTTAAGAACTAGTAACCTCAATGGTAAGGAACTTAATGGCAGTGAACCACTTTGTTGATCACTGTGGTCCTGATGCTGCAAATTAGGACCACAGTGGGGTGGACCATTATGCTGTGTGGGACCCCACTGATTTCAGTGGGCATCCGGGTATACTCTTGTATATTTAATTGCAGGATAGAGGCCTGACATTGGAAAAGTATTACCTGCCATATGTGTTGGATATTGTGAAAGCCAGGTCTGGGTTGCATACAGCTTCCACTAATCTTTTTGGTAGGTTCAGTTCACACTTTTCCTTGCCTCCTGAATTTCACTTTGAATGTTAGGTTTGCGTGAACTGAAGATCAAGCTGAAACTCAGGAAAACCCTACACGTTTTGTCAGTTTCAAATATTGAAACCCAACAACCAAAGAGTGAAATTTTCATGCAAGCCTTGTCCTGCAATCCAGCATTCATTACAATTATGTTTTTCAGCACCATAAAAACCTCTACTGGACTAGAGTTCCAAAATCCTCAGTAGGAAGTTGTAGGTGTATTTGGGGAGTTAGATGGAACTAGGGTGCATTGTTAACAGTGCACTTCCAAATAAAAGGTAAATCCCACTGATGTAAAATATAACCACAGGGGGACTGAAATTAGCACTTGTTGCTAATTGTTCTTTGCCACATCTAGCACTCATAGGTTTGCAAATGTTTAACACTTCAGCATTTTCCTACCAATCTCTTTCTACAATAAGGTATTTAGAATCCCCCGTTCGAGAGCCACTGAGTAAACCACCTCTTTAAAGCATCTTACATTTCATATTTTTTTCCTTTAGAGTATCTTATATTCCATCAGTTTTTCCCCAGGAGGCTCTTTTGAGATAGCTTACTGGAGAAACCTAAAGATGTACTGGTTTCTTTGATAAAGGGATCAAGAAGGATAAATCCTACCCTACCAATCAATCCTGAACATTTTGCAGATCTGGTTCAGATAAAATGGTTCCATGTGAATGCAAATTGGTAATTTTTTGACAGAATATAAACACAGCTTGTGTGTTGCACATTTTATTTTTTGTTTTTTGTTTTTTTATTAATATACAGATCAAAACATGTCTCAGAATGATCTTTACTGAGGGATAACTGACAAAGATAAACGGAGACAGAACAAAATATGATATGAGAAAAGAAAGACATTACACTCCAAAGTCAACCCCGGAAAAGTTTGAGTACAAAGCCAAGCATGATCTTGATTCACAAGGGGACCTAAGGCACCTAACTCCAACATTAGATGCCACTGGCATTCACAAAGCCACCTCTCAGCTGCCTAACCCTGTAGATGCCTAAATTCCCCACACTCCTAAGTTTCCATCCCAGGTGCTTATGTTTCTGCCAGTAGGCACAAACAGCGACTTTAATCTCGACACTGCTGAGTAGCTCAGCGCTTGATGCACAACTCAGCCCCAGTGGATTTTACAAACCAGGTACATGTCGACGCTGCAGCTGGGAGCCAGGGGGTCGGTCAGGCTTGTGCGTGGGTGAGTAACACATGCTGCAACATCCACATGCTGTTATCAGAGCACTAGTTCAAGCGATGCTAGGACATGTCAGTTTACCCAGGCTGGGAGACACATGCCCAGCTGCAGTGTGGACATGCCTTAGGTGTTTCCCTACCTATCTTGTCCTATCCAGCAGGTGGGCTTAGAGGCTGCCTAAGAAAACACCTGCTGCATAAAGACACAGCCAAGAAGGAGGAGTTGGTGATACCTGTGCCCCTATAGCTTAGTCTCACCCAGAATGTGGGATCTGGGTTCAAGTCTCCATTCTGCCTGATTCCCACCTGTCTTTTGGCCCATGGACCAGTCAAGTACTTTGTACAAAGTGGACCAGGAGAGATTGAGACACACACCCCAGCATACCCTCCTCTAGCCCAGTGTCTAGGGCACTCATCTGAGAAGAGGGAGACCTGGTTTCATGTCCCTGCTGTGAATCAGGCAGTATGGGGATTTGAACCCAGGTCGCCCACCTCCTGCATGAGTGCTCTAACCACAGACACGTGGACCACAGACATTGTCTCCTTCTCGGCTGTGTCTTATGAGGGGCCCGCTCTGTATTAAGTTTGATATAAATTAAGTTCGTTTGGTCTATCGTTCATGTGAATGAAATGTTGCAGCCCACTGCTTTGCCAGTCTTCCAACTGCCATCCCACACTGCTTTGCGGCTGTCCATTACTGACTTGAGGTTACCTGCATGCCCTACAACACTCTGGAGTCAAACTGACTGGATGTCCCCACCCTGTGTTTAAAAATTGGCAAGGAGCCAGACTTTGGCCGGTTGCACCTGAGTTCAACTATAACAGCATTGCTGCCATATTATTTCAGAAGCCTTAAACACACCTGCAGCAGCCGCCTGGAGCTGTGCCCAGACCCTGGCTCTCATCGACGTTTAGGGAGAAGCATTGGTGCAGGATGCTCTTTTGGCCGAACACTACAAGTGTGAACACTACTAAGCAGCTGCCCATGAGGGGTCACAACAGGGATGCTGATGGGAAGAATCTCAGAGAGGGTGAAAATAATCAGAAATATATTTAACAAAATGATGGCACAGCCTTTCCGTGGTTGATTTTTGTTCCTACTCCCGCAGCCACAGCACCTGCAGTGGCCAGACCCACAAGGACAAGGTCTTTTATCGACAGCTGAGCAGCTGGCTAACTTGAGGGAGAAGAAATGGAAAACAGGATGAAATGTTTGCAGACCTCACTGCAGATTCTTCCAAACCCTGAAAACAATGGAGAGGGTGAACTTGAGGTCAGAGGACGAAAAAGAAATGGAGCTATCCAGAGACGGTGTTGGAGTGGCCAGAGACAGCATTACCAAGGCACAGGCCAGAATGCTCTGCTGTATCACATGCTGTTAGCAGGCCCACAATCCAGTGCCCAAAACCAGGGCCCAGCCATGTTCTGCAGCCCCTGGACACCACAGAGTACTGGAAGCGCCAGCTACCTTCTGTACCCTGGCAGCAGAGATCCCAGAGGCCATTCCCCTACCCAGGCCCAGCTCAGGGCAGTGAAAACAGTTGCACCTGGAAGCCCAGCTCTCTTGAGCCATCTACTGCTCTTGACAAAAAATGGTCACTCACCTTCTTGTAACCGTTGTTCTTTGAGATGTGTTGTTCGTGTCCATTCCAATTAGGTGTGTGCACGCACATGCACGTTGGCAAGAAGATTTTTCCCTTAGCAGCATCCGTTGGGTCGGCCTGTGCACCCCCTGGAGTTGCACCTTCATGGCATCCGATATAGAGCCCTGCCGACCCTGCACCCCCTCAGTTCCTTCTTGCCGGCTTGTGACGGGGTTGGGACTCACCCCCTGGCGCCTCTTACTGGCTGTCTCGGGAATTAGCTCTGTCCAGTGGAGCGCCCCCTCCTGGTGGTGTCCCATCCGTTGTCTCGCCCTCGGTTGCGTGTGGACCCGCATCGCTCTCCGGCTTGCGGCGTCCTCTTCCGGACCACTGCCCTCCGGCAGTGCCCCTTAGTCCATCCACACCCCCTTCCGGGGTGGGTTAACAGGAGTCTTTGCACTGGCCTCAGCGGCCTGCCACAACCCCCAAGTCTAGCCCCTCTTACTTCAGGGGCAGGTTTCAGCCTGACTCAGCCACTGCTCCACGGCCCGGTGCAGCACAAGGGGGAAAGGGGGGGACCCAGGCCCACCCGCTACTCTGGGTCCCAACCCAGGGGACCCTCTAACGGCAGCCTCTCAGCCCTCCTTCTCTCCCCTTGCCTTCAGTCTTCCCTGGGTCACTTCCCCTCTGACCCCATTGCACCCTCTAGGCCCTTCTACTCAGGGCCGGCAGACTGGCAGGTATCAGGCTGAAGCTCCACTCTGCTTCCCTGAGCCTGCCCAGCACTGCGCTGTCCTGGGTGCTGGTCTCCTGCTCAGGAGACAGACCTTCCTCCCTGAAGGTCTGGGACAGACTGACTGCTCTCTCCCTGAGCAGCCTTTTTATAGGGCTGAGCCTGGCCCTGATTGGCTCCCAATAAGCCCTTCTCTTATTGGCTGCCAGGCTGCACAGGCACACTGGCCTGCTGCAGCCCCCTCTCACATGGGGGTGGGGCAGACACCCCACCACACGGCTGCTCCGACAGAGGGGTAGGAGGGTAGGTATTGGAATGGACATACACAACACATCTCAAAGAACAACAGTTACGAGGAGGTGAGTAACCGTTTTTTCTTCTTTGAGTGCCTGTTCATGTCCATTCCAATCAGGTGACTCCCAAGCCCACGTTCAGGTGGCGGGGTCGGAGTCTTGCACTGATTGGAGCACTGCTCGTACGAAGGCTGCATCATCTCTGGCCTCCTGAGTGATCGCATAATGCATGGTAAAAGTGTGGATGGAGGACAACATCGCCGCCCTGCTGTTTTCCTGAGTAGGGATCTGAGCCAGGAACGCTGTTGATGAAGCCTGCGCCCTGGTGGAGTGTGCAGTGCTCGGGGGTGCAGGAACCCCCGCCAGGTTGTAGCACTCGCGTATGCAGGACGTGATCCATGACGAGATGCGTTTTGAGGATACGGGTAGGTCCTTAATTCTGTCTGCCACCGCCACGAACAGCTGTACCGATTTTCTAAATGGCTTTTTGTTCTTTTGATGTAGAAAGCTAGCGCCCTGTGAACCTCTAGTGCGTGGAGCCTCTGTTCCCTGCCGCTAGAATACGGTTTAGGGTAGAAGACCGGGAGAAAGGTGTCCTGGTTGATGTGGAACTGCAACACAACCTTCGGGAGAAAAACAGGATGGGGCCTGAGCTGAACCTTGCCCTTATAGAACACGGTATGAGGGGGCTCTGATGTTAGGGCCCTGAGCTCAGACACTCTCCTGGCTGAGGTTATTGCTACCAGGAACGCCACCTTGTAAGACGTAGAGCAGGGTGCAAGTCGCTAACTGTTCAAATGGGGGTCCGTTGAGCCTAGAGAGCACCAGGTTGACGTCCCAGGCAGGGACAGGCGAATGGATGTACAGATATAGCCTGATGGTCAGCCGGTTCTTAAAAGGGCTCATTGGGTTAGCAAACGCAGAGCGGCTCTCCTCGCCCAGGTGAAAAGCTGAGATGGCGGCTAAGTGCACCCTTATTGACAATAACGAAAGCCCCTGCTGCTTCAGATGTAGGATGTAGTCCAGAATAAGCGGCACTGAAGCTACCATCGGGGGCGAATGGCACTGTGCCGACCAGGTTGAAAATCTCTTCCACTTGGAAAGGTACGTGGCTCTCATAGAGGGTTTTCTGCTGCCAAGGAGGACTTGTCTAACCTGGCCTGAACAGGAAAGCTCCATCGGGTTCGACCATGGAGCTTCCACGGCGTGAGGTGAAGCGATTCAAGGTTCGGATGTTGAAGACGACCGTGATCTTGTGACAGAAGGTCCGGGCAGAGTGGCAGAGTGATCAGGGCTTCTACGGACATGTTTAGGAGAGATCTGTACTAGTGCTGATGGGGCCAGGCTGGTGCTATCAATATGATCTGAGCTCATTCCCTCCGGATCTTGAGGAATAATTTGTGAACGAGCAGTATGGGAGGAAAGGTGTACAGGAGACAACCTCCCCATGGGAGTAGGAATGCATCTGCGCTGGAGCCTGGGCTGTGATTTTGGAAGGAGCAGAACTGCTGGCATTTCCTGTTGTATCGAGTGGTGAATAGGTCTATCTGGGGAAAGTCCCACCTCTGGAAGATGGAAATCGCAACGTCTGGGCGAAGGGACCACTCCTGGCCGTGAAATGACTGCTGAGGTGGTCTGCCAGCTCGTTCTGTACCCCGGGGAGGTACAACGCCTGCAGGTGTATTGAATGTTCTACACAGAAGTCCCACAGCATGAGGGCTTCCTGGCACAGGGGAGAGGAGCGTGCACTCCCCTGTTTGTTGATGTAGAATGTTGCCATGGTGTTGTCCATCGTGACTAACACACATTGTCCCGTTAAGTGTGCTTGGAAGGTCTGGCACACCAGGCGCACCGCTCTCAGCTCTCTAATGTTTATGTGGAGAGCCAGATCTGCGTGAGACCAGAGGTCTTGAGTCCTGAGATGTGCTCCCCAGACCAAGTATGATGCGTCCGTCACTAGCGTCAGAGACAGGTGTGGACTGGAGAATGGGATGCCGAACATACCTCCTGAGGTTTGAGCCACCACAGGAGGGAGTCGAGGATTAGGCGTGGCAGGTTCACTATCCTATCCAGGCTGTCCATGGTCGGACGGTACACTGACACAAGCCGTGACTGAAGGGGTTGAAGCCTGAGCCTGGCACACTCCACCACATAGGTACAGGCAGCCATGTGTCCGAGAAGCCTCAGGTAATTTCTTGCTGTGGTGGTGGGAAACTGTCCGAGGCCTCGAATGATATTGGTCAGGGCCTGAAACCTCGCTTGCGGTAGGTATGCCCTGGCATGGGTCGAGTCCAATATTGCCCCTATAAATTTTCTCCTCTGGATCGAGGACAGAGTGGATTTTGATTCATTTAGAAGAAGCCACAGGCTGTTGAAGGTGGCCCTGATGAGTCTGACCTGAGTTTCCACTTGGGTCTTGGAGCAGCCTTTGATCAGCCAGTCATCAAGGTAAGCATACACCTGTACCCGGTGCCTGTGCAGAAATGCAGCGACGACTGCCATGCACTTGGTGAAGACACAAGGTGCTACTGACGGACCGAACGGGAGGACTGTAAATTGGTAGCGCGTATTGTTCACCACAAACCTTAGGTACTTCCTGTGGGATTGGGCGATCGCATTATGAAAGTGCGCATCCTTCAAGTCGAGGGCGGCATACCAGTCTGCTGTATCCAATGAGGGAATGATGGAGGCCAGAGAGACCATGCGGAACATTGTAGGAGTATATGCTGACGATGGCCTGTTGATTGGATATACGGAGTTGCAGTCTCCCTGTGGAGTAAACTTTTCACCCGAAAAGGTCTAATTTTTTGGCGACCCTATTCTTGGGCAAAGGGCCTTGAAATCGTTGGCTCTCCCGCTGGTAAACGGCATCCACCACCAGGGAATCAGGCTGGGGGTGGGAATAGAGATGTTCATAGCCCTTGGAGGGCACAAAGTAATGGCACTCATTGCGCTTGGCTATAGGAGGCAGCGAGGCCAGGGTCTGCCAAAGGGTCTTGTTCATGTCCGTTATTGTTTTTATTAGCGGTAAGGCGATACGGGCAGGGCTGGAGAGAGCCAGGATGTCCACCATAGGGTCCGCATCATGCACAACTTCCTCTGCCTTAATGCCCAGACCCTGGGTGACCCGGCGCAGCAGCTGCTGTGACACTCTGGAGTCCCCCACAGCTGGGGCGACTGATGTGCCTGCTAGGGCCTCATCTGGTGAGGAGGAAGAGGAGACCACCGGGGTAGGTGGTTGCTCCCTACTGTCCCCACCTGAGGGATCTCTTGGCCCAGTGGGAAAAACAGAGGGCTGGCCTGGTCCCACAGGTCCCGCAAAAGGCATGGGTGTTGGTGCCGGCGTCAGACCCCGTACCGGTGCCAGCATCTGGTGCGACATGAGCACCGGGATTCCTGTGGGCACCATGGCAGCTGGCGCCAATGACAGAGGCAGTATCGGTGCCAGTGCCGAGGGTATATCTTGTGCCGAGGCTGCAGTAGGGGTGCCTGATACCTCTGGTGCTGAAGCGGTCGGATGCGGTGCCGCAGTCGGTGCTGGTGTGAGAACGGTGCCGCAGGTGCCAGCGTTAACACCTGAGGCACTGGCTCTGGTGCCAGCCATGGCGGGACGAACATCGCGAAGGCCACTGATGCTGCACCCGAGCGGGATCCCTGGCTCTGACCCTGGGCTTGATGGAAGGCCAACGGAGTCCAAAAAGGCCACTGCTGTGGATTTTGCCACTGAGGGGCCCACTGCAGCGGGTGGGACCGCCTAGGGTGCCGTGAGGAGGATCTTCTGCTCCTGCTATAGTCGGAGCAGTACGAGTCCGACTCCAACTCCGAGTAGGAGGACCAGGGAGGTGCTGCTCCTCTCAAGGTAGACCGTCGAGACTCAGGGAACCGACTACGCTCTCTGGATGGCAGAGCTGGCCAAGGCGATGGGGATCATGTGCCATCATCGCCGGCTTTCACTTAGAGATCACGGTGGGTCGAGATGAGACCTGCGGTGCCAGGACGCTCTCCTGTCTTGGTGGCAAGAATGGCGCTGTGAGCCTCAAGAGGTCCTGTGCCACCTCGAAAGCCTCAGGGTGGATGGGAGCGGTAGATGCTCCAATGGGTGCGGTGAGCGAGATGGGCCCAGACTCGACTGCCTTGCTTGGGCAGGAGTTAACGTGGCCCCACTTTGAGTCCCCGAGCCATGGCCCAACTGAAGTGCCACTGGTGGCTGGTCCCTGGGTTTTGCTGAGAGAGATCAACCTCTCTCTGACCTCTTTCTTCTGCGCCGGCGATTGGGACCAGTGCCCAAGGTTCAAAAGACCCCGAGAGGCTCCATGACAGTGCCTAGCTTCCCTGCCGGCATCTTTCTTCAGCATCGGGTCCTTTGAAGATGGCGCCGGAGCGCTCCTCACTGAAGACGACATGCCTGGGTCCAACTGAGGTCGGAGAGCTGCCTCCATAAGGAGGATTTTGAGATGCTGTTCCCTCTGCTTGATGGTTCTCGGTCGGAACCCCCAACAGATCTTGCAGCCGTCTTTCTGGTGACCCTCACCAAGGCAGCTTAAGCAGAAGGTGTGGGGGTCACTTTTCAGCATGCACTTAGCGCAGATTTGGCAAGTCTTAAAGCCCGGGGATCACAGCATTCCCTGGTAACAAATCGGGAAGGAAACAGGTGGGGGCAGAACCCCCCGTAACTAAAACTTATAAGGAAAACTACTAAACTAACTATACTAACTGGTGGAAACTAACTATGGACAGTGTATAGAGTACGGCTAATCCACTTGCCGAAGCAAAAGAAGAGAAAGGGCAGTTCCTGCTACCGTCACTGGTGGTAAGAAGGAACTGGGGGGGTGCAGGATCAGCAGGACTCTATACTGAACGCCCCATGAAGGCACGACTCCGGGGGTGCCCAGGTCAACCCTACGGTTGCTGTTAGGGAGGAAATCTTCCAGTTACTGTGCACGCGGCGCGCACACACCTGATTGGAATTGACATGAACAAGCACTCAAAGAAGAACTTGGAGTTCCAACACTCAACATCAGAAGACCCAAGAACAAGAAGAGGCAGCACTAAAGCATATACCCATCTGTGAATTGGGGCCCCTCTCCCCTCACTGTTGTGTTCTGCCCTCCACTGCACAGCTTTATTTCAGTGCAAGGATTATTTCTGGCTGTTATACAATAGACTGTTTAATAATAAAAACCATTAAAAATTCATTCATAAAGCTAGCAATGCATTTTTACATGGAAAATCTGTACATTTAGCATAAGTCACATATCAGGGCACAGACTAAAGATAAATGAGTGACACAACATGCCACTTCTACAACCCACGAAAGAGACTGCACTGCTCACAATCCAACCCCCCACCCAGAAACACGCATGCACACACACGCTCCCCGGGCTAGCGGCTGGATGTACAGCTGCAGACTTTCAGGCTTCTGGCTCAAAGTAAGAAAACTGGCATCCCTGCCAATATTTCCCTGGCTGTTTTTATTTTTTAGGGGTGCACTGCTGGCGCCTCAACCCACTGACCAAATCGCTGCAACTCAACCTCCCCTCCATTGCCAAGGTTTTCTCCCTTAGTCTCACAAATATTGTGCAAAATACAACACGCAGCTATAATCTCAGGCAAGTTTTTTTTCTGCAGCTTCCAGCCCATTCCGCAAACAGCGCCACCTTCCTTTCAGACGGCCAGTCACACACTCCACTGTCATTCTGTAACTATGAGGCAGTAGTTGAACAGTTCCTTCCTTCTGTCCAAGCAGCCCGTGAAAGGATTCATTAACCAGGGAGGCAGACGTGTCTCTGAGGATAACTAGAGCAATCTCCACCCCATTCATGTCCATAGTGATCCTGGGGCAAACTGTCTTTTATTCATTCAGGTCAACAGAGCCAAGTTGTGAAAGATCCTAGCATCGCGGACCCTTCCAGACCACCCAGCATTTATGTTTGTGGTCAGCCAGGCCTTGGAGCACCCACTGAGAAACACCACTTCTGTTTATAAATTCTGAGCCCTGATGGAGGGGCAAATAATAGGCACATAGGTCCCATCAATTGCTTCAATACAGTTTGGGAGCCCCCTATGAGCAAAGCTGTCAATAATCACCTGTGCATTCCCAAGATTCATAATCCAGTTCAACGGTACCTTCTGCATGGCACGACATACCTGCATGACAATGGCCCCAACAGTCGATTTCCCTATGTCAATTTGGTTGGCTACAGACTGGTAACATTTGGGGGTAGCCAGCTTCCAGATGGTAGTGGTGACCTGTTTCTCAATGGGGATGGGGCACTGCATGTTGGTATGCTGCCACTGCAGCTCCAGGGCTGGTTTAGCACATCTCAACAAAGATTGCCTTCGCCATCCTGAAATTCTCTCGCTACTGCTAGTCATCCCTAGTCTGCAGAACAACCCTCTCCCACCAATCAATACTGGTTTCCTAAGCCCAGAAACAATGATGCACGTGAAGTTGTTCCATGAACAGCTCCTATAGTTGCTTGGTTTCATTCTCATCCCACTTCCTCTGCTGCGGCTGGAGGACCTACTGCTGCTGCCACATCATATTCTCGGTGGTGTGGCGAGCAAAAGCCAAAACCCAAGTCACTAGTTTTGAAAACTAAAATACATCCCAAGCAGCCTCTGCATATTTGTGGTTGCCAGCATAGTGGTGCGAGCATTGGGTCCATGCTGGCTGATAGCAATTCAAAAACACTGTTAAACCACCAGATGGAGAGAGAGGAATCATGGGGTATAATTCCAAAGAAATCCCAAGTCCCACAATTCCACTGGCTTCCACTATGCATTCCACAATGCGCAGTGAGAGAGATCCCAGAATGCATGCTGCTCATAGCAAAGCAAAGGACCATGGGATACCCTCTGAGAATGCCACACATTTGTGTATACAATTAAATGAATTGAAGGCGGGCACCATCATTCCATTCACGCCCTATTAGTGAGGCTTGGTCTTTGCACATTAGTTAACATACATCAAAGAGCTGCAAGTCAAACCCCTCGTCCCCCACCCCAGGTAGACAAGCCCTAAAGTCTCCTCCTCATAAGTGAATTAAGGCCACTTTACCCCTGAATCAAAGCATCCGTGCAGGGGGAGGGGAGTTAACGTGCTTTAACGTGCATGCATTGACTTCACATCTGCAGTTGATTAACCTAACTTTCCTGCAGCTTGGTCCACACTTAAAAGTTAGGTTGAGGTAGCTATGTTGACCTACCCCCAATGTAAAGTCAGCTAAGTTGACGGAAGAATGCTTCCATCAACGTAGCTAATTTCATTCAGAGAGGTGGGTCCCTACACCAACGAAGAAACCCCTTCCATTGGTGTAGGCTGTGTCTACACTACAGGGCTATGCCAGCAGAACTAAACCGACATAGCTCTGCCAATCTAATCTCCAACGTGTAAATGCAGCCTCAATGTCCCACTATAGACATGCTACTACTTGGCTCTGGAGCTCACTCAGAGCCGTTAAAGAGATGTCTTTCAGGCCAAGTCAGGCAACATCCTAGGTAGGGGATGAGTACTGTGCTTATGAGTTGCTGACACAGAGTGTTTCTAGGGACAGCTGACAGCTTGTGCTGCATCTGTCTCTACAACTGCTACTGACATTGCAGAGTCAGCAATCCCAGCCTCTTCCTTTTAGCACTGGATATGAAAGGAAAGATCAGATGAGGGAGGAGAGGGCGTTAAGGGAAACATTTACTTATCTGCATCCCTTATCCATCTTTTCCTCTTTATTATGGTTTGCTTTATCTTTGTTTCCAACAGTTCACCCTTTTCCCTTTGTTATTATTTACAGCAGTGTCATTAATGGGCCTAAATCAACGATCAGATCCCCACTGCGCTAGCCAGTAATTTTGCACTGCTTTGATCCAAACAAGACAGCTAAACTGGTTGTTGATGCCTCACTAAAGGCACTAACCACTGCTGGTGCTTCAATTGTCTGTGTTTCTCATAGCTGGGCATGAAAGATTATGGCTGTTAATTTGAGTTCCAAAGAGACCATATATCCATAGAAGCCACTCTGTAAAAAGCTTGTGATTCGAGCTTCTCTCAGAACACACAAACAGTTATTGAGATTACAAAGGTACCAGTTACCCTAAGCCAGGCGCTGAACAAAACCTTAGTCATGGCAGATGTACGATCTAGTGTGTATTAACCAGACGCTGAGGGTAGCATGGAAAATGGAGAAGCAACGGCCACACACTTACTGATCACCTACCAATCTCTACTGAGAAAGCAGATCTATAAGTTGTCAAAAGTGTAACACTTGAGCAATGGAGTAAAGCCAGGAGAAGTCTCCTCCCCAGTATATTGTCACTGGTGTGCTGTAGCTCTGTCATGCTCTGCATTGCTAGCTCATGCAGGGGAGTATGACGTTAGATGTTCCCTTGCTCCCCTGCTTGGGGTACCGGCGCTGCTGGTTTGTGCATACCCAGAGAGCCGTCACTGTAGCCTGCACAATATATGCTTAAAATGGTATGTGAATTACATTCAGGAATCACTGCCACCCACTGCTAAATTGCAGTCATCAGTGCCTGGATACCACAGTGCTTGCACTACGCTAGTCAGATCAGACCATCTCTGGGGTGAAACTCAAGAGTTGCTTAACAGTATACAACACAGTTTGAGAGAATCTAAAGAATACTGTATCTACTTGAAACTGCAGAGGGACATTAAGATGGCTGAATGCCGGTACTATAAGCTGGACATTGGCCAGGGCTTCTGTGGACAACAATCCTATGCTTATGAAAA
Organism: Terrapene triunguis; assembly: GCF_002925995.2. Lineage (NCBI taxonomy): Eukaryota > Metazoa > Chordata > Testudines > Emydidae > Terrapene > Terrapene triunguis. The sequence continues at coordinate 12,154,264 of NW_020699449.1, read as the reverse complement.
TGGATCACTAACAACCACAAATAGGCAGGATCTGTTTTATATGGGCCCGATCCAAGTCGACTGAAATCAAAAGGAGTTTGAGCTCAAGAGCTTTGAATCAAGCTTTACCTCCATCCAGGAACGTTACTGACTCAGAGGGAAGATATGACTACAGAATTATTAAAAAAAAAAAACTTATGATAACATCATGTTTCTTCCTTTCCTGTTGCTGGCCTGGGTTTAGGAAGCCCTCCATCTTCCCTCACCAATCAAGAAAGGTCCCGGCTTGAAGGTTAAGGACCAGAGATCTAAAAATTGTTATCCCTTTAGTTAGTGATTAGAATTTGACTGAGATTCACAGTTACTTTCATGCCATATTAGGAGAATTATTTAATATCACTATATAGCCAGGACTTAACCTTTGAGTAGACCTGAAATGCCTGGGCCCTTTTCTAAATGAAAGTGTCATTATTGATTGAGTGCATTAGGTGGCTTTATAACCAGTGGCCCTAATGTTTATCCTGGGCATTTTATCAGACAATGCTTAGACTAATTCTTTCTCTTATTAAGAGCAAGAAGCCAGCTGTGTGAATAGAAAACAAATCCATCTTTGTGATAAAATCCCACCTAGCAGCAATATTGGCAGAAGTATAAAGTAACATTTCTGTTTTGCACATAAAAAGCCTAAACCAGAAACATTTTGACAATAATGAACTGCAATGATCGAGTTCAGCGCTTCGAGAGCTGTGTGAATGAAAATGAATGAAATCCAAATGGAGAAAGAAATATTGTAACTGAATGGAAAACATCTCCCCCCTCCCCCAAGTATAAATCCCGTGCCTTTCTTTAGAGAAAAATAGTTAAGGTTGCAGCATGAATAAATTCAATCCAAGCATTTTTAACAAATATTAGGCTAGAACAGAACTCCTGTGAGGGCTCAGGAAGGCTGGTTTGGAACGCACTCCCTTCGAAAATCACTAGATAGAGCCACACCGTCTTGCTTTGGCTTAGTGAAAATATAAGCTTCAGGAACAATTTAAGGATAGGATGTTTGTTTTATTACCATTGTGTATTGTTATGTTAATGTCAGATGACTTGGATTTATTTCTATACGTTTGAAAATGTGTATAACTTAAGGCTAAGTGAAATAGTAAGAGCAGTCGATCACTAGCAGAGTAGCTCTACTTTTTCATTCCAGTTTCAGAGCATCCATGGCTGAGGGGAAGGCAAGAGAACTGGAGGATTCTAGATACAGGTTGATATTGTGAAAGATGTACACTGATCTTGGGGAAAATCGCAAGTAGCTGGAAATTGAGCCAGCGTTAGAATTAAGGTAGGTCTACAAAATAATTTTCTCCCCTTAGAGTCCTGTAACCAACTCCTCTCCATGATGGTCCTATTGCTATGTATGGGGCTCGGATTAAGATCTGGGGAAGGGTCAACAGGGTGATTATTTGGGGCATCCCCAGACTTCACTGTCTCACTTGATATAAAAAATTCAGAGGGGTAGCTCTCTACAGATCCCCACTACACTCCTGCAGGCTCATGTTCAGTTTCTGAAACAGATCTCCGAGTGTAAGGATGGCTTGAGGCACTGCACAGGAACTGAGGAGTTCTGTCTCCAAATACTGCCACAGAGTGGAGATCAAATTGTGCAGGTGAGGAAAAAGGCTGGCTATAAACAAAGAGAGCTTAAAATGGCTTGGTCTACACATAAAGTTGCACTGTTTTAACTAAATTAGAGTAATGTCACAGCCCATTAAACCATTGCAATTTCTGTTTATAGTCAAGCTCTATGCTTGCACAACAATGGGCATGCTTTAAAGTAAACTGATTAGATATATCCCCTTCAAATACCTTAATACTCTTACTACTGAAATTCTGGAACAGCAAAGGGTTGTTCTTACTTCTGTGGAGCAGTTATTAAAGTTCAGTTTTGGACATGATGCATTCTTTGAATGCAGGTTTCCAGATTAGAAATATGTGTGCTATGAAAGTCCTGAATGTGTGCTACCAAAGATGTGCTATCAACGTCCTGAATCCAAGAGAAAATAAATTGAAATAAACAGTATATGCCATGTGCAAATTAACAGAAATGTTAATATGTGCTATTTGAGACATTCCAAATGGCTGTATGTCCAGCAACATGCTTGAGATAGTGACGCAGACTACCTAAGACATATCTCATTCTCCACACCTGTATTTATGGTTGGCCAGGTTCATGTAAAATTGAAACTGGCCTCAACCAAAAACTCCAAGTGAATTTTTGAGGTTTAAAGGAAGGTAGCTTTTGTAATTACTTTGACGTTTGACTCAAAATATTTCCATACTTAGCCATAACAAACAAAAAGTTACTGTCCTTGAGGTATTTCCAGTGATCAAAAAGAGAAATACCAGAATCTTGCCAGAAACCCTAGGCTTGCCAGATTAAATTCTTAGGTCCTCAGTTCTACAATTCTCTCCATGTTTCACTGAGGCTTTTCATGGGTGCAGGAGTCTACCTGTCTGGATCAAATTTCACGATCATAGCCCCATTTTGCAGATTCGGTAGTTTTCAATGATCCAGAGAAAGCATCTACGCTAAGGTATTTCTCACTACCACTAAATCTCACCACTGCCAAAGCTTTCTGGAATTCTTCCACACATCACAAGTATTTGCATGAGATTTTGATAGAAGCATGAGGACAAGACGTAGTATAAAAGTGTCTAACAATATTGATATGTAATGTGATTATATACTAGAGAGCAAATAAGCGAACTTGCACCAGAACTAAGCACTTGTGAAAATTCCAACCTAACTGTTCCCAATAGCATCTATAGGAAGACTACCATTGATTTCAAGGTGGGAGTACTTTTGAGAATTCCATCCAAAAAGAATACTAACATATTGGTGCTGTGTTAGAAGATTAAGTTAAAAGTAACTGGCAACCCTCCAACATATGGGTTTAAGAAACTTTAAAGACTTGAGACAAATGCAAAAAATTCATTTTTCCCCTCCCACCTCCTCCCATTAACATAGAATCCTCTCCATTTTACTAGTCTCTCCCTTTTTCATTGCTACTCATGACTTTGCTGGCTAAATGCATCTAATCATCCTATTCAAAGCAGATTGCTAGAGGGCTCTTGACAATTTTGGTGGTGTTAGCAGTGGTTCCAATGGGAAACAGAAGAAACCCGGCTAAGAGCTCAGCATTTACCCACCTCAATCATCTTGACCGCAGGGATCAACTATGATTCTGAGCCGGATTCTGGCAAAATAAAATATTTGGAAAGATACTATATTTTACTACATGCTTTGAATTCAGATCCTAGAAAAAAAATATTGCTGTGCTACTTATTAATAATTCAGACAAGTAAGCTCTGTCCTGGATAATTTCAAATGCTGTAACTGCTATAAAAAAAGAACCAGAAATCTAGCAAAGACAAATATATTCATTAGGTAGCAGCACCATCATTTTAGCACACGTTCAGCAAATCCATTCATGGCATGTCATGCTACACTGCTGAGGATACATCAGAATGTATTTTGCTATGCCAGCCAGTTAAGAATTTGTCCATTGAGTATTATATGGACCACACCGCTATTTTCACAACTATGGCTAAAATTTAAGAGAAAACATAATAGTTTTGTTTATTGTATTTATAAAATATGTCTTATAAAGGGAAAGGAGGATTCTAATTGAAGATCTCACTCTGCAGATGTCTGGTATAAATTAATGAATTAGGAGTACATTAATTGCTGTATTTACAGGACACAACATTAATGTTACAAAGTGAAGTTCTCAAAAAAATTAGGGAATGCCAGAATTAAGGTTGATTGTGAACCTTAATTTATCTCCCTTGTGCATATACATTATGCAATATTCTAATTACAAGATCACATCCTAGGTTTTTTTTCCCTTTTTGAGGGGGCAGTAATTCGGGTGAGTTGGCACATATTGCATTGCATCACCAGTGACTGAAGAAGTCACATTTTCATTGAAATGCCTCTATGTTTCCCAGTAGAAGCTAATGAGAATGTTTTTAAACAACTAATTAATGCTATTTTTTCATTTTAGAATGAGTGGACTGAAGTTAAACACGCATCATAATTAGAGGCAGCAGGTAGCACTGAAGAGAGATGATTTGATATACTTCAATATGCCTTTTATGTAATACTCCTGAGTATATGGGAGAAACTCTGAAAAAGGAATGAAACTCCAACAGATGGGGCAGGCCAAGGAAGAGGAGGAAACCTAACTCAGCACAAGAATTTAGGATCCTGGGCTTCCACAATGAAAGAGCCACTTGAGAAAGTAGAAAAAAGGTGGTGCGTACCTTCCACTATCAACAAGGCTAGTTAATTCATTATTGATGTTAAAGTCCAGTGGACAATTCAAACAGCTGGCAAACTAGGAAGGTGTGTTATGCAAGGAAGGTACGCTAAAAAAATCCAGAATCCCTGCTAAGAAGGTTCAAATATATGAACAAGGACCACTTTTAGTACATGGTTAGCCATTGATAAGAGTCAGCATTCGTGTGGGGCACTCTGCCAAGTCTAACTATCTGGTCGGAGGCTCATTCATTTTGACTGTTTGTAGAGTACAACATCTCAGTATCTTTTTGCTCTCATCCATTTCAACCATTTCGGTTAGAGAGCCCTGCTGAGCATGTTACAGATGATGCCAACTGCAGCATTTTACTGTCACAACGGATGTAAAGTGACACCCAAACGACTACCCTGGGGAAAAGATGCTAGCAATTGTAGGCCTGGCTTGACGTAAGTAACTTGCCTCATTTCTTAGTGGGCATGAGTGGGAAGGTGAATGGAAGGTTAAGTTGTAAACAGGGGCTTAACAAGCAGTATGCTAGAATCAGGATATCTTGCTAGTTAAGATAAGCAGGAACACCCTGATGCTAGGGACAAAGGACAAAATAAACATTGAATATAAAGATTGTGTTCTACATGACCAGCGTAAGGACAGAGCATGCTGCACACGAATTGATTCCTGCAAAGTAACCAAGCCAATCCAGAAACATGTGATGCAATGTAATGTGTAAATGTATATAAAGGAAGAGGTTTTCTGCATAACTTTGGATGTGTGGTACACCCATACCCACCTCCCATGCTTGATTCTGACCAACTCGGTGGAGCATTGCTGTATGCCAAATAAAGGAACTTGGGTGATGAAATCTGGAGTTAAATGGAGTTTTTTAGATCCCAGAGAACTGGATGAAGTGTTCTCCCAGAAATGGACAAGGTATTCTGGATAAGCAGAATGGAAACCCAACTGCAGTTACATCTCAGACAGAACTCAGAAATGGGATGCGGAGGTAGCTAGAATGGGGTGTGAGTGGGTGCATGGCTAAGAGCACACCCATGTTTAGCACTGGTTCAGATGAAAATGAACATTTTATTGTCCGCTGAAAATTTCAACACATTTTGCTTTTCCTTGAAAAAATATTTCCCAATAATTTGGGGTTTTCCCCATTAAAAAATAAATAAATTGGACATTAGATTCTGATGAATTTTCTGCACACAAAAAAAAAGTCTAATTTTCTTGTCAAAAAGAGAGATCCTGGAAAGATCCCGGTTTACATCTGCTTCCTCATGAGCGTCACAGTCATCAGAACAGAGAGAAGGAGAAGGAGAAACTGGAACTGAGTGATAGGGTTGTGGCAAACAAACAAGCCACACAGAGAAACACTACAGTGACTGCAAAAATCTATGACAGGTCTCCACAGCTGCTTTTACACACACTCTAGCCAGAGTGAAGTGCGACGTACTGTTTAGGGCTTTTGTGCTGAACATTATTTCAGTATGTGAATAATAGATGAATGATAAAGCAAAACATTCCCAGCCCATAAAGACTTTTATTTCATACTTCTCCCCTTTACTCTTGGGGACTGCCACAAGCAGATTAATCAAGAAAAAACAAACATAATGAGGGAACCATATTCATTATATATATGGTAAACAAGAATCATAACCGAATAGAATCAGACCTAAAAATGTAAACTGATAAAATACAACTAATTTCTACTGCACAGTTACACAGCCTCTCCAACACTACGGAAGCCAGCAAAATCTTTGTACCTGAAATTACTTCATAAGAGTACCATTTCTTGTTCTCACACTTTGAATGCTATTCCCACACTGCATATTGACTTGTCAATAAATCAAACATCTGCACCACATGGGGAACATATTCTGGGGATGTGTCTGGAGATTAATTTTACCATTTCTGAAATCCTTCCGATCAAGAAAGAGTTTGGATTATTTCACCCATTCAAAGCTTTGCTTTAGAAGAGAAAAAGATTGCTGAAACAACGCAATTATATTAGATATAGCATCTTTCATACAAACTGTATCTCAAAAAATATCTTAGAGGTCACTAATGAAGTTACAGAATCCACTAGAAAGGTACAGAAATTAAAGAACACAGACAGTGAAGAAATGTTTTCAAGTGGGAAAAATAAAAAGAAGTAGGTCCAGAAGGTAGGAGTTGCAAAAAAAGAGGCTCTAGCACCAAACTGTGGTTAAAACTGCATGAAAGGAAAGAGGAAGGACGGTGGTGCTTAAATCAGTGGAAGGAGCAGGGAGATGAGTAGAGGGAGAAATGGTGCATGAGTCGGTTTGGCTCAACTCCACGGTGCATTTTAAAAGCTGAAGTGGAGCAGAAGGAAATTTGTTCTAAAGAATTATATAGGAAGATTTTGAACAGTGTTAACTTGAATCTTGATATCAGAAGTCATGCATATGTATGTGCAGATTCTTGGATATTTCTAAAAAAAGAATGGAATGTAGATGACTACATGTGTGTTAAGTTTGGATACACATATACAGGGAATCCATTTGTATGCTTCTTTTAAACTCCAGCTTTAAAAGAAATCAAATGAGCTGATCTTCAGCATTTTCTCAACACAATTCTCACTCGTGAGTTTCCATGCTGCAAGTACACAGGGCCGGCACTTCCATTTAGGCGACCTAGGCGGTTGCTTACGGCGCCAGGATTTTGGGGGGCGGCATTTTGCCGCCCTCGGTGGCAATTCGGCGGCGGGGGGTCCTTCCGCACTCCAGGTCTTCGGCGGCAATTCTGCGGCGGGTCCTTCACTTGCTCCGGGACCCGCCGCCGAAGTGCCGTGAAGACCGGGAGCGCGGAAGGACCCCCCCGCTGCAGAATTGACGCCGACGACCGGGAGCGCGGAAGGACCCCCGCCTAGGGCGCCAAAAACCCTGGTGCCGCTCCTGCAAGTACATAGTAAAACAATTAGCGTTGAACAGAAAACAAGAATTCTGCTTCACAAAAATTTGAGGTTTTCAAGTTTGTTTTCATTCCGCCGCAGAATGAAAATGAGATCTTTAGATATTATTTTCCCTTCAAAACCCAAAAGATCCACTTCAGAACAACTAAATAAAACACTCACTTGGGAGACCCAGGTTTATGTCCCTGTTCCAAATCAGTCAGAATAGGGACTTGGGTTTCCCACATCCCAGCTGAGTGCTCTAACCACTGGGCCATTCTGGTATAGGGCTCAGTCCCTCTCAAAATTCCATCCTAGACCTCAGAAACCTGCCTGATGAAAGTAAGTTTTGTTTGACAAATTGACATGTTCTGGAAAGATTCCTACCTGGCTCTAGTTACAATTCCCAAAGCATTGCTTTCGGCATGCTTTCGGTACAGAAAATCAGGAATGAAGATGATTGTGAGTGTTGTGTCAGAAGAATTCTGTGACCTGGACCATTTTTATTGCCCTTGGGGAGGATAAGGGGTAGGACAATCAGGTAGGCTGAACTCCAGAGAACAGACTGATGGAATAGGCAGAATTCCAAAGATTTCTAAATGAAACCCAGACACGTAAAGTCCATTTGCACAGTAATGCATTGACAGCACTAGCATGTTGAAATCGCTTAAAAAAATCAGTATGAATAGTTAGAGACTAGAGGCTGTAAATGAAGGCTTTGGCAGATTTACTGTAGCGGTCCTCTCCAACTGGACCAGATAACACTACAAAGGGCCATACACCAGATCTGCCATGCCCTGAAGGGAGGGAGTGGGAACAGGCACTTCAGTGGCCCCATCCCTTCCATCTCTGCATTAACATAAGGCCCTCCATGAGGTGGTGATAGCTGCAAGGAAAGAGGGAAGGTCTAGGGAATTACTGTAGGTAGAGGGAGGATCATCCCACTTCCCCCACCAACCCTGATCAGATGATTAGCTCCAGGCTGCATTACACCCCATTGCAGAGGATCTCAGCATCCATCTTTAAGGAAGGTTTCATGTGGAGCCATAGAAAGTCAGTTAAAAAAATAATTAAAAGCAGAGGCATGTGTAGAATCTGAAATGAGTCCCTCAGCCAAGTTATGCTTTTACTAACCCACCTTATTTTGAAAGTGTGTTCTCTCTCCCTCCCCGCCCCTTCTGCACCACTGTGAAAACTGCCATGGGGCTAGAGCAAGTATTTATTTTCTCTTGTCCCTTTTGGTTATAGCCATCATAGAAGATTAGGGTTCGAAGAGACCTCAGGAGGTCATTTATTCCAACCCCTGCTCAAAGCAGGACCAACCCCAACTAAATCATCCCAGCCAGGTCTTTGTCAAGCCTGACCTTAAAAATCTCTAAGGATGGCACCACCTCCCTAGGTAACCCATTCCAGTGCTTCACCACCCTCTTGGTGGAATAGTTTTTCCTAATATCCAACCTAGACCTTCCCCACTGCAATGTGAGACCATTACTCCTTGTTCTGTCATCTGCCACCACTGAGAACAGCCGAGCTCCATCCTCTTTGGAACCCCCTTTCAGGTAGTTGAAGGCTACCATCAAATTCCCCAAACACACACACTTCTCTTCTGCAGACTAAATAAGCCCAGTTCCATCAGCTTCTCCTCATAAGTCATGTGCCCCAGCCCCATGATGATTTTCATTGCCCTCCGCTGGACTCTCTCCAATTTGTCCACATCCCTGCTGTAGTGGGGGGGACCAAAACTGGATGCAATACTCCAGATGTGGCTTCACCAGTGCCAAACAGAGGGGAATAGTCACTTCCCTCGATCTGCTGGCAATGCTCCTACTAATACAGCCCAATATGCCATTAGCCTTCTTGCAACAAGGGCACACTGTTGCCTTATATCCAGTTTCTCATCCACTGTAATCCCCAGGTCCTTTTCTGCAGAACTGCCGCTTAGCCAGTTGGTCCCCAGCCTGTAGCAGTGCATGGGATTCTTCTGTCCTAAGTGCTGGACTCTGCACTTGTCCTTGTTGAACCGCATCAGATTTCTTTTGGCCCAATCCTCCAATTTGTCTAGGTCCCTCTGTATCCTATCCCTACCCTCCAGCATATCTACCTCTCCCCACAGCTTAGTGTCATCCACGAACTTGCTGAGGGTGCAATCCATCCCATCATCTAGATCATTAATGAAGATGTTGAACAAAACCAGCCCCAGGACTGACCCCTGGGGCACTCTGCTTGATACCAGCTGCCAACTAGACATTGAGCCATTGATCACTACCCGTTGAGCCTGACGATCTAGCCAGCTTTCTATCCACCTTATTCATCCAATCCATACTTTTTTAACTTGCTGGCAAGAATACTGTGGGAGACCGTATCAAAAGCTTTGCTAAAGTCAACATATATCATGTCCACTGCTTTCTCCATATCCACAGAGCCCGGCAATCAGGTTGGTCAGGCATGACTTGCCCTTGGTGAATCCATGTTGACTGTTCCTGATCACCTTCCTCTCCTCCAAGTGCTTCAAAATGGATTCCTTAAGGACCTGCTCCATGATTTTTCCAGGGACTGAGGTGAGGCTGACCGGTCTGTAATTCCCTGGATTCTCCTTCTTCCCTTTTTTAAAGATGGGCACTATATTTGCCTTTTTCCAATGTTGGTTGTTATTTTGAGTGCAAGGATGAGAGTAAAGGCTATTAAGATACTGCAATATGACTCAGGTAGTCTGGGTTCAAACTCCAGTGTGGCCACAGACTTCTTGTCTGATCATAGGCAAGTCACATATGGTGAAATCGTAGCCTCAGTGAAGTCTTTGGAAGCTTTGCCATTGTCACTGGGACCAGGATTTCACCTTTCATCTGTAAAATGGGGATGATAACAAGGGTCCTATCTATTTAGATTGCAAACTCTTTGCTGCCGGGATTGTCTCTCACTACATAGATGTACACTGGGGCTCTGATCTTGGTTGGAACATCCAAGTGCAACTGACATATTGATAAGTAGTAAGTAACATTTGCAGACAAGTAGAGTTTAGGGTTTTTTAAATGATAATTTCCCTCTTAGAGCAGAGGGTACTTGGCCCAAAATTGCCACAAACTTATTTATACAGATGCACGCATACAAAACCTTCTAGAGACCCATGAAGAAATGAGAATTTTGCGCAGACCATAGGGGTGGAGAAAGGAGAGGAGAGTCAGGCAGGACATGATGAGAACCAACATTTGCTCTTCCTCCCCCTAATTGACATGGAATTTAGGAATGGCTTTCTATAGCTCGAACAAATGTATTTAACTCTCTTCTGACTAGGCCAAACTTTTGTCTGCATATCCATCCACACTCAGTTGTCCCCTTTTGTGATGCTTCCCTTTTGAATCATATTTCTCAGCCAATTTACTAAAAGCTAAAGAAAATACTAAGCCACTGCCAATCTGAGATGATTTGCCTGAGAAATAGCATTTGAAGGGTCACTTTCATCCAGGCTCCAAGCTGAAAAAAAGAATTAGTCCAATAAGTGTATTGGAAGGATTGTATCACCTGAATCTCTATCAAGGAAACTTGAAAAGCTTTAGCTCCCTCATACCATTTCCAAGGCGCCTCGGGAGAGGGAGTGATAAACTATACCATGCCACTGTAAGCAGGTTGCTCACTGAAGTAGCTCTTTAAGAGGGATTTATTTATTGATAAAGCATCTGGAAAAAATTATTAGAAGTGCAATAAGAAGGTGGAAGCCGCAAGAATTAAAAAGATGGCGGCAGTTCAGCATCCGTAATGCAGTCACTTATCACTACCATCCTTTTGCAAGGTTTTATTTTGAATTGGCCTTTGAAATGAAAAACATACTGTTTGTAGAGGATTTTTGCAAAGGCATTTACAGATAGCAATGCAAGTTTGCAAGCCCCTCCCCGAATGAGAATTCTAATTTAAAGAATGTATCTTATCTGGAGCTTTGTGGGGGACTGAGGGGCTGGATCTAAAGTCCTTGAGAGTCAATTATTAGTATTATTGTGGTGGCACTTAGGAGCCCTGGTCATGAATCAGAACCCCATTGTGCTCGGCGATGTACAAGCACAGAACAAAAGATGACCCCTGCTCCAAGGAATTTACAAACTAAGTAATGGGTTGCTTTCCATTGAATGTGGTGGTCTTTCCATCGGTAGCTTAGATTTTCTTTCCAAATCGGGAATATTGGAGAGTTATATATTGAGGGTCAGATTTTCAGAGGCGCTGAGAACTCAAGTGTCCAGCTGAAGCCAATGGGAGCTGTGGGTGTTCAGCTCCTTTGGAGTTAGGTCCTCACTGCACATTCCAAAGCCACATGCTGTATTCACAGTGTTCATTACCATTTACTTTATAATTATTTGCACTGCAGTAGCACCTGAGAGATCCCCTCAAGATCAGAGCTCCATCCTACAAGGCACTGCATGCACTAAGTGAAGCACAATCCAGGCCCCAAAGAATTTACAGTCTAGACAGACAACTGATTAGGGGAAACAGAGGCACCAAAGTGAAGTGTCTTGACCCAGGTTACCCAGCACGTCAATGACAGAACCAAGAACTGTGTCCTGCCTCCCAGTCTGACCAAATGGCCTTTCTGGATTGGGAATGTCACTCAAACAGCCGGCCCTATCACAAGATGATTACAATCCTTTACACTTACATCACACCTTTCATCCAAAGTGCCTTGCCAAGCACAAATTGAGTCTGAGAACACCACACAGAGCTTGTAACAATCAAGAGTGTGGGAGAAGTGGTGGTCCTTTACCCAAGCTCTGTTCCCCATCCCGGAACACTGGGATGTTTCTTACCATTCATGACACTAGTCATTTTATAAAGCCAATAAAGCTTTGTCTGTGCAGTGACTCAGCTAACGTCAACATTGTATGAGAAAGTAGCTGACTCAGAATGAACATCCAAGGTCCCATTTCCCACAGTGGACCAGCCAGCTTTGGGTGTGGGAGGGGGGAGGGAGAAAATACAAAACTAGATAAGCCTGATCTGGAGAAACACAATGGCCAAAAATACTGCTGAAGGAAAGAGAGAAAAGGCACCACAGCACAGCATGTAGTCATCACTTTGTGCAATGTTCCATGCCTTGTACTAAACAATGAAATGCTGCTCCCTGGTGAAAATGTAAAGTGGTACATGCCTATTTTTAGCTCGGGGGGGGGGGGAGACCCCCCCTCTTTTATCCTGAGCATTAGAGCGAATTAGTTTACAGACTACTTTTGTTCCGTGTTACCTGACCTGTTTCCTCCCCGTACAAAAGTGTGCCCATCTTCTCAAAGCAGCAGAGGACTCCAAGAGGCACACTTTGTTTCAGGACTCAATGGGTACTGTATATACCCAGGGCTGTATTTGTATTTATTTAAAAAAAATCCCTGTAAGCCTAGCATGCATAAATGATCTTCAGTCCCAGCAAGAAAAGACTGAGTTGATTTTATGCAAATATTTACTTTGCTGTTAAATAAAAGATGAGCAAATACGGCAGCGATCAACACAAGCACTTCGTTGAAAAATGCATTTGGTAACGTATAGTAGAGAGATTTGTTACTAAACCAGTTCCAGATCATTTAGCAGCAATTCACTTACTTCTGAATTTGTCAGTGCTCACTAACCCAGTCTGGACAGGTGCAATATTACCAATGCTTTCCTATTCAGATTACCAGTGGGTGGCTGGGGGATTTCATCATGTGTGGTAGTGCTCTAGGAATCACAATTTTTGCATCTCCCTCTCCCCCCACCCCCAGCCTTTGCCAATCAGCTCTAAGCAGCAGCATAGCTGGCAAGGAGAGCACAGCTAAGCAGCACAAAGTAGGAGACGTGGGATCAGGTGCAAAATGCCACCAGTAGCAATAGAGCAAAGACGGAACAAATTACCTAGAGGACCAAATTTCTGAGCTGAGTGAATGATGGCAAAAGGTTGAAAAAACTTCCCTCTGCTACCACGGCTGCTCCCTATATGGAGGTGGAGGAGAAGCAGTGGGCACGTTCCTTTGCACAGAATTGCAAGCGAAGGAGAATGTCTTCAGAGGCACGCAGGACAGTGAAAGTCAGTGGGAGGTGGCCACTCACTTCCCTTTGTGCCTTTGACAGTCTCCTTTGAAGATCACAGTACTGTCTCAGATTTCTTATTAAATGTGCTTAAGTATGAGATTCAAATGAGGCATTAATAGAAATGGATGATGAGGATGGGAACTCACTGATCCGCTGCCCTCAATTTGAATAATTTTAGCTTCCAGATATCGCTACTATGCAAAAATCTATTTTGTTTGATCACAAGCCAGAACAGCCACTGTATCCTACTCCTCCCACTACATCCAGACTTTGTGCGCGCTGCAGTAATTACCAATTTCCTCTAATGCCTAAATACACTGTAGCGGGTACCCCTGTATTATTATGCATGACTGTCAGGACCGTTAATTAGAAGGAACTGTGACAGTGATTAAGCCAGCCAATAATCTCAGTGCCATGTCCCCGTCGCTGAGGTCAGATCAGAAAGTTGCAGCCTACAAAAACTACAGGTTTTGAAGTTATTTGGCACCAAAGAATGAACAGTTAGATTGTAATGTATGAGGAAATTATTATTTAAAGGCGGCTTATGCTAATCTTTCTGCAATAGACTAACTAGAGCGCTTTCCCTTCCAACTGAATGGTTATTTAACCACAGGGAGAGGAAGAGAATAAACATTCTGGCAATAGGTTTTGAAATAACCAGGGCTGTAATTTTGAAAAATTGAGGTTTCAGGAAGTTGGTCCCAGCCTTTTCATTCACATTAACAAGTCAATGCACTGTGAACCTCATTATCAAACACAGGTTTAAAAAGCGACTCTGAATTGGACTCAGCCAGGATTCGTGCTGCACAATCAGATCAAGGGCTTTTGCTGGAGGTGTTTTAAAATACTCTGGGCCAGATTGCTCCATTGAAGACTTTGGGGTTCACTGGGTGTATGCCATAACAGGAGTATCACCATTGCTTGTAGAAATATTGTGGCTGTGTATCCTCCTCATCCTTTCCCCCTTCCTCCAGTTCTCTGGAACACTAAGGACCAGAGCCTCAGCTAGTGGGAGTGACTTGGAGGCAGTTATGTTCATTGACATTCACTGAGTACTTGACTCCAGAAGGGAGGAGAGTGCGTAGTAAGGAGAATTGTCACAACGGAGAGAATCCAAGTTATTTCTACTGCCCTCTCTTGGTAAGCCAACCAATACTCTTGGGTCCTCTCATTTCAGTTGTTCCAGACAAGACTGAATTTTGATCCATTACGTCCTAAATAAGCAAGTATTCCTACAATCAACGTTCATGGAAGCTATGAGCCCGAAAAGGGGAAAGAGAGACCAGGATGAAGTTGGAGAATTTCTATTTGTCATGAGGAAACAATTTGGGATCTCACATTTTGTGATATTCTGTGCCTTATGCGCCTGACCCAGCATTTGGCTCATTAATGGTAAGCGAAATCTAGAACATAAGAAAACCTAATACAGCACAATCTATATGACGGCAACCCCGCACTCCTGTTACCAGGAAGTCAAATAATTTAATATTCTTTGGGATTGCACTGATCCATAGAACACTGCAATGTCTGGATATAATCGACCTAAGGAAGAGAAATAAGTCACAAATGTGGAAGAAGTATCTCTCAAACTAGAAGTAAAGTTTTCAAAAGTATTTAAGTCACTTAGGCACCCAAGTCCCATTTTCAAAAGTGATTTAGGCACTAAGAGTGATGTTTTCACATGTATTTAGGTGTCTAAGGATGAAGATAGGCACCCAGTGGGATTTTGGAAGTTGCTTAAGCAGGTTAGGCACCCATTGAAATCATAATACCTTTGAAAATATGGCCTTTAGTGCCTACGTTACTTTTGAAGAGAAAGCCACAAGAGATCGATGTGATCATCTAGTCTGACCTCCTATGTAATACAGACCATAGGACTTCCTTGAATTAATTCCTGTTTGAACAATGTTATGTCTTATGAAAGCATCCAACTTTGATTTAAAGATTTCCACCAACAGAGAATCCACCACAACCCTTGGTAAGTTGTCCAGTGGTTGATTACCCTCACTGTTAAACATTTGAGTCTTCTTTCCAGTCTGAATTTGTCTAGCTTCAATTTCCAGCCATTGCATCTTGTTATGCCTTTATCTGCTAGATTATTTGAGGACACTGTTTTATAAACCAGAATCAGACAGGGTGAGTATGGCTCTAGGCCAAAGCTCCAGAGCAGGGGTAGTCTATTTTTGCCAAGGTCCAAATTCTAGGTTAAGATATAGTCAAGGTCAACACTCCAGACATAGTAATAAAAAAAACCCACAATAATGATGAGTAAATAAAAAGATGTCGGGGTCAGTTCAAAAGCATCTGGCGATCCAGATTTGGCCCACAGTCCACCTATTGACTACCGCTGCTCTAGAATTAAGAGATTCAGGCACTCAGTTAGAAACCCTCCGTCCCAACACTGTGCAGTTTGTAGAAGTCTGAGTGCATAAGAAATCATGACCAGGTAAGTGAACTATCTATTATATGTTTCAGAGTAGCAGCCGTGTTAGTCTGTATCCGCAAAAAGAACAGGAGTACTTGTGGCACCTTAGAGACTAACAAATTTATTAGAGCATAAGCTTTCGTGGGCTACAGCCTACTTCTTCGGATGCATATCGATTATATTAATGCAAGTCATTTTAACGTGAGATTAAAGATAAAGTTTGGCATGCTCATGGCTGAATTCATTGATATACAAGATACCTGCCACTAAGGAACAGCCAGAATAGTGCTTCCCAACTTGGGTAGACAGATGCGCTAGCTTGGGCACTAAAAATAGCAGTGTAGACAGGGATAGCATGGGCAACAGCTCAGGTTAGCCGCCTGAGTACAAATCCACCCAGACCCCTCAGGTACGTACTCAGCCTCACCCGCAGCCTGTGCTACGCCCAGCTACGCTGCTATTTCTAGCACTCTAGCTAGAGCAGAACTAGCACATGTCCCTCTACCCAAGCTAGGAAGCATGATCTCAGCTGCAGTGTAGGCATATCCTAAGTCACTCCTAATGGATGAGCCATCCCTAAAGGAAGTAGTTCCACGTGCAGGTTTCGTACGATTATATCAGGACTTAATTTGTGTCCAAAGAATAAAACAGAAAGGCACAAATCTGGCTAAGAAGCTTGGTTTTGAAGTCTCAGGACCTGCAGCTCACAGTTCATTATTCCTATTTTTTTTTTTTAATTATTTAGCACTAACTTGAAATCAGCCTTAGTCAGATTTAGCACCTAAAATGAACTGCTCCACTTCTCGTTCAGCTCACTCAAATGCCTTTCTCCAGGTTACTCCAAGAAACAGGTAAACAATTAGGCACCAATGGAAGACCGATATTGCTAATGCTTTATCATCATGTTGCCTATGACTCCAAACTTCTCTTACATGCATGTAAGTTTTGGCTTTGCTAGTTTGGACTTCAGGCTTGTGTACGAGGGGTATTTTCCTTTGAGATATGAAAGAGTTACAGGGAAGAAAACAGCAGGCAAGTGTCCTTCCTTCCAGCCTTAATCAGTTTATTACTTCTATAATACATTAATACAAATTAGGGCTTATAAACAGATTTAGAGGTGATAACTGGAGCTCATCAAATGGTGAGAAACGTTCATGGAAATTTTTGGATTGAAAAGATATTTTATCAAAATTGTGAATGGTTGCCAAAAAAAAAAAAAAACCCAAACCCTAAGATGTTTTCCATTTTTCTGGATTGTCCTTCTCCTTTCCAATGGCAAAAACAGGGGAGGAAAGAAAGGGGTAACTGGGGAGAAACAAAAATAAACCCTTTCCCCCCAAAAAATCTAGCCCAATTGAAGGTACAATTCAGCACAAGTAAAGATGGCAGAATCAGGCCCAGAACAATTTCTTTCCACACCCAGCATCAGACACAGCCCCTGCCTCAGTTTCCCAATCTTCACTTTAGCCAAGAGATCAAGTCACCGGTCAGTACACTAATGAAGCTCCTGCCACTGTCAGTATTTCATTCCCTTTCCCAAGGGATTCGTCTATTGCTCGCACACACAGTTCTACATCAATCAAGACAGGTAAACCAGACCAAGTCTAACCTCCAGCCTGTCTCATAGGGCTCCTGCTGCCGCCTATGCAGCAGGTATCCCCAGCCAGGTCTTTCACCTATCTGCTGTGGTAAGCCCCTCTCCCAGAACCTTTCCCTGACCTCAGGGCTTCCAGCCAAGGTGGCCACCACCAGTATCCCTGTCCCCTCCAAGCTACTTGTCTTTTGTCTTAGGACCTGGGAGGGAGCCTAGTTAGTCATGAGCAGGGCTTTGTCTAACTCCCTCAAAGGGACCATCCCACTCTGTGACGGGGCTCTTAGTACATCTGGAAAACATACCACCACACACTAAGTCATGTAGTTACTCTGTGTTGCCTTTTCGGATCTGAGAAGTGAAGTGTTATGCCGGTTGGGTCTTTAATCCGAAACGTGGACTCTTACTGGAACTGATCTCATAAATTAGGATTTGCTCCAGCGGTGCCTTTGTCTTTTCTAAAAAGAAGCTTTCCATTACATGGACTATAACTATTCAAATGCAAATGGTCTTAAATCTGAAGCATTACTGGGTGGATTATTTTTAATATCTTTATTGAATCCAATTCAATTGAACAGTTTTACTTAAAATGGGATTGCCTAGTTATTTTCTCCAGCTATGTGAAAGCTGACATATAGCAGGGATTTTGCCCTAGTGTATCTTTACAGATGACTCTGACCTATGAATTGCAAGAAACCTTTTACCAGAAATGAATTTCTGTCACATTGTTTTACATTTTCATTTTGTAATATGAATAGAACTTGCATTGTATTTTCCTCAAATGAAAAAAAGTCATTTATATACAAAAACCTCCAGGACAATGGCATTTTATCACTGCACTATGAAATATAACTTTTTAGCAAGATTTAGCAAGGTCATTTTCAAACTAAATATTTTAAAGCCATACATCTATTTTGTACCACTGTACTCCTGATGTTTATTGCATAGAGATCTCCCCAGTTAAAATGAAAATTGTGGGTAACCCACAAACTGCATCAAGTCTACATCTACGAATAAATATAGAGATCTCTAGTTAGAATATATTTTTTCGTAATTCTCATAATGTTCATTCTCACAAGTTTAGATTGTTCAAGTCAAACCTAGCTAGTAATAGGATACGAAGGACAAAGAAAGCTTATCTACATATGCAATAAACAACACATCAGCCTCTAGTTCAATTAAATATGAGGCTTGTTTGAACATGAGCATTCTATATATTGCATGACAATTTAATGTCCTACACAACTGAGTTAATGACTGCATAACAACAAACATCCTAGACTGAAAGACTAATCCTGAGGCTACTGATGCTAGAAGATGATGAAGAAAGCATACAGCTGATACCATGACAATGATATCCAGAGAATAATACTTTATGCGGGGTCTTCATTCCTGAAAATGGTCTGAAAGCTTTTTTTTTTTTTTTTTTTTTTTTTTTTTTAGAGTTTACTGGTTTCATGCAGAAAACACTTCACCAACTATTGAAGTAGAGCCATCTCTAGGGAGAATTTAAAGAATAGCATCAAATTACACTATTCAATGGTTTAGGAGGGACAACGGAAGATCACATCAAAATAAAACTCTAAGGAGAGTTTCAGAGAGGCAGAAATTAGCTACCTATTGAATTTGGCCAGGACACTGGGATTAAAATCCCTTTCTTGTGAAAAATACTATGGGACCTTGAAGTACCACAAGTGGTCAGAAGTCTAGTTGTACATCTCAGTCAAATGCTAGCATATTCAAAACTTCTGCTCCCTCTAGCACCGTTCTGGGGTATTTTTTTAGTGCTTACTCAAAGGGAAAAGTGACATCTGACATGAATCACCAGCACCATGGAGAGAAATTGTATATTATTTTTACACTACGTGAAGGGTTTTTGCCTTCCTCCGCAGCATAGGGCAGGGGTCGCAAGCTGGAGGATTCTCTGCGACTTGAAGTCTTTAAATCATGATCTGGAGACTTCAACAGCTGAGATAAGGGAAATTGGGTGGGTCAGCTTTTGTGGCCTGCATCATGCAGTAGGTCAGACTAGATGACCATAATGGTCCCTTCTGACCTTAAAGTCTATGAGTCTATCTTTACTATTTGGACAGCTGGAGGATTGAGGTTGATCCCCAAAGGAAATTTTCTCCATGTCAGCATACAATTCCACTGAAGAGCATCCAGGTAGATCTTTCTTTCTCAAGCTACATGCTAAAACATTGCCTTTCCCTTATCTTTTTTAGATTAAAAAAAAAAATTCAGCAAGGATCAAGTGTCCCAGTGACAATATAAGGCCTGACTACAAGCACAAGAAAACAAAATATATATGGCACTTTTTTCTCCTTTAGCCCTCTACTTAACATGGAGTGGTCACAGGATACACTCACCCCTAGGGGCACCTCCTCCTGGCTGCTCTCAGAACTAGCCTCACCCCCCACTCACTCCATCTCCCCTCCTTCTGTCACTCGCTCTCCCCACCCTCACTCACTCATTTTCACCAGGCTGGCTCAGGGCGTTGGGTTGCAGGAGGGGATGCAGGCTCCAGCTGGGATGAGGGCTCCGGGGTGGGGCCAGAAATGACGAGTTCAGAGTGCGGGAGGGGGATTCAGGCTGAGGCAGTGGGTTGGGGTGGGGGATGGGATGAGGGCTCTGGGCTGGGGTGCAGGTTCCAGGGTGGGGCCAAAAATGAGAGGTTCAGAGTGCAAGAGGGGGCTCCAGGCTGGGACAGGGTGTTTGGGGGTGAGGACTCTGGCTGGGGATAAGTGTTGTGGGGTGCAGGAGGGGGGTCTGAGCTGGGGCAGGAGGTTGGGATTTGGGGGAGGGGCTCTGGGCTGGGGCCGAGGGGTTCAGAGTGCAGGAGGGGGCTCAGAGCTGGGGCAGGGTGTTTGGGGGGTGATGACTCTGGCTGGGGGCACAGGCTCTGGTGAGAGTCAGGGGTGTAGGGTGCAGGAGGGGGCTCTGAGCTGGGGCAGGGGGTTGGGATGCAGGAGAGAGTGCAGGCACCAGGAGGAAGTTGGGGTGCAGGAGGGGGTTCAGGATGCAGGGTGGGCTACGCATGGCACTTACCTGAGGTGGTTCCCAGAAATGACCACATGTCCCTGTGGCCCCTAGGCAAAAGGGGGGACGCAGGGAGACTCCGAACACTGCCCTCACCCACAGGCACCGCCCCCGCAGCTCCCATTGGCTGCGTTTCCCAGAACTGCAGGGACATGTCGCCGCTTCCACGAGCCGCGCAGAGCCAGGGCAGGCAGGGAGTCTGTGTTAGTCCCACTGCGCCACAGACCAGATGTTTAACAGCCCGGTCAGCAGTGCTGACCGGAGCTGCCAGGGTCCCCTTTTGTCCAGGCATTCCTGTCGAAAACCGGTTGCCTGGCAACCCTAACTGCAGCCCCTTTCTGCTGCCAGCTTCCTGGCTCTATCATAGCTCTACCTGTTAATTCTCAGCTGGACTCTACTCCAAATCAGGAGTTGCTTATCCAGTCTAATTCCCCTCAGGTGTGGCTATCAAGTTAATTAGCCCCCTTCATTCTTTCAAGGCTGGGTAGGATGAACACACCACTACAGGAGCATGCAATGTTCGTAGCTAAACAACATCCCATGGAAATTATAGATGAAATTTGGTCTCTGTTGGGAAGGGTGGGGGTAACGGCATTTGTAAAAGTATCATAAACAGCTCCTGTTCTTCAGCCCTTACCCATATAAGTAAAGATTATTCACATGACCTTGATTAGTATTTTATTTGTGTCTCCAATTTAAAGCCATTAAGAAAATGGATTGTAAATGCAGCACATGACGATGCCCAATAACAGATACACAAATGATTTTATATGCTTCTGTCAGAGCTGGTTGAGAATAAGAAGTAGGAAATTATGCAATTATTTTAAATTGCCTTTTTAAAATTTTGAAATTAAACATTACAGAAAAATTTTGAAAATTAAAAAAAAAAAAATGATTAGCCCTACAGTGTGTTGAATATTGTCAGTGTATATCCCTTGCATTTAAAAATGTTGTTGGAAATTTCTGAATTTCAAAATTGCATCAGCTCTTATTTTAAGGTCTCACAAATATAGATGGAATTAGGCAATGCTTCTATTTTCATTGGATTTATATACTTAGCTTGAAAGACACTGAATCAGATTCACCATGAGTTTAGGCAGTTGCAATTCACATTAAAGAAAATTAAATGTTTGTGTCTCACCGGTAGGCTTAAATTTGGTTTGTTGTATTTTGCAGTGTGCGATTTGCCAAACTATAGCAGAGTCTTTCAAGTGTAATTTCACACACAGAAATACTTAAGCTATAAACATGGTGGACAGTCAGATGAGGCCATACGGTGGCTAACCTAAGTTTAAGCATGTTAAAGTTAGTAGGCATCTTTCAATTCATGACAGTGGGCTTTGGATGAGGCCAGTACAGAGCAGGATGTCCATAAGGACTGGGCCCTTACAACATTTCAGTATCCTTTATCAATTATCTGAGGGCGAGATTTGCAAGGAGTCAATGAGCAGTTGGGCATCCAACTCTCATTTCACTTTCAATGGAAATTTAACACCCTGTCCTGTTTCTTTGAAAAATCTCCCTTTAGTGTTGTATGGGGTTATAATAGACCACAGAGTTTCAAGTGCTGAATTATTGATACAACTCATAGTCTGCATCTATATCTGAGTATTTGTAATGCGAGAGCCGCAAAATAAATGAGCTGTGATATGCAGGAAATATCACCTTTTCAAATAGAAAATAAAATAAATAATAATAAATGATAGCTTATGTTAATTAGCACCACAGTAGCAAGTGATATGGTTAAAACTGAAATGGCTTTTTCCATTTTCTGTTATCTTAGAAACCCTGAATCTTAAATTAAATGGCAACTTCTACTGTAGCTCCGTCAGCCAGAACGCCTCTCACTTGGATCAAAAACCTCTCTCTACATTAGGCAGCTTTGCTGTGTTTCTTTTATTCACCTAACCCCCTAAATACATTGACATGTTAAGGTTGAGCAATCTTTCATAAGTACATAAACATTGTCTTGTTCAGTAGTTTTCCTATAAGTGGTAACCAGAAGAATGATGAATATTAGATGCTAATAAAAATACATTGCATGTGCCGTCAGGGAGAATGGAGAGCCCTCTTCACAATGACCTTTGAGTGTTTTGGCAAGTGGTTTTATCTTCACTGAGCCATTTTCCTTTCTTATAGCATCATGTGGTTATAAATGCACTCTGGCAAGACAGGCTCTTGCAATAGCATTAGTGTTTGGTAAGCCAACAACAAGATTTCTTCCATGTGTGTAGAACTCCATAACATGGAGGAACAGTTAAGCAAAATCTAATTGTAAAAAAAGAGGATGATACCGTACTATTGAGTAACTCATTAAGGCTCTGTGAAAAGTTATTGAAAAAAGTCACATCCACTGAATATATATTTTCCTAAGATACAGTAGAAATATTCATAATGGTTTTTGAAAGTGAAATATGTTAGCATTTACAGTCACAATGATTTGGAAAAATGGAAGTCTTCAAAAAAATTTAAAAATTCTGATCAATAATGTGTATGGGAAAGGTTTGCAAATTAGGATGATTAGGGGAAATGTTATGGATTCACTAGAAACTTGAGACTCAGCCCACCTTTACTGAAAGTTTTAATAATATTTATAAAGCTGTCAAATGACCCTGGAACTAATCAGAGGAGAACCTTGGCCACTTTATAACTGTGAAGCAAAATGAAGTGAAAACTTCATGGGGACAGACAAGTTTCCCCTTGAGAATGGAGTTTAAATAAACCCAAAAACTCAGGGGATGTGAACTAAGGTAAAGAAAAACTCAAGAACCCACAAACCCCAAGATACAAGCCAGAATTGACAAGTTTCACATGACTGTAATATGTGAATCAGTGTCTTCCATTTCTTCTATCTCACAGGAGTCAGAATGGAAGGCTTTATTCTCTTTTATATGTATTCAGCTAAACGGCCAACAGTGCAATGGAACCTTGATATACTTGCACTGAGAGGAGTATATGGCTTATAGCAGCGTTCCTTTCAAGATAAAAGTACTGTACTATCAGCAGATGGTCATTCTAGGAAATATAGCATTTCTACCACTTATTAGAGTCTCTCGACATACTGTCTCAGAATTTGCTGTTATCTCCATCATGGCATCTTAGATCTGATTCTGTTCCATTCTCAGAATCTGTAATACCCATCTGCACTTTTTTCTTATCACAGCTGTTTATCTAACTGCGTGGCACCATTTTGACCAGATACTCATTGTTATTCATGCCTCATCCCAGTTAAGGTGGATCTTTTCCCAGTGTGCTAATAGTCCATTTTCAAACCATCTTCGATTCTTCTCCAATCGCTTCCTCTGTTGCATAAAAGATAGGTCCTGACCAGCCGCATTCTCTGTGTCTTTCAAATCGATGAGCTGGCAGGAAGTTCTTCATGTTGTCTTCTCAGCATTACAGTAGAGGCTGTAAAGTGATGTGAGTTTTCAGCCACTCATCTGTAGTAACTTCCAATAGACTGGCTCTTCTTGAGAAACATATTAAAAATAAAAGTCAATAACCAAAAAGAGCCTTTAGAACTAAGAAAGTGTTTGCGAGACACTGTGTTCTTCTGTCCTTCAGTGAAAAAACCCAAAGCAACAACAAGGGTGTCTGGGCTGTTTAGAACCAGATCTTGCGCACACAAAAATTAGCAACTGGTATAACTTTATTCATATGAGTAGTCCCACTACCCATGTGAGGAAAGTTAAGCGTGTGCTTTGTAGTTGCATCTCTAGATCGTAATCTCTAAGGGAAAGCATCTTGGACCAGATACTCAATAGATATAAATCCGTGTAGCTCTATTGACCTGAGTGAAGCGACCGCAATTTACACCTGCTGAGGATCTGTGTATATCCTTCAACTTCATATATCTTTGTAAATGAATGTTAGTGCTTTATAAGGGCTTGAATTTGCAGCCATTGGAAACAATGGTAATATTTAATGGGTGAACAATCAAGCCCTAAATAAATGCAGTAATCATTATTAAAATGTTCTGTGTGAAGCAAGTATGTTCTTGTTCAGTGTGGAGTTTGCCAATAATGAACTGCTGCCAACTGACTTTTACCTTGAAAGGGAAAGTTTTCTCACAGAATATGTACGCCTCATGCAGTACATTTTCTTAATAATTTCAAGTAGATTGCACATATGAATATATTAATGATATAATTTAATTCATTTTAAAAATAGATTTAATATACATATATATTCAAGCACTATGAAAGAATAATGTTGTTAACATAAAAAAAAGTGTACTATTGATCTAAAACTACGGCTAAGCCAGCAGCAATTAATCCTCTGGGAATAGTGGGGTTCCTGTGTGAACTGCAGATGCTGATATTAAAGATGATGGACCATTCCACAACTGGGAGAAATTGGAGTAGCTCCATTGACTTCAATGTAGCTACACTGATTTACTCCAGCTGAGAATCCAGCCTGTAACAAACGCTGCAAGAACAATACTGAAGTTGGGATATGCCTGCATATGACCCAGGAGGACAGAAAAAAAAAATCAATTGAGATGCAGTTATTACAGTACAACTCTGTATAGTATCTTCCATTTATTCCATTGACTTAGCTACCACTGCTTGGAGAGGTGGATTAACTACAGTGACAGAACACCCCTTCCATTGCTGTAAGAAACGTCTACACTACAGCGGTACAGCTGCAGACAGGGTGGCCAGGTGTCCGGTTTTCCACCAGAAAGCCTGGTTGAACAGGGGACCTAACAGTGTCCGGTCAGATCTACTGATCAGACACCCAAAGTCCGGTTACTGTAGGTGGAGGAGGCACCGGGTCATCACCCACGCCAGCCCCTACTCAATCGGGGCCGCCTCAGGCAGCTGCAGCTCCCTGCCCTGACTCCACAGGCAAAACCCTCCTGACCCAGGCAGAAAGGGAGGGGAGAGGAGCGAACAGGAGGTTCCGGCACTCCTCCTGGAGTGTCCGATTTTTAAATACTACAAAGTTGGCAACCCTCGCTGCAGAGCTGTAGCTGGCCTGTTGCAGTGCCCGGTGTGTAGACGCGGCCTAAGAGCAGTTGAATCACATGATTCTACCCTG
>NW_020699449.1:12097153-12128824 GCF_002925995.2 Terrapene triunguis | reverse complement strand
CCCCCCCCCCCCCCGGCCCGGGGAGCCATGCGGCACCTCCCCACCCCAGCTCACCTCTGCTCCGCCTCCTCCCTGAGCACACCGCCCCCACTCTAATTCTCCTCCCAGGCTTGCGGCGCCAAACAGCTGATTGGCGCCACAAGCCTGGGAGGCAGGAGAAGTGGAGCGGTGACTGCATGCGCGGGGAAGAAAAAAAAAAAAAAAAAAAAAAAAAAAAAAGAATTGGGGCATCGCTTTTTGGTGCCCCCAAATCTTGGCGCCCAAGGCAACCGCCTAGTTCGCCTTAATGGTAGCACTGGCCCTGGGCAAGAGGCCTAATACCTGAGGTGGGTGCATTCAGAGAGACCAGAAAGAGGTGTTGCTAGCTCTGTAACCATATGTACAAATATTTTAAAAATAGAATTGCTATCTTAAAAGTGTCTTCCATTTTGAAAGACTCTGGATTTCAGAGATGTTCCCTATATTTAAAATCAGACTGGAACCAGTAGTAACTCTCCAGATGGAAGACTACTGTGTATCTGTAATAAGTCTGCTCTTTGATATTTTGCCAGTGTGGGTTTGCAGTTTCTCCGGGTGAAAATAGCTTTTTCCAAGTCAGGATGTGAGCAAAGCTGGAAGCCATGTGACATACTGGAGGCACTGGCAAGAAAATCATGACCATCTGCAATTTTTGTTAACATTTTCAATTTTGAAATAGTTTAGAGAGATTCCACTTTCATGGACATTTTCAGGCGCGGGGGGTGGGAATACACCAGATTAAAAGCTGTCATTTCCTCCTCTTCTCTCACTACTTATTTTTATTTATTTAGATGTATGCATGTGCTAAGAAGGGCACCTGCCCACCCATCTGCTTTAGGCACACTTGACATAACAAATATACATCACAAAAATACCCTAAGTACTGCAGTAAATTTAATATAAGCCTCCACCAGTAGTGCAGGCAATTTAAAAAGAGCCTCAGAGCCTCCTTCCCCCATCTTTTAAAATGCCAAGGAAAAAATATGAGCTTGAAGGAATTAGTTAAATATTAATTGATTTAATCTTTACATGTAGCTCAAGCAAGAATATTCTGGTCCCATTGAAAACGCCTGGCTCTTACACAGAACTGATGTCAGAAAATGCTTGTTATCTATCCCACTCTGCTGAAAAGTTTGTGGGTTTTTTTAAAAGAAAGACTTTAAAAGAATTTTTTAGCTCTCCTGCTGCACAGCAGCCTTCTTAGTAATTGAATCTATCTATCTATCGAGCTCAGCTCTCAGCAGCTATACTCAGGCACAGAAATCCCAGCACATTTGTTACTCTGAGCTCCTCTTTATACGCAGCACTGAACCTATCTATTGACATTATGATCTGTCACAAAGCCATCTATTAGTACATCAATTTCTGATTAACTTCTTTGTCTGATGTGGCCATTGATCTCAATAGCCCTAATTGACTTAAACAATAAAAGGTACATTTTACCACTGGTGAAAATGTACTGTGTTTTGTTAATCCAGAGCAAAGCTGATTAAAAGGGACATCCCTTTGTCAATTATTGCTCATTCTTTTTGTTTAGCTTCAACATTCCCCATAATTACACTGGCACCAATAGCCTAACCAAAGTTAGGAAGTGTCATTTCCATGCTAAACCCATTGTCAAGTATGCTATAAATTGGCCATTGGCATTCACTGTGGGTTTAAATTTAGCATAAACGATTCTATGCTACAAGGAGCGGCGTGTTGGTCTTTTGTGTTCAGCCTAAATTGTAGGGCTGCAACAATCGATAATATGCATTTTCTTTACCCCCGCCCCTCCCCCAAACACTTTCCTATGGTTATCTTAAAAGGGAATCTCTAGAAACAGTAGAAAGTAGAAACCGACAACTAAGAAATACAGGACCAGATTCTCAATTGGTGTTGACTGGCATCGTTCCATGGAATATACAGAGCCTGATTCTCTGTTATGCTAAGGGCCCTTTACATTGCCAGAGCGAAGTATAGCAGTCTTTCTGTAAATGAAAATCAGGTCCACAGAGTATATGAAATGTATAATAGTCATTGGATTATCTTCAGCTCCATCTGAAGTCACTGACTGCACATAGTCTAGCCCATAGAATACTATGTCTACACAACCGCTGGGAAGTATAATACTCTGCATGGGTAGACATACACATGATAACTCTGCTCGAGCTAGAACTTAACATTAGCAGTGTGGCCACAGCTTGCACATTGCTATTTTAGCATGCTAGCTCAAGCAGAACTAGCGCATGTATGAACCACATCTCCCGGTTACTGGGCACTCACATCCTAAGTTCAAAGCAAGGTGTTTAGATTGCAAAGTCAAGTGCTCAAAAGCTAGCAAGTGCCATATTTACAGTTGCCTGTGTAACCTTCATTCTGTCCCCTTGTGCATCCATCCATCCTGTGTACTGAGAGAAGCAAAGGGAGTTGCACAGAAAGCCATAAAGCTGCCGTTTCCTAACTTTCACGTGCTTACCTTTGCAATCCAACTACCTTCCTTTAGCATAGATTTTTGTATGTAATTTCCTAGGTTGAAGAAACAGGTCCGTACAAATTCTGTTATGTTTAACTGTAACAAAATCCACAGCAGGGTTTGAACCCTGAGCCTTCAGTAATGCAGTACAGACACCTACCACTAAAAAAACAGGATTAAGTATGTTAACTGGTAGGAGGAGAAGGTGATGGGGATGGGATGTTGGGGCTATGTGCTGAATTGGGGGCAGGGAGGTGGGTGTTTGTTGGGGAACCTGGCCTGACTATCTGCCCTCTACCCCTGTTGCTCCAGCCACTCTTGCAGGCCCCAGCACAGTGTATACTGCTGTTGATGCTTTGGTGGTAGTATAGGTCTGGTTCTTTAAAATGTTTGTGTTTCAGGTATTACTTTGGCAGGCTGCCAAAATCTTCCTGAGGAATGCAAGCAACAGAAGGGAAAAGGTGACTTAACAGTTTATAACCCAGCTAAACCTGAAGGGAATTTCATGGAAGAAAAGGCACTTCTCTAGTCCAAGGGCTTTCTCCCTGCTGCAAACAATGAAAGAGCTCCTTGAGGGGAAAAAAGGCACAGGAATCCTTTAATGGAGATTGTTAGGCAATTTTAAAAAAATAGACCACTCTTATAATGAAATGTAGAAATCTTTTCTGTGTTCAAACTTTTAATTGAATCTAAAATATATGTGGGCAAACTCAGTTCTCAACTATACCAGCATCGGTCTGAAGTAACGCAACTGAATGCAACATAATTCCTCTGGATTTATCCTAGTGTAGATGAGAGTAGAATCCAGCCCATAATAAATAACACTTGGAGGGGGGAAAATGCAAACATGAAGAAATGACAAGGGGTCAAATCTGTGGCGTAAATCCATTAAAACCAATGGGAATGCATCAGTTAACTTTGCCCACATTTCACAAGTATAAGATTTAACCTTAAACCCATCCTCTTTTGCTGCATAGTATTTCAAAGAGAGAGTTTACTATTGGAGTACCTCTCAAAGGAACATTACCAGGAATGTCCACTATTGGTGAGCTGTTGCTAGTTTTTAGCAAAGAAGAAGAGACCATTTTGATTCCAGCCTTAAGACTTAAGAACCCCTTTTTATGTTCAAGAAATGCCCACAGATTTATGCTGCTTTGGCGGTACTTTCAGCAGACATTAAAAGTTCGTTAGAACCTGCAGGAATGGAACAATGAGGGTCTAGGGTGCTAACATCTCTGAATTGCCATGGGGGCCTCAGGCTGAGCTCCCCTGGAAGGACCCTGCCAAGCCCAGCCTCACAAGAGGTACCACCCAGCCAATACCAGTATATAAACCAGGACGCCATGTCTGAGCCACAACCCAGACTGCCTGCCCACCTCTGCTCCAGACCCTGCTTTTAATAGACTCTGATCCTGGTTTGTCCTCAGCTTTGCTATTCGATTGCTGTCTATAATGTGGTACCCAACCCTGATCTTCTGGTAACCTGACCCTGCCTGCCTCCCGATGCCTGACTCTTGGTTCACCCTCTGGCCAATCTTGGACTCTGTACCTGACTCAGCCTGAAGCCAGACTCCTGCTCTGACCACTAAGTCTGACTGCCCTCGTCCCAGTCATGGCATTTTCAATCTGCATCACAAAGTTGAGGAGTGAAAGGACTAAAGGCTGAAACACTTGCATGAGAGAAATCTGTAATACTATTAATGAGCAACGAAGATCGTGCCTAGATTTAATTTACAGAATCCACTCAGCTGAGATAAATCACGGTTAAATCTGGTGTTTCTGAGAAGTGTCCAAAGGGCTTTTCCTAGTAGAGAACTAGAAGGCTGCCAGATAAATATTGAATTTACAGTTGGAAAAACATTCCATCCAAGTTTCCTCCAGGTAGCTTTGGAAAGGGTCTTTAGTTTATATATTAAAGTGTTGCAACTTTGTAGCTTCTGCCACTACCTTCTGAGCTGTCTGGCTCTTTTAAACTCCTCCTCCAGTTGGAGCAAGCTCTGCTGGTGGGGTGGGGCCCCCGGGCCAAGAACTGCTCCTTAATGCTTTTTATCCTAGTCTGAGGTGTATATACTCCATCACACCACACCATCCCCTTCTTCCCATCCCCCCATCCCAAGGGCTTTTTGTGCACGCCTGTTCTCCATCACCCACATTCAGGCTTGGGCTGGAGCTTTGGCTCTAGGGCCCTGCAAAGTGGGAGGGTCCCAGAGCCATCACAATTAAACAGCCCTTTAGCCCGAGCCCTGAGAGCCCAAGTCATCTGGCATGGGCCAGTTGCCGGTTTTTAATTGCAGTGTAGACACAGTCCAGGCTACAGACAAGTCTCCCTAAAGAGCAAGTTAAACTGCGGCCTCTGCTATGAGTAGCTATCAGCAAAAATGGCTGAGAGATTCCTCTGCCTGTAGTACCAGGCAATCTGGGGACCCTAAATTTTCCTGTGATTTAGACTTTTCTGGGGTTCTGATTTTCACCAAAATCAACAGGGTTGTGCCCTTTAATGACTGGAACGTTCCCTGAAACTTTGGAATTGATCAGATGCAATGTTCCAAAGTTATCACGTTACACACAGAGACATGCCCTCATGTTGAGCGTTAGACCTTGCTTTGGGGTTAGTGAATTACACCCAAACCACTATGTTAAAAAAACATTAAGGTTACAAAATCAAGCAGTCAGAACTCAGAAAGTACTCCCAAGTCCCCCACCCCAATCCCTTTTCACTCTCAGTCCCAGTCTCCACCCCCTGGCTCCCATTACCAGTTATCTCCCCCTTCACCCACAACTTCCAGACCCAGTTTCTCTCCCCGCTCCACCTGGTAGCCTCCAAGTCCCAGGCTCCCCCAAGCTCCTTGTCCCAGTCTACTCCCCCCACTCTTCCTCAGGTCTGGCTTTTGTTACCTCTGTATACACATTGGGCAGCTTCCTCCTCTATGAGAGTCCCTGGCAGCACAGGAGAGAAATGGTCCCTGCTCTCAATTCAGGTGCCTAGACCCATCATGGTGCACAGCAGTCCAGATCTGTAATTGCAGGAAAAGCATGCTCAGTGCAGACAGAATCCTAAGGGCATTTAGTGGCTACAATCTAAGTCTCAACTGAGCACATCTGCAAACGCATTTTTCAAAGGTTCATTTGACCAAATGTGGGTAGATTTTCATGAAGACAGCAAAAGGCACATCCCTGATACAAAGGCACATCCCTCCTGGCCAATTTCTACTCCCTGGTTCAAAGTATGGGAGCACTAGAGCTTCTCAACGGAAAAGTTCTCTGCATGGTGCTTCTGGGAAACACCACTCGACTAGCACTATACCAGCACTTTGCAATATGGATTAAGAGGGTAAGAGCAAGATTGAGGCCTTAATTTATTTGGGTAGAGGATAGATTTACAACTTCATTGTTACTGTCATTTTTAACTGACTCCTTAATTGTATGTCCTGAATTCACTATGGGCCTGATACAAAGCCCTACAAAGTTAATGAGTCTTTCCATTGACTTCAAGAGGCTTTGGCTTGGGCTTTATACAGCTTCCATTTGTTTTGGATTTACGGACCTTAGACAAAATTAATTCCTGGTTTTCTCCCTTGGACTTCAATGAGCTTCCCCCAGGGAAAGGTCTAGTCCTTTGTCATTTCTCCTCCATTCTCTTTGTGTTAATTTATCTGGACAGGTGTTCTACTCTATCTACAATCTGGTAACTATGGACTGACTCCATTTAAATCAGTGGCATTACTCTAGATTTACACATAGGCAGCTGAGAGCAGAATGTGTCCCTACATATTTTAGATTTGATGAAAAATTGAAACACAAAAAAAAAGGATTATAACAAAAGCCTAAAGAGTAGCTCGCAATCAAGAGGACATGGTTAATGTAACCGGAATATCTAGCCTGAAGTTAAAGATTGCTTCAATAATGTAACTACAATATGCACACCCATGGCCAATATAAAGAAGATTCTTTAAAAGCTTGTGGCAGGGGGACTAATGTGACTCCTTGATCCTCAGACTCTTTATAGTTTGTCTCCTGTACTGAGATCCTCCAAGCAATCTGGCTTTTGGTCCCCTCCAGCATCCTACAAAAAATGCTACCTCTGCCACAAGCCTGCTGCCTTGGGAATCCTCAAGCTTCCTTGTTGATGTGAGTTTCCTCCAGCTTTTATCTTCCAGTTCTGTCCCTGGGTGCCTTTTTCCTCCAGCCAATAATCCTGCTCCTTCTAATAATACATAGGGAAAACAATCCTTTTACTATTAGCCCTGTCTCCTTCAGCACCATCCTTCCTCTAACCACTTGCCCTGGGCCCACTTCCAGTATTTGTTCTTTTCCCATGCTGTTTTTCCCCAGTGAGACTCACAAGAGATGGATTAAAAATATAAAATGCAATAGCCATTTTTGTAATGTTGTCCTTTCAAAATGAACGTAGATCTAAACTAAGCCAGCTAATCAGAGTATGATTTTGGGGTTCAAATCAGCTGTGAACAGATTATTTACCTAGATCTCAGCAGGATGTCATTTTTAAATGGGTCAGTAAAAAGGGTCTCAGTTCTATCACCCTCATTTACAGTGAGTAGTACCCAACGCTGTGAAACCCATAAGGCCTAGTGATGTTTTCCCCTGTGCAGAGTGCCAGCGGGAGGAGTCAAGTCACCACTTGAGTCTCTATTCAGCCTTCAAAGTAGAGCTTAAAAGGGAATTAAGTACATAAACCCTGGGCTGGACCTCAGCACCAGGGTGAATTTCACTCTGGGTAGAGAAAAGATACACTTCAATGTAGGTATGAATGACAGAATTGGACCAGATCCTCAGCTAGTGTAAATAAGCCTAGTTCCAATGAAGGTTAAGCAGTGACTTGGTTGTGTACCTACATGCAGAAAAGATTTCTGCTCTTTAACCTAGGCGTCAAAGGCACAACAAGACCCATTGGCTGGAAGTTGGCATCAAGAAAGTTCAGACTGTAAATATAAAGATTTACAATGAGGTAAATTAACCACTGGAATATCTTACAAAGAGGCTGGAATTCTCCATCCCTTAAGAGTTAAAAAAAAAAAATCAAGATAGGCTGTCCTTCTATAAAACATGCTCTAATTCCACTACACGTTATTGAGATTAAAACAAGAATCGCTTGGTGAAATTCTATGGTCTGGGCCAGACTCGATTATAATAATGGTACTTTCTGGCTATAAAATATATTAAGTTGATGGAGCTCTGACAGTTTACACCAGCTGAGGATCTAGCCCATAATGTGAAGTTAAATAAGACAATCTAAAAGCAATCGTTCTCATTAGATAGAGCATTACTGTAGTATTTTCATAGCACACATAGCACAAGAAGAGGTGGCCTGACATGGGGGGGAGGAGCGGGAAGAAGGATTTAAACAGAAAACACCTTTCAAAAATAGTTGTCAATAGTTTTTTAAACATGGGAGAACATGTACTGGAGAACAAGTACGAGCAGAAGATTTGCCTGGGCATAAGTTAGGTTAAGCACTGGGCAGTTCTCTGCGCTGAGTATTTTAGACCCTTCCTTGCTCACCTCCTTATTTTTTAAGAGTAAGCGCTAAAAAGGCAAAGGGGTGTGAATGAATAGGCACGTGTAAGTAGACATAGATAAATAATACTGCCATGTTGGAGATCAATGGGATGACTTGAGAAGTAAGATACTACTCAATGTGAGTAAGGGTGACAGAAATATGGCCCTAAGTCATTTGCAGGAACTTATATTTAACTAGACACCGTTTTAGAAATAATCCATCATGAATTAGCATGTTTTTTCTTCCAGTATACTGGATTTGAGTTCAGTTTCATGTGCCTCATTTGGCTGCTCTCGGATAGCTCTTACCTGTAGGGCTTGGTCCTGCACAGAGCAGCTGTGGATCCTGGCACGTATGATGAGCAACACAGGGAGTGCATGGGAATTCTGTACCAAGGAGAATGCTGGTATGTGGCTGACCACGTCATTCCTGTCCAGTAACAGGAGTAATGCCACAGAAGGAATTTCATGGTTTGGTCATACTCCTCAAGTAGTCCTACTGGAGTTAAGGCACTACTCAGTGAGGGTGGCAGAAGCTGGCACTGTGTAATTTACAATCCTAGAGACAGCTAATACAAATAGGCGTTTTTTGCCTGTGCAGTAGCTGCAGGATCATGCCCAGGGACAGCATGTGTTTCCCCCCCTTCTCTTGTGAATTCAAGAAGAAAAATAAAAAATCTTCATAGGATTCAGCCATTAATGTAACAGAGTTTTGTCGCGTCCGACCATTTGCGGCCAAATATTAATTGAAATCTATTCCCATGCTCTCGCAACAGTGGAATAGAGCTCTGTGCCTTGGGAGGTGCCTCCAAGTCCATGTATAGTGCCTGAACTAAATTTGAGCTGCACATTATAATGTATTCAGTAGAGCAAGGAAGATTGCCCATTTTCTTTATCACTGAAGCTGACCAAGCACAAATCTGCCAGTATGAAAAAGGCACGATGAAATGTTCTGCTGTGTGTGTGTGCACACACGATACATAAATAAACATCCTCCTTTTCCCCAGATTCTGCAATATGATAATGTAACACAAATCCAGTAGCTCCTGCAATAAAATAATGTGCAACTGCAGTGCAATTTCTAGCCAGTTATTTGCTGAATACAAAGGTCTACAAATAAAAATAGCATTCAAAGGTGCGCTGATAGAGGAGGTACTTAATTTTTGTGACACCTAATGGTGCCTTTAACATTACTCATGTCCAGGCACCATACACAAAATGAACCTGTTAAGAAGCAGATTCTCAATAGCCTGACTTCAACTGGTTTTAAATGATAAATTGGTGCATAGTTAAATGCAAATGACTCTCTTTACAAGCGCACTTATGATGAGTTAAACTTGCAATCCTCCCCACAGTGTGCAGTAATTATATCACAGCATCTTTTGGTTAAAGTCATTAATGTCCATAAATAAGAGCACTTGAGTTACTTACAACTACTTTGCATCCAATATGTTTGCTTCTTTCTTTCAGCAAAAAAGAAAAAAAAATGGACATCTCCTCACCCACACCTTTCTTTTCATGGAGGACAGAGGCACCAAGGCTTTTGTGCCACTCTTTAGGATTGAGAATTGTTGCGTTCCATTTGTCTCATGATTAGGCCAATAACAGAGGAATGCAAACTCTCAGCTAGCTAAATTGGAAAGTGTTCACTTCTCCATGTAGGCTCTGATGCAGCTAAGTAAAATTCAAGCTCTGGTTTTCATTTTTCTCATTGTACTGGCGTATGATGGAGCTATAAAAAAAAATAAAAAAAAATAAACCCTGTCACACACACACACACACACACACACACACACACACACACACACACACACACACACACACAGAGTCAAACCATGGACAAAAACATGAAAGTCGATGCTGACTCAAATTATAGGAGCTTTTAGTCACACACCCTTGTGTATCCCTGGCTGACTCAAGCCAACCATTTTCCAAACTAAATTAATTCATAATGGTAAAATCAATCAGTTGAATAAGGTTATCTTCTGTTATTGCAAAGTATATGAATGGTGACAAAACTGCCTGGTATAATATTTAGGTTTAATGGCATCAAAAATGTGTCTTTAATTAATTAAGTATCTAGCATCACTTCCTGGAAACATACAGATTGAATGTATAGACTGATATAGAATCCAATTGCCTAATGATGTTTCACTCAAAGTTTACTCTACCACTAGTACTGCCATAATTGGCATTGGTACTGCAAGTCTCAGTTGGTCGAATTTACAGTCTGTCAGTTCCGCTCTTATCAGATTGAAACTAAATAGACAAATTACATCCATGCATCTCAATGAAGCCAGTGGTATTGAAATGGTGTCAGGGTAAAAGGTGGCACAAAGGTGGAGCCAAGAGGATATAGGTCATTGGGATTTTCAAAGGAGTATAAAGGAAAGTTGGGTACCTAACTCATGAGATTTGGGTGACTAACTCCTTTAGGCTCTTTTGAAAAATAGCCACATATATCATCTTGACTCCAATTTTATACTAAAATGTATATATTGTGTTTATTATATTGGAGGTCTATATGCATGTGCATGCATACACACACGAGCATGTATATCGCCAACATAGATTTACAAATAGATTCATAGATGTAACAGCTTGAATTTAGGATGTGTGTGTGCTGTCGGGAGGGCTATGCGTGTGCACATACATGTATTAGAGCAGTAGCTCTCAACATTTCCAGATTACTGTACCTTTTCCAGAGTCTGATTTGTCTTGCATACCCCCAAGTTTCATCCCACTTAAAAACTTCTTGTTCTTTTTGCAGATACAGACTAACACGGCTGCTACTCTGAAACTTGCTTCCAAAAAAAATCAGACAAAAATACCATTGGTTGTCACTCTCAGAGACCATCATTGCAGACTTTCATGACCATACCAACAGAAGTCTCTGGCAATGTCGGCAATGTCAACAGGAAGCCAAACACCTCCTTTCAGTGCCAGCTGCTAATTTTGATTTTATACTATTCACATTTTGCTTTTTAAGAGGCATTTGCTCTTATGATATTCAGATTAGTTAAAAAAAAAAAATCACCATCCTGCCTCCTGAAATTGATGTGGTTTACATATTTAGACACCATCATGTTTGTTTTCTACCTGTCAAACTGAATTAATCTAAATCTAAACTCTAGGCCTGAATGTGAAAACAAAAATATTTTCCCCCATGAATTGTGCAGTATTCGCATGCTAACTGGCAATCTGCATAAATGCTCATAGAAATAAGGTCCATCCATGCACTGAAACATATGTCTTCAAGAATGAAATTCACCCCTGTGCTGAGGGCATGCACAAAGACAACACACAACCTTTGCCCTCACAACAGGACAATTGACACTTATGGGGAATGTAAGTGGTGTCTAGTCCTAGTAGAATCCCCTGAATTTCACTCACAAAGAACTAAAGTTTAAGGCTGAGATTTCCAAAGGAACCCAAGGGAATTAGATATCCAAATCCCCTTGCTTATCTAACGCATTTAGGCTGTGATGGGAAATGCAAGCCTAGGGGCTTGTCTACACATACATTTCTACAGCAGCACCATTGCAGCTTCAGTGAAGATGCTACCTATACCGAAGGGAGGGGTTCTCCTATCAGCATAGGTAATCTACCTCCCTAAGAGAAAGTGGCTGGGTCAACAGGAGAATTCTCCCGTCACCCTAGATATGACCATACCAGGGTTTAGATCATTTTAACTGTATCGAACAAGAGTGTGGATTTTTCACACCCCTGAGCAACATAGTTATATTGACCTAATACCCTAGAGTAGCCCAGGCCTAAGTTTTTAATTAGACCTGGTTAAAGAACTTTATATACAATTATACCCAAGACTCAGATATTTGCTATTTTTGCCAAGCTTGGTTTGCTTTAAATAAGGAGAACAAGTCACTCATTATTCACAAAGATACAGACAGTTGCTGGATATTCGTGAAAATATTCACAAATCCTGTAAGTTCACATTTTTCATCACAACCAATTATTCATTCGAAGCTCCAACTGGGAGCTGCATTTTTCACTTGTCATTAATGTCCTGCTTGAAACTTTCCAGTCATCGGATCAGCGTTCATAAACAGTATCATGATTTAAGCAATCAATCACACTGCAGGAAAGGCAAATAATGGAGGGTGGTGGGAAATTATGAGCAGCATATAGTCTGAATGCTATCTGCCTACACTATTCAAGTAATGAATACATTTGGGGGGGGGGGGAATCAGGATTGGGTTGCAAACAATTTGCTTACCAAAACAGGAGTTACATTTGTTGTGAATATTATTAATTATTAATAATTAAGCCAGCACTGGCTTTTAATTTTCTTTCTCCTGCTGCATTACTGTAACCACTAAATCATTGCAGGTTGCAATGTGACCAATTTTTCCGTCCCTGACAAGCCTCTAAATCTCCAGGGAGGGAGAAACCTCTTTCTCCCTCCCTGGAGGTCAGCTCTCATTTTCCTTCCTTAGAAAGGTAACTAACTTTCTAAATCTTGCTGCTGTAAGGGGCATGTTATCTGTTGCTATAGTGATTGGAGGCTCTTGGTTAGTGAGTGATATGGCTTCCTGTTCGACTGTACCAGTGACAAGAACTTTGACAGCTGGGAGGGTGGGAGCGGAGTGGGAGGAGAAAGGAAGGAGGGCAGCAACTGAAGATAGAGAGAGGAACAGGAAAAAACAGGGGAAGAGAGAAGATAACACCAGATGGTGTTTACTAAGAAATAGTATCACCACTCATAAATGCAATTCTAGCGATAGGCACCCAGAAAAAACAAAGGAGAGGCCAAGGTTCCTTGATATACAGCAGGAAAATGGGGTAGGAGAAGAACATAAAAAATGGAAAGGAGTGGAAGGAGAAACTAAAAATTGAATAGCAGAGAGGGATGCTATATTCTGGGGTATAAAGAAGCTTCCAAATTGAATCTCTCAGCAACTATGGATGCCCCAATAAATATGAAATTCAAAAACTGCAATAAATTAGTTCCTGGACTTAGAAACTCTGAATTTTACCAGCTAAGAGAAGTTTTATGGCACTTACCCACAATAAATTGATATTTTTATGTGGCATTGAAGAAACTGAACTGTTCAGGGAGAGTTGTTTATTCACAGGCAAAAGGACTATATCCCAAATGTTATTCACAGCAGCCATTGGCAACTACGGCATTTTGGGTTCTCTGAGAAGGACATTTCTTATTGGAAGCAAAAAAAATAATAATAATCTGTGATTATATATACAATCAGTGACATTAACCTTCAGCTATTACTTGCTCTGACAAAACCTGCTGAAAGATATTCAGTAGAAATAGACAGAAGAGACTTAGAAACACTAAAGCAATAGGAAAATAATTTCATTCCATTTCACCATAGTAGGAGGGTGAATGATCTCTTGCTTTGGAGTTAATCCATACTCTGTCAAAGGGTCTGCATCTTTTTCTGTGCACCGCCCCATACTCAATCACTTTCTCCTCCTTGACTCCAGAATCCTGGATTTCTATATGTCAGAATTGTTTCCAGGTCTCTTGCTGCTCAGTCTAGCATATTCTTACTCCCATTTCTCTCCCATCACTTTCCAATCTGGAGGAGGACAGAAGATGCATACACTACCCCAATTGGCCACCTTTCCCCTCCAGTCCTTTTATTTTTTAATTGTTTAAGATAAATAATAGGATAAACTTACCCAGACACTGCCTTGCACCAGGATTCACTGAAGTGAATCCCATAATTCAAATTGGAGGACAAGCTACTATTGATACCACAAAGCACTTGCCATATGTGGGATTATGGGTGATTGAGAATCAGGCCAATTAGCTGTAGCTCTATCAGATCTCTCCCAATCCCCCTATTCTGTTTAGTCCTATAACTGGTGAAACTCATCCAGTGTCCATGTGTATTCTTTCACTATACTGTTATTTTGCCTATGTGTACTCTGAAATCATCTTTCACAGACTACATATGATCACTGTATGTATTTAAACAGCTACCTACAGAAGACTACTATCCTTTTGAAGCATTACATTCAGTTTGTTGTGCAGAGCAAATCCTATTGAGTTTATTGCGAAATAACTTATTTTCTGCAGGCTAGGAAGACCTTTGAGGCAATGGGACTGTAGTAACTACCCAGATTCTATATTGCTGCCGAGATGCACTGGTCATAGAAAGGGTGATGGAGAGAGCCGATTAAAGCCCCTTAATTTGTTGTTCACCTCCACTGTAGCCTGATCCCTGATGTAGGTTAGATAGGTTGGAAGCTGCTCTAGCCTACGTAAACTGGCAACAGCTCTTAGTGGGCTGGCTAGCAGCTGGTACAGCTGGAGTATAGCTGAGGAGACAGAAGTGGCTTCCACTTCCATTGCACTGCTCAGATGGAATAAAGGGGACCCAATCTGTCTTGTAATCTCTGTTCCCCAATACTTATGGCAATATGACAACACTTCTTGACCATGTAAAGTTTGATTTAGATTCTGTTGCTGCGCATTTGGATTGTACCAATTTTAAATAGGTCAGTTTTGTATAAGTAATGTATGTGGTTTGATTTGAATGCTCTTTAGCGGTAGTTCTTTAGTACATGAAATTGCTACACTACCAAGAATGACTAATAGGAAGGAGGGAGGGGTGATAGGAAAGTGTAAGAGAGTCCAATGCTTTTTGCAGCTTGGTCAAACTTCATAGCCCGTCTAACCCTACTAATTCCTTTTGAGGACTTGCTGTCAGAAACATGTTCAAAAGGCGATGAAAAATAGACACTACTTTGGAGTACATGAATACACTTTCTGCTGGGTGGCAAAATGATTTCCATGTTGAGTAAGATGTAAGAAAAAGAGTTTTGTGAGATTGTCATGTTCAGCACAAACTCTTGTGATCAATTATTTAAAGCTGAGGTTTGTCTTTTCACAGAATAACTTTGCAAAAGACTTTGTTAACATTAATGGACCCAGTAACTTTCTAATGTCATTCACTGCCTTACATGGAGATACAACAGGACAAGTTAGCTTCCCCCCACCACCCTTTTTTTCATTATTTAAGCAGGAATAGTGTGGGAAGTTCATGAAAATATTGGGCATAACTAATGCTATATTTCAGGCATTGGTTCAAAGACATTTTAGCATAAAACTAATTGTGTTTCAATTTATTGCAGGTCAAGCTTAACAAGTACACAGACACATGCAGGAAACTATTATATGAAATGCATTACTTTGAAGTTCAGAGTCCTATTTTTTTCATGGTAAGTCAAACAAACAGAAGTAACTACTCTACTTTCTTCAGTCACTAAGACCTGGTCTACACTGGGGGGGAGGGGGTGTCGATGTAACATACGCAACAAGTCAACATATCTTATTCCAACTTACCTCCCGTCCTCACGGCACGGGATTGACGGCCGCGGCTCCCCCGTCGACTCCGCTACTGCCGCTTGCTCCGGTGGAGTTCCGGAGTCGACGGGGAGCACGTTCGGGGATCGATATATCGCGTCTTAACGAGATGCGATATATCGATCCCGATAAATCAATCGCTACCCGCCGATACGGCGGGTAGTTTGGACGTACCCTTACTGTATGAGTATTGGAAACCAACTAAGATAACAATTGCCACGCTGTATCCGATCATCTAATCTGGTATCCTGGCTACAGACAGGGACCAAAACCTGATGCTTCAGAGGAAGGCAACTCAACACATACAAACCTCTCTATGATCGACCTATTTGTGCAATGTACAGAGGAGGGTGATTCTTTCCTGACCCACTTAGACAATTAGCCTATGTTCCAAAGCTTGAGATGCGTTTTCCTTCTGTCCCCATCTTCAGCTGACATGGCTGAAAATATTACCATTCATATAGTTATCCAGCCATTTTATAGATCATATTTCAAACTCACCTAAGCACCATGAATGAGCATCGCATTTGAGAACAGAGAAGATGGATGTTATTTAGTAACACTCAGGTGCTCATTAATTGGAAAAAGCAAATAAATAAGAACTGACAAATTCACTCGCATATTGACCAAGTGGCACAGGGGTCCTCTGCATGGAAGGTAAATTAAGGGCTAGATTTACACAGCCCATAATGAGGTGCGGTACATGACTGCCCTGTTCCATAAGATTCCCAGGAAGGAATTGTGGCTTGGGGAACAACAGTCCCCTCCTTATTCCTGTGGACAAATAATTTGCTACTGGTCCATATCATAAACAAAGTACTGCCTTCCCTGTGCACCTGAGTTCCACTCAATGGCAGACAGATTTGAGGCTCTGCTCACACCCCACCCAGCTATTCCAGAGGCAATCTGCATGAGCAGATGTGCAGCACCCTTTACACATCTGTAATTAGATACAATGTCCAAACCGCTCACATAGGGGCGTTCTCCCCTCATATGCCCTTGTGCAATCAAAAAAAAAATCTTGCCCTAAGGTTTCCATTTCCTATCCTGCTTAAAAAGATAACCTATCTTCCCGTATCTATCCAGCCATTCCTGAGACATGACTCATTTTCTATTTTAAAATAAATACAATAAAAACAACCACCAAAACAATCAGTACAAAAAATTAGTAGGCCAAGCTTTTCTATTTCCCTATCAGAAGGAGAATTGACACTGGAGAAAAAATAATTAGTCTACTATTTTATAGAAAGTTAAATCGATATAAAAATCTATAGATTTATATAAGGTCAATCATTCAAATACAGCTCGATTTCACTCTGTAAAAACTTGACACAATTACTGTTATGAGACTGCATCCAGAAGCCACTCTTGCAATGCTCACTAAAGATTCAAAGTGAAACCTGAAACCCGGCAAAATTTGCCTGCTTTTGTGACAAAAACAGAATCTCAGACTATGTTCATCAAAAGTGTCACAAAATGAAGACCCAGAAATTGTATTCACTCAGACAGACTGCATTTGTGCAACAAAATCTGGGAATTAGATAATGTATAGCTAGCCAATTTGGGCTAAAGCATCAACCCACACACCAAGCTAGAGTAACCAGGCTTTCTCCTAGGGTTCCTCAGTACAGAATTTTCCATTCCTTTCCTAAATACAGAGCTCCAGAACTTCTTCACAGCCATTTCTGTGCCCTGGACAGTGCAGTGACATCACTGGCTTCTGCAATGCTTCCCTGTGAGGCTTTTTGGCCAGTGAAGCAAAAACAATTGTGAACTTTCTGGCCATTTCCTCAGTCTTTGCCTATCTTTTCCCCCAAAACAACCTCTGAAGAGGAAGCCACTGATAAGCAGGGCTCAAAGGATCACATGAGATAGGGGAGGGAGGAGCAAAATGTACTTCTACCAATTTGGATGGTGGATCAAGGCAGAATTTGGTCTTTTTTGTACCCAGTTTTGAAACCTATGCTCATGCTGGTCAGCACTTACTCATGTAAATAATCTTACTGAAATTACTCCAGTGAAAGAGTGCTCACCTAGACAAATAAAGGCTGCATGATTGTGCCTTCCGCTTATAACAGCTGCTTAGAAACACATGAGTTTTGGGGTGCCCAAAGCACTTAGTGCATAAAGTTAGCCATGCAAATGTAGAAGCCACTTGGTCCAAATAGTCTCCAAGGAGCTGAAGAGAGAGATTCCATCTTCCTTTCTCACCATCAATGTGTATATCCTTTCAAATAACACTTCACAGTGTTAGTCTTTGATTCTCCTCCCTGAATTTAAGCTGCCTGAATTTTAGGTATACTCAAAATTTTGGGCACATCCAAACTGCATGTCTGTAGTGAACATGGTAACAAACGACCATGCCGCAGATGCCATGACAAGTGACTGTATAAAAATTAGATGTGAAAAAATGCTCTGTTAAGTTGCCGTATTTCTCCCAATTCCAAATGCATTACCCAAGATTTGGCTCAGCTGATCCTAGCAAGGAAATGTTTCCAAGCTAAGAGTAACTCTTCTGTTCTTTTCTAGCACATATAACAGGGGAGCAGAGGTATGAATTCATTTGTTGTTTTATGACAGACATTATTGCACTGAACTAAAAGAGTTCAGTGACCCTGATTCGCTACAAATGCAGTGAATTTGGAGAATGTATCTAACAATTAGGAAGATTTATTTCTGTCTCTCACATCCTTCATCTTGGGCCTTGGGAGTTACATGGTCAAAAAGTATAGGCTGCTTTGGTGGGCTATGGATATGCAGTCACAACTGCAGTAGTCCTGAATTTAAAAAAATATAATAATACACTTCACCATTTTCATGGCTTTATTTTATCCTTTACACTGCAGTTTAGTGGACACTGCAGTATCATTGCTACTTGACCTTCTAATTACTTTGTTAAAAATTGTCTTAATAATGAGCTCAGGAGGTATGTATCTGCCCAAGTGATAAAAACCTCTCTTTCAGTCTATTAAAAAGAGAGAGAGAGAGAGAGAGAGAGAGAGATACTGCTTTCATGGAATGAAAAATAAAGCTTCTGAGTAAGAAACAAGAAAAAGTGTACACACTGCTACAAAATAAATAAGTTGTTCTATTACTCATTCTGTTTTTAGCTAAAAACCTTTGTGCTGCAATTAATTTGTGCAGCCTGAAAGAACAATTAAATAAATAAGATTCAAT
The DNA here is from genome assembly GCF_002925995.2 of Terrapene triunguis. Classification (NCBI taxonomy): domain Eukaryota; kingdom Metazoa; phylum Chordata; order Testudines; family Emydidae; genus Terrapene; species Terrapene triunguis. The sequence goes on along the minus strand of NW_020699449.1, from coordinate 12,110,303 downwards.
TGCCTTGCAAAGTTCTACTTGCCTGGGGCAAGTAATTTTTTTTAAACAACCGGTAAACTATGACTAGGTTTTTCATTATCACCATCTTGTTTAGAATGGACGAGTACATTTTATGCCGGAGCGGCTACATTTTCATGACAACTCCCCCAATCTCAGCTTGCTTCATTGTCCTTGATAGATCCTGAGGCAATAACTCCAGAATAATACATACTGGGATGATTAAGATTTAACTGTATTTGAAATTTTAAAAAAAATTATAGCAACAGTGAGTTTTCAGATCAGGTTGTATAACGGTTTCCATTCTAACCCCCATTTTCAATCATGTATATGTATATGCTTGTGAAATTCATATATATTTGGAAGAAAGTATTTTAACCATTTTACACGTGGGAGAAGAGCAAAGAGAAATACAGCCTTCCCATGATGACGATGATGGATTGATTTTATCAACTGCTCTATAGCCAAATTAGCAGAGGACTGAAAGGTTAATTTTGGCATGGAATTGCTTTCACTTTGGAGAAGTGCCTTTGCTTATACCAGAGAAAGTTGGTTTTGAATGGACTCAGTTATGAGCCTTTGAAAACAGCATACTGAGATTGCACTGTAGATTTTTTTTTTTTTTCTGAAGTATACAACTAAGATTTTTGGGCATGCATGTGTAGCTATCCTGCTAGGAAGCTAAAAGGCAGGAGTGATAACAGTGGATGGTATCAGAGAAAAAATAATCCATTGCATATCTAACTGAGCCACATAGCAAAAAGTAGAATGCTTCAAGTTGGCAGATAGAATGAGGGCTCTTACAGGCTTTGGAAGATGCATCTGAGGGGATTCCCTGCTCTGATGCACCTTCTGAGCTTCATAGCACCTACATTTTGCAAGACAGCAGCTCACCCCCATGGATCTTCTACAGTTCATGGAACAGGGCATTCCAGTGATGTCTAACCAAATAGTTCTACCGATCATTACTATTTTTGAAAGTCAGAAAAGCTTTCAAGTCCTGAAGACTGAAACTCCTTTTTTTCCTATCTGTTTCAATTTAAAAAAATAATAAACCTCGGAAATTCCATACAAAAAACTAAACTGAGAGAATATTACAGTTGCATGACTGTAATGCCCAGTTTAAAGATACAACAAAAGAGGACAGAACAAAGATTGTGCATGTAATAGATATACCAAGGAGGACAGAGTAAATCTGCTTAACTTTGGCATTTCCTGGCTCTGTGTGGGGTGGGGGCAAGTATTTTGCTGTATGTGTTTACCTCATCAAGAGTTTAGTCTTTCAATAAACCAATGTCTTTTCTCAGCTTTTTATACATGAAACATTCTACAAATCTGGTAGTTAATATATATTGTCCCTAAACATAATAAAAATTCAGTGTATAAGTGACTTTTTCCAATACTTATAAGTTTCCTGCTTTTGAAACAGCTGGAAGTTTTCTGTCTATTCATATTTTAATCTTGAGAAGGTGGTTCTTATATTGTATTTCTAAAGACTAAGTGCTTCTACTACTCTAAGAGTAGGACTGGGAAGGAATTGTTAAATTGTTTTTCTCATTTGAAAAGACAGAAGGTTATTTTGTTCTGAGTAACTTTTGACTGGCATTATGAATTAGTTATTGACTGATGAACTCTAGCTCAGGAAGTGTACAGCAATGGAAACAGAAATGTCACCCCAACAAACTCTCAGGCCTGGTCCACACTAACCCCCCACTTCGAACTAAGGTACGCAACTTCAGCTACGTTAATAACGTAGCTGAAATCGAAGTACCTTAATTCGAACTTACCACGGGTCCAGACGCGGCAGGCAGGCTCCCCCGTCGATGCCGCGTATTCCTCTCGCCGAGCTGGAGTACCAGCGTCGACGGCGAGCACTTCCGGGATCGATCCCAGAAGATCGATTGCCTGCCGCCGAACCAGGAAGTAAGTGTAGACTTACCCTCAGACTCATCCTGCTCTTTTAAGTTGTAACACATTTTCTAAGTTAAAACTATTAGCTGGAGTTTCCTCCAATTTACAAGTGCCCGATTTTAAGGTGCAATTTTAGGTCAAGCACAACTAGCAGCAATGTCCCATTAGCAAGCAATTAATTGAATCATGAACTTTAAACGGTTATACACGCATACCCAATAAGCACATCTATTTAGAAAGGGATGACATAAAGGAACGGTTTATATTGAAGCCAGGACATCAACATTCCAACCTACAAAATATAGTAATTTTCTGTAAAACCTTGAAAGCTGAAAGAGCAGACTGTCAGCAAAGCAACATGTTCTTGTCTCATCTGTTCTCATTTATCAGGAATATTATTTATGCTACTCACACACTTGGGTCCTTTTATTTAGAACTGGAATCGGCTTTACCATTATATAGGTTTGCAACAAAAATCAGAGAATATTTTTCTGAATGGAATGGTACCATTAGAGCTGCACTATTGTACTGTGGTGGGGATCACATACAAGAGGCTGATAATGGAGTTGTTATATTTTTAGTGAATAAACTCATCTTTTTGATATAATGAAAGAGCAATTGCTTCTTTTTGTTGAAAAAAAAGTTTTACTATATTCGCTGCTTGCTTTTCTCTCTTGGTCTCTTTCTCTGTTTTTTAGCACTGTTCAAAGGTGTTGAGGGACAACCCAGCATACTGAACTTCCCAATTATTCAAAGAACAGATAAAGCATAGAGACCCAGAGAACAGCTTAACACATGGTCAGGGCAATGTGCCCCCACCCTGATCTGAAGGAACCATTTTTAAGAGTGAGAAGACAGCTGAGCTGTCATGCTCAATGTCTTTGACTAATCTGAAACTGACCCCAAAGATGCCTGTGGTCATTGTGATATGGACACAAAGACCTGGATTTAGATCACTATTTTATTTTTCAACCTTTTCTTTTTCTGTATTCCTAATACACCCATGGCATAAAAATAGTAGGTTATGGTGCTGAAGATAATAACTTTTGTATGGCCCGGGTTAGGTCTACTAATCTGACCTACAAGTTAAATCTTCTACATCCCCACTGTCATAACCCATTCAATCTGAATTTTCTCATATAACAAGTCAGGATTGTTATATTAACACAGGCACATATACCAAACACTGGCAAAAATGTTTTAAAACTTATTTCACTAGAGTTAAAGATAAGTTTGGTGTGTATTTTTGTCCTTTAAAATAGTGTCCTGTGCAGAATGTTCTTAAATAAAAGAACATTTCCCAGAGGAGTAAGTCTTGTTAGAAGACCCTTATCTGTTTTGAGTAATATAATGTTTTGTGGGAGAGGGGATAAAGAAAAGAACTTGTTTCTGGAAAGAGAGAGAAGCGCTTTAAGAAAAAGGAGACAGGCTGAGAAGGAGGTTGAAAGGAATAAATGAAAGTCCAGCAGCTGGACAAGATAGTATGTAACTACAAAAGAATATTTTGAGTGAAAGCCTATGCTGGCAGTTAAAGGTTCTCAGATCTAGTTCAGCAGAAACTGATGACTGAAAACTCAGTATTTCAGTGAGAGGTAGAATTACTCATTGGTCAGACAAAAGCATCTCTCTACCTTCAAAGGAGTGTATAGGACATCTGTGGGTGTCATAGAATCATAGAAGATTAGGATTGGAAGAGACCTCAGGAGGTCACCTAGTCCAACCCACTGCTCAAAGCAGGACCAACCCCAACTAAATCATCCCAGCCAGGGCTTTGTCAAGCCGGGCCTTAAAAACCTCCAAGGATGGAGATTCCACCACCTCCCAAGGTAACCCATTCCAGTGCTTCACCACCCTCCTAGTGAAATAGTGTTTCCTAATATCTAACCTACACCTCCCCCACTGCAACTTGAGACCATTGCTCCTTGTTCTGTCATCTGCCATCATTGAGAACAGCCGAGGTCCATCCTCTTTGGAACCCCCCCTCAGGTAGTTGAGAGTCTGCTATCAAATCCACTCTCACTCTTCTCTTCTGCAGACTAAATAGGCCCAGTTCCCTCAACCTCTCCTCATAAGTCATGTGCCCCAGACCCCTGATCATTTTCGTTGCCCTCCACTGGACTCTCTCCAATTTGTCCACATCCTTTCTGTAGTGGGGGCCCAAAACTGGACACTGTACTCCAGATGTAGCCGCACCAGTGCCAAATACAGAGGAATAATCACTTCCCTCAATCTGCTGGCAATGTTCCTACTCATGCAGCCCAATATGCCATTAGCCTTCTTGGCAACAAGGGCACACTGTTAACTCATATCCAGCTTCTCAACCACTGTAATTCACAGGTCCTTTTCTCAGTCCCCAGCCTGTAGCAGTTCATGGGATTCTTCCGTCTTAAGTGCAGGACTCTGCATTTGTCCTTGTTGAACCTCATCAGATTTCTTTTGGCCAAATCCTCCAATTTGTCTAGGTCACTCAGGACCCTATCCCTACCCTCCAGTGTATCGAACTCTCCCCACAGCTTAGTGTCATCTGCGAACTTGCTGAGGGCACAATCCATTCCATCATCCAGATCATTAATGAAGATGTTGAACAAAACTGGCCTCAGGACAGGCCCCTGGGGCACTCCACTTGATACCGGCTGCCAACTAGACATCGAGCCGTTGATCACTACCCATAGAGACCGATGATCTAGCCAGCTTTCTATCCACCTTATAGTCCATTCCTCCAATTCATACTTCTTTAACTTGCTGGAAAGAAGACTGTATCAAAAGCTTTGCTAAAGTCAAGGTATATCACGTACACCGCTTTCCCCATATCCACAAAGCCAGTTATCTCATCATAGAAGGCAATCAGGTTGGTCAAGCATGACTTGCCCTTGGTGAATCCATGTTGACTGTTCCTGATCACCTTCCTCTCCTCCAAGTGCTTCAAAATGGATTCCTTAAGGACCTCCTCCATGATTTTTCCAGGGACTGAGGTGAGGCTGACAGATCTGTAGTTCCCCGCATTCTCCTTCTTCCCTTTTTTAAAGATCTCCACTAGATCCTGCAGAGTCCAGGACCAAATTCAGAGGGGAAAGCCATAAACCTGGTACCTGAGATCAGTTTGAGGGAGAACCACCAAATTAAGGCAGACTTAAGGAGTGGGAAAGTCCTTCCTGCATTTTCAGCCAGTTGTTTCACCCCAACCCAGGAACTACACCTGGGCAGAGATTAAATATAAAAATCATAACTGGAGTAACAAATAAGGCTTTCTACCTTAATGTCTAGCTAAGAGTCCTTTATGACACACATTTACAAAGCTGTAATCTGGAAGCTTGCAGAAGAAAAGAAAATGGTTAAGTAAATGTATCATTTTAACATCTTTTTAGAATAATGTAATTAGAAAGCTTTGCCTGTTGTTTCTGAAATGACCAGAGATGCTGCTAACTGAATGAAATGCTGCATCAACTTTTTGATAGTTAGGTAGTAAAATATAGAAGCTCCAAAACTATATTGTGTTGTAATATTACCTATTTAAAGAAAAAAATAGGTTATATAGCAGAATTTACTTTACTGTATGGGTACAGTCCTAAGTCCTTTGTCTTGGGCTATACAAAATGCTAATAAATTCGGGCTTTTTCCTGAAGAAAAAAATTAGTCTTTTGATAGTGTTTTTCAAAAGTTCAAGACTTTGCTTATCTTGGGCTCCTAGTGACCGATAGTCCTTATACTGTAGTAATACCATGTAAATGAAAAAATACCTAACCAAATTTAAAAAAATTGAATGGACACTTTTCTTCAAATGTGTCAATACCTATCCTGAGAAGTATTAGGGAATAATCATGTAAATATGATTTTTCTCACCAAGATTTTTCTCTGATTTTTATACAGCATGTAAAAATAGTGTTAGGACAGCAAAAGCTTTCTGTATATAAAAATAAATATATTGGTATCTGTAACTGATTTATATGGGTTTGCCTCATTTGAAAGACCCATTTAAGTGATTTCATAAAAGTGTTTATATCTGCAATATCATCTCACATTTATCCAGAGGGGCAGCAGATGCTGCAGTTAAGATTGTAACACCATTTCCACTGTGAGGAGAAATGTTACTCCTTTCAAATCCTCTGAAAAAGTTCCTTTCAAATTAAAAACTTACATGCAAGGTGGTGTCAAGTTTGGCCAAGCTATTTGAAATATATAAAAATAGAATATTTTCAGTGTTTTTCCTGTATGGGAAATTCTTATAATGCCATGATTGTCACATCTCTCTCTGCAAAGGTGAAATATAGAAAATTCTGATTGGGTTTGTTCATTAGATTTTGGCAGGCACTAGTGCTTTTTGGCACTTTGAAGACACCGATCATCATATTTTAAAACATTAATTTTTAAAGTAACAATGTACAGTTGGCATATTATGGACATCCCAGGTCCACCACTAACTCTAGCATATCAAACAAGGTTTATAAAAGATGTCAGACTTGCCAGGTTTGAAGGAAAAAAAAAATTCTTTGGTTTCAGAATTCCTCCAGAGATTAAGGAAAACACAGACTTTAAAAGTCAGGGTCTGTTACCAGTTTTCACATTACAAACCCATTTTGATCATTTTACATAGACCAATCTAAATTAAATTTTTCATGCATTATCCTCTGCAACATAAGAATATTTTGGCCAAATACAAGGTGATTTGAATGTGGGATTTAACAAAAGGGTGATTTAACAAAACTTGTGATTCTTTTTATTCTCTCATTTTTAAAGTCTTCTGACAAGTTTTTGGAAAAAGTATATTACAAACACAAAAATTAACAAAAATTCCAACTTACTTGTATTCAATTTTCCTCTTTGACAGTAAATGACTCTTAGTACTTTTGGAATGTTCAGTGCTTAAATAAATATGGACCTTTGAACAATCAGGTATGCAAATACAGAGACTTTATAAGATGAATCAGCCACTTAAAATAAAAAATTCTCATACTGCCTACAGTCCCATTTCCGATCCCCCCAGATAGAACCCAAAATCAACACATTAATAGGCAACAGATTTAAAACAAACAAAAGGAAGCATTTTTTTCCACACAACTCACAGTCAACCTGTGGAACTCCTTGCTAGAGGATGTTGTGACGACCAAGACCATAACAAGGTTCAAAAAAGAACTAGATAAGTTCATGCAGGATAAGTCCATCAATGGCTATTAGCCAGGATGGGCAGGAATGGTGTCCCTAGCCTCTGTTGGCCAGAAGCTGAGAATGGGCAACAGGGGATGGACCAATTGATGATTAACGGTTCTGTTCATTCCTTCTGGGGCACCTGGCATTGGCCACTGTCAGAAGAAAGGATACTGGGCTAGATGGACCTTCGGTCTGACCCAGTATGGCCATTCTTATGTACCGTCCCCCAAAGATCTAATCTGAATCTATATCTCCCATTTTAACTTTCCATTTGAAAGTGCTTGTAAGCATGATTCTTGGATATAAATATGAATTCCAATATATATGAAGGAGGATGGGTCAATGTAGTTTAAGAGGCACAGGGATCTGAGGTGGAATACACTAGAACAGGAGAATGAGATTTTGGGAGAAGAGGCACAAAAGTGTGACTCAGGCAGGAAAGAAATAGAAAATTAAAGAAAGAAGAAAAATAGGTTTCTCAAAGGTAAAGCACAGGAAGGGGGATTTAGGAGTTACTAAAGAGCCTGCCTTCATTGCCTCAAACTGCTTCTGATTATCACAAAAGGTGCCCAAAAGGCCCACTTCTCTTGCCAAAATGCAGAGCTCTGGAAGATGGTAGGGGATGGTCCTCTTTAGCTCTGCCAAAAGAATGAGCTTTGCCGTGCTGGAGGGTAATTATCTCTTCCAGACCATCTGGAGAACTCAGCAGCACGAGGGGAAGCCGTCTGCTGAGCAACACAACCAGGAAAGAGTGCCATCAGCAGGCAGTGGGAACATGCCTTTTTCCTCCAGAGGAGTAGCTGTGCTATGCAGTCAGAAAGGGGTGGGGGGGGGGGAAAATCACTTCTCATCCTTTTAATATCCCTGGTGGACATTCCCGTAGACTTCCATTAAAGTTCCACTGGTCTCTCTTGCTGTTGAGAACCTCTCAACAGGGAAACCCAGGTCATCAGGAAAGAGCAGAAACATGGGCTCTTCTTTCGGTTAAAACCATTGTAATCAACCAGAACCAGTTGAAAAACAAAAATACTGCAACACCCAGTGGGAAATATGCACCTTTCTAGTCCCCTCCTTCCCTCACCAGTTGCTGAAGAAAGTGTCTGTTCATTAATATTGTAATGCTTTCTTATAGAAATCAAAGGATTTATTGGAACACTGTAAGTAACACCTCCAGCATGTCTAAACTTCCTGCACCCCATTCAGATACAGCCACACAATTTCAACACAATGTAAAGATACAGCACTACCTATTGGTGGAGGTGTGGGCTACACTGACTATTACAGTATCCCTAATGGAAATGTCACTAAACTGTATTCAGATTCTTCCACTGATTTCTGCTGCTTTCCTTCTTTCAAACAGTAATGTCACAAATTCAATATGATGGAGTATTTCAGTGTGATTGGAGTTTTGGAAGAGAACCAGACCAGTCTATCACCGGTAGAACCGAATAGAAAGTATTTTTAAAAATTAACAAGCTATTGACACTTTTTTCCAAAATTAAATTTTTTGGAGTGGTAGCTGCTGATGTGGGCTTGTGTACACGGTGGGGTAATGCACTCTATGGGGGTATGATATCTAAAGCACATGTTGTGCATTATTGGTCTGTGTAGACAGTGCTGGTGCACTTTAATGTAATGCTGGTTGAAACAGCATTATGGATTATGGAACCTTTAGTGCTCACCAACAGGTCTACAGACCAATTAATGCTCAACACGTTAGTGCTCTTTAGAACTCATACCCCCATAGAGCGCATTACCTCACTGTGTAGACAAGCCCTTAGACATGATCTTCCATTTGGCACACTGCCCTTCTGTTGTCACTCTCCATATGGAGAAAGGAAAGTGGGTGCAACTGGGTACTGTACTGGCTTTTTCAATCCTGCCTGCCTCTTTTTCTGTCCTGGGGAGTATGCCATAGCAATCCTTGCCTATTCCAGACTACTGAGGGGCAAGCCACATTCTTCCAATAGCAAAGGCCCAGCTGTCCAAAGAGACACTCCCTGAGCCTACCTTTCTCCCTGAAGTTTTAAGGGCAACAGCCACGCAGCATTTGAGAAAGAGATGCAGAACTGTGCTAAAAAAACTCCCCAAGGGTGCCAACCCCATCTCCCAAAAAAGCAGAACACAGCCCTGAGAAATGGCTAGGAATTGGAGAGCCAAAATATTAGCTGAGTTGTTAGACAGAAATTTGGAATAATACTTCGGGATTTTCCTCAAAGAGAGCTCAAACAGCAGGGCAGTCTGGTTGAGTCAACCTGCTGCTGTGTTGGCAGAATGGAACTGGCAGGCACTTCAGGGAGGTAGGGCATTCCCCTGCTGCCAGTGTCTAACAGGTCTGGTTCTGCCTCCTAGCTGGGACCAGGCTGAAGTACCCATTGCCATGGATCTCTGCACAACAAAGTAGCCTCTCTGCTTTCTGTAGCTGATGGCAGGAATCCTCATCTGTGACGAAGTGGGGCTGTTCTTAGTGTTTCCTCTGAATACTGTGTGGGTGCCTCAGTTTCTGGCCGACACTCTGTCGCCTGGCAACTAATGGCCCGGGCCCTTCCCCCCTGCAAGGGGATGCTAAAGGTGTGGGAGAACAAAGGAATCAGGTGACCTCCTGGCCCAGGAAAGGAACTCAGCAGAGAAGAAGGGGCTGGAGGGGGTTTCAGTTTGGAGCTGGCTGGGGACGGGAAGTGAGAGCAGATGGGGTGGTCTGGCTCGCTGGGCCCCAGAATGGACCCGGCTGAGGGGTCCCATTCTCTGTACCTACAAGATCTGTTTTAGACCGTGTTCCTGTCATCTAATAAACCTCTGTTTTACTGGCTGGCTAAGAGTCACGTCTGACTGCGTAACTGGGGTGCAGGACCCTGTGGCTTCCCCAGGACCCCGCCGGGGCGGACTCGCTGTGGGAAGCGCACGGAGAGGCATATGCTGAATGCTCCAAGGTCCGACCCAGGGAGGTGAAGCCGTGTGAGCTTCTTGCCCTGAAGACAGTCTGCTCCAAGGGAGAGGAGGCTCCCCAAAGTCCTGACTGGCTTTGTGGGGAGCAGTTCCAGAGCATCGCCCGGGGACTCCGTGACACCATCTACCCTCAGAACTGAGGAGCGCCACAAGGCGAGAGGACAGACTGTCACATCCTGCAGAATAAAGCTGCTCTCAGCGGGATGGGCAGAGCAGCCTCCTAGCAAGCTCCTCACCCTCCAAGGTGGGAGTTGTAGGTGCCCACTTCCTCATGACAAACTACTGATGTCCAGAGGGGGGAAGCCCACCTACTTACATTGGCCCATCTTAAAGCTTACGCCTTAATATTTGCAAGTTCGTTGCTATCTTCCCCAAGTCTGTCTTTGGTATTTTCCCCACTGTCACGTGCCTGCCTACTTAGAGGTCTCTTCTTCTGCATGCTGAAACAAACTTTTAGATACACAGCCCTTCAGGGAAGAGACTTGTTTTGAATTATTTAATGGCTCCCCCAAGCCAAGCCACAACTCCCCTCACATGCCATGCCTACAATTCATGTACCTTAAGTTACAGTTAGTTTGCTCTTCTTTTTTTTTTTTTCTTTGGAGACAAAACCAGTCTTTGCCTCCCAAAATTCAACACCCCCTCAGAGTAGTCAGATTCCTGCCTATGGAATCAATCCTCTTGACCAAATAGCAAGCCCTTCCCTCACAAAATAACCCCTCCCCCCAAAAACAACGTTCTCCCTCCTCCTAGAGATCATGCTGCACCTCCCCAGCACACAAGAACAATTTCCCCCTCCAGTACTTGTTGTGGTGAAGAGCAGCCTAACAGGATTCACTTTCCTTTGCAGCCACCTGCCCTATTTTCCTGTGGCGAGCACCGCTCTCCAGGGAGATAGGAGATGCTGTTGTGGCTGCTGGATTGCAGCTGCCAGCCAGAAGATTAAAAATAAGATTCTGCCAGAAAGCTGGCGGTGGCGGCGCAGTGAGAGGAGGGACAAATGGAAGACTCCAGCTACAATCGGAGGACTAGGCAGGGGAAGCCTCTGTTTCATTAACAGAATGACGTCCCCCATCTCCTCCTCATCCCACACCAGCTGCAGGAAAGGGCCTCCCTGAGCCTGGTGGGGGGAGGAAGAGGTAGCCTATCTAGGGAGCCTCATTATTCCCACAGAGCTGCCGAACTCTGCAGGGGAAGGAGGCCGCCTCCAATGGAAAGACAACCTCTAGCTGCCTCTCCCTGGCCAAATGCTTCTCTGTGCCCAGCTCCCAAACTGAAGGGAGACCCCTCTCCTGCTCCTCCCACAAAACACCATCTATCAGCTAGAGCCAGTGTCACAGCAGGGTAGAGCAGTGTTTCTCAAATTGGGGTCGCCGGTTGTGTAGGGAAAGCCCCTGGGGGGCCGGGCCAGTTTGTTTACCTGCCCCGTCCACAGGTCCAGCCGATCGCGGCTCCCACTGGCTGCAGTTCGCTGCTCCTGGCCTGTGTGTGTTGAGGGGAGTATATGGCCTATAGCTTGGAGAGCCACAGTCTCTCTTATAAAGAGTGCACAAATTCATGCCCGAGGTACGGCGGTGGACAGGGCCAGATCCTCAGGTGATATAAACGGGTACAGCTCCACTGAAGTCAGTAGACCTATGCCAAGTTACTCCAGCTGAGAATCCAATCCACAGACCTAGGCAAGAGAATCCCACACCAGTGAGAAGTACTTTTCAGTGGGTATAAACCAGGCTCGATTTGATTTAAATCACTAGTCAGGAAGACTCGATTTAATCATGGACTTCTACATAAAAGTGCATTCTTGTTCGTTGTTATAAGCTTAATACATATTCGTCACAACTCAGAGATAGATGTAGGTTTCATTTTTAGAAGGTATACACTATACATTTTTCAAAATAAATCACTAACACTTTTCAGATTAGTTTTACAGCTATATCAGAAAATGAATAATTGTTTGGTTATTTCATTTAAGAAAGGTAATTGAAGCAGATATTTATGAAGTCATTGGGAGGTGAACTATCATTAATATTTGGAGGATTTTCTTGCCCTGCTGTATTAGGAGGAGAACATCACCAGACCGACATTTAAATTGTTTTATTTAACTAAAACAACAATGTTATGTATTCTGGATTTTTTTCTTCAACAGCAAACATATAATATTTTAACAAAACAAGCATATGAATTTTTGAATTTAGTTAAACAAATTTTTTAAAATCAGGTTTGTTTTTGTTAAAATTGTTTTTAACTAAAATAGTTAAATTAAATATTTAAAAAAAAATTAAATTGACTGTCAGCCAGGTCAACATGAGAAATTTAAAATATTGCTTCTGCAACTAACTCAGTCGTCTTCACCTTCATTTTCCCGTTTGTTCATAATCTGGAAAAGAAAAAACAAGCTTTCCTGCTTTTTCAGGTCCCAAACATTTCTCATTTTGGAATGAATTAGTCCAAAGGAAGAAAATATTCTTTCTACACTGGCAGAAGAAGCTACTGCTGTTAAAAGTGAGATTATCACTTCAACAGTCTCTGAATCCAAATGCTTAAGTGACTTCCACCAGTTCACTGGTGTGACTTTCTTTAAAACATCATCATCAGCAAACATTTCTTGAATGGTTCACCCTTAGCTCTGAAGTCTATTATAGTTGGCATTATGGCGGGATGATTGCTGGATGTCCATGTCATAGCCAACTCTTCTTCTTCAGCAGTTAAGGTTTGACCCTGGTACCGAGCATTGAGAATATTTGCAAGAAAATGAGCTGAAGATAGTGCTTGTCCCATTCGTTTTTTTAATGCTTGTAATTTAACTCTGTCATTGCATATTTCTCTTTAAGTTCTCACTCAGTTCCTTCCAAATTTCAACAGCATCAGCAATAAAACAGCTATTTCCCTGCATTTTGTTCAAGGCTACAGAAATAGACTTCACTGTACTCCGCATGTGTTCAACGTTTCTCTTAAGTAGGGTTACCATACGTCCGGTTTTTCCCGGACATGACCGGCTTTTTGGTAATCAAACCCCCGGACGGGGGGGAATTTCCAAAAAGCCAAACATGGCCGGGAAAAATACTCCCTGGCTTACCTTAGAGCAGGCGCCAGGGGCTGCTGTGCTCCCTGACTCCTGGGCGCTGTAAGAGCCGAGCTACCCGAGTGCTAC
>NW_020699449.1:11981648-12092153 GCF_002925995.2 Terrapene triunguis | reverse complement strand
TGTAGACTAGCCTAACTGTTTGGGCCCTTCCACATAATGAGGTGATGGGGAGTAGGGGACACGTCTGATCTGAATCTCAAATGACCCCATGCTTTTGTCCACAATAAGAAAATCGGAAATGGAAGGGAAGAAAAATGACCCAGACACAACTCACTCCTACCTCCCCCAATGGGTCTCTTAAAGAGACATCTCCCTATTAGGTACATGAGTTACACACACATACAGTACGTAGGCCCACTGCTGTAAAACAGCTTGTTTTCCTGCTTTTATACTGGCCTAAAAGCCAGCACAAAAACACTGTATGACCATACAACATCACAGTCGGAGGTGTAGCCACTTAACCCATTAGTGTACCCAAGGGGTTGAGTACTAGCTAGCTAGCTCAGATATAAAGCACAGTTCAGAAGTCCAGTTCTTCTGTTGCTTACATTGATATACATCATGAGTAGCTCCAATTAATGCAAGAAAGAAGAGACTCAGGCCAAAAAAACCTAACCTCTTCTCTGCTGCTGCCGTGAGCTAAACTAAGACCACTAGAAGGAGTCTAAGTAGTTGACATCTATACATTAACAACAAATTTGTGCCTAAAAGCCATTTCCAGATAGTTAATATAAGGGCTCTGAATGTGAGGAGTTCAGGATCTGAGATGGAAAATACCTTCCTACCCAACGGTACAGCTTTACTACTCCTTCTAACCTATTATTAATTCCTCTGAGGCCATATCCTGAAATGTTAACATCATAGATTCTAGCATGTTTAATTACTGACAGTATCTTTATTCAAATTAAAATGTATTAAGACTCACTATTTCTAACAACACTCATTCAAAAGTTATGGGGAAGCCCCCTTAAAATTATGTTTTTTAAGTCAAATACTTTTTAAATTTGTGTCTTCAGATTTCTGAGCTTTGAAGATTCACATTTTTCAAACTTTTCTCCTTAACCATAAGGGCTGGAAGCTTTATTTTATTTTAAAAAAGCAAGCAAAAAAACAATTGTCATATAATCACTTTGCTGCAAAAGCTAAGGCAGTAAGAAAACAATATTAAAAGAGCATCAGATATGATGGGGGGGGGAAATCACAGGAGCTCATAATAAAATTGTACTTTACCTTATATTTGTAATGGTAAAGCTGGTCAAAACTGAAAATGTTTCCCCTCTCCACACTGCAAAAGCCAGTCAGCCTGAGCAAACCCATTCTTAGTCTGAACCAGCACATTCTCCTCCTGACCTAAAGTCACTATCTATATCTGCCTTTACTATGCTCCCAGTCTAGTTTAAAGGACAGGTCCATCCAGCTTGGCTGATGAGTGTTGATTGGCTGACCTGCCTGGCCTTTTAACTCTTTCCTGCCTGGTCTTGGATGACGGCAAAGCAACCCTACTGAAAAAGGAGTTTTGTAACTTACCTCTTCTTGAGTGACCCCATATGTAGAGTCTCCTTGATACCAGACTGATAGGATACCCCATTACAGGTACATAGACTGGAAAACTGCCACCATAGCTGCTTGGCACATTTATGTGTAGGTTATGATCCTGAAGTTAGCAGTAATAAAATTCAAATTCTCAACTGATTTCTCATCCTAACTGTAAAGACACCTTCAGCTAGCTATCTACATCCCTGACTCTGATTATGTGGCAACGCAGAAGCCCAAGAGTCCCCATGCAATTGGGCAGTATACTGTGACTCCTTAACACATGTTGTGTTTGAGTTCCCTTTTAACCAAACTCCATTGCCTATTAACCGCCCCTGGACAAGGTGAGACCCGCCAGGGAAAGCACCCAGAGGACGTTTCTCACCTTCATCTAACAATTGACTTGGTAGGGAAAAGAATCCCTTCCCCCTTTCTTTAAAACACTCTTCCTAGAGCTATTTTGAGATTAACTATGAGATTGCCCTAACCATAAATATGTGCTAGTATTACCCTTTTGCAAGATTTCCATACATGTTCAGACCATTTTGTTTTCCTTCACTCTAGCAACCTTACTGCAGTAATGTCATCTTAACCTGGGTTCTGAAAAGACCCTGTCCTTAAAGGGTCAGTGTGTGTAGTGGGTGGAAAATCATATAGCTCTGGCTTCTTTCCTTGATCCTTTTTTGCTCTATCTCCCTTCAAGCTCTTGAATCCCTTGTCCCTCTCTAGGCTGAAAATGAACTACGGGAAATGATCAGAAGCTTCACAATAGTCAGGAGAAGCTGGACCAGGTGCGACTGGAGTGGAGCAGAAGCTCCTACTCTGGAGGGAGGAAGGATAATTGTTGAGCACACCACAGGTTCCAGCCCTCATTAGTCAGGGTGGAGACTGCCATTTTCTGATTGCTTTCCCACATTGCCAGTTTGCTACACCCTGTGATGACATCACTAGTCTCATATAAAAGCTGAACAAGTGTTACTTCTCTAGGGCAGTGTATGAGACAAGTAGGAAAAGTCAGGTGAGTGTGACTTTAATGTATTATGGGGGTTATGGTGTTAGTTGGGTAGAACAGTAAAATGTAATTATTTAAAACTAGTTTGAGACTTTTTAATTCTAGTATTAAGGAATGTTTTCTTATGTTGGTAGCAGAATAAGTAACAAATAAGTTATTTCTGTTTGGTGTGCATGTTATGAAACCTGGCTTATTTGCTCTCTAGAAAGCTAGCAGTAGATGAGGAGTAAAACATATTAACAACAGCAGTACTTAAACTAAGCTCTGGCTATAAAAATCTAAACCTGCTCATCCCAATGCCTTAGGCCTTAAGGTAAGAAACTGGGGACTAATCAGGATTCATCAAAAATGTAACATAAGAGTGGCCATACTAGGTCATACCAAAAGTCTATCTAGCCCAGTATCCTGTCTTCTGATAGTGGCCAATGCCATGTACCCCAGAAGGAATAAACAGAACAGGTAATCATTAAGTGATCCATTCCCAGCTTCTAGCAAACAGACTAGGGACACCGTCCCTGCCCATCTTGACTAATGGGAAGAACAGGAGTACTTGTGGCACCTTAGAGACTAACAAATTTATTAAAGCATAAGCTTTCGTGGGCTACAACCCACTTCTTCGGATGCATATTGAGTGAAACATATTGAGGAGATATATATATACACACATACAGAGAGCATGAACAGGTGGGAATTGTCTTACCAACTCTGAGAGGCCAATTAAGTAAGAGAAAAAAAACTTTTGAAGTGATAATCAAGGTAGCCAAGTACAGACAGTTTGATAAGAAGCAAGTGTGAGAATACTTACAAGGGGAGATAGATTCAATGTTTGTAATGGCTCAGCCATTCCCAATCCCTATTTAGCCCTGAGTTGATTGTCTAGTTTGCATATCAATTCCAGCTCAGCAGTCTCTCGTTGGAGTCTGTTTTTGAAGTTTTTCTGTTTTAAGATAGCCACCCGCAGGTCTGTCATAGAATGGCCAGACAGGTTAAAGTGTTCTCCCACTGGTTTTTGAGTATCATGATTCCTGATGTCAGATTTGTGTCCATTAATTCTTTTGCGTAGAGACTGTCCGGTTTGGCCAATGTACATGGCAGAGGGGCATTGCTGGCACATGATGGCATATATCACATCTTGACTAATGGTCATTGATGGGCCTATGCTGTATGAATTTATCTAGTTTTTTTTTAACCATGTTACAGTCTTGGCCTTCACAACGTTCTCTAGCAAGGAGTTCCACAGGTTGACTGTGTGTTGTGTGGAAAAAATACTTCCTTTTGTTTGTTTTAAACTGATTACCTATTAATTTCATTTGGTGGCTCCTAGATCTTGTCATGAGAAGGAGTAAATAACACTTCCTTATTTACTTTCTCCACACCAGTTATGATTTTATAGACCTCTATCCTATCTCTCTTCTCCCCCCCGTCATCTCTTTTCCAAGCTGAAAAGTGCCAGTCTTATCTCTCCTCATACAGCAGTTGTTCCATACCCCAATCATTTTTGTTGCCCTTTTCTGAACCTTTCTATGTCTAAAATATAAATAAATATATATATATATTTATTTTGTAATGGGGTAACCACATCTGCACACCGTATTCACGATGTGGGCATACTATGCCTTTATACAGAGGCAATGTGGTATTTTCTGTTTTACTATCTATCCCTTTCTTAATGATTCCCAATGTTCTGTTTTTTTGTTTTTGATTTTTGACTGCTGCTGCACATTGAGTGGATATTTTCAGAGAACTATCCACAATGACTCAAAGATGTTTCTTGAGTAGTAACAGCTAATTTAGACACCATCATTTTATATGTATAGTTGGGTTTGTTTTCCAATGCATTACTTTGCATTTATCAACATTGGATTTTTTATTTTTATTTTTTTTGCGCACCCAGTTTTGAGAGATCCTTTCGTAGCTCTTAGTCTTCCTGGGACTGAACTACAATCCTGAGCAATTTTGTATCCTCGGCACATTTTGCCACCTCGCTGTTTGTTTACCCCTTTTTTCCAAATCATTTATGAATAGGACTGTCCCAATACAGATCCCTGGGGGACACCACTATTACCTCTCACCATTCTGAAAACTGGCAATTTGTTTCTACCCTTTGTTTCCTACATTTTAACCAGTTACCAGTCCATGAGAGAACCTTCCCTCTTATCCCATGGCAGCTTACTTTCCTTAATAGCCTTTGAGGGATCTTGTCAAAGGCTTTCCGAAAATCTAAATACACTATATCCACTGGATCCCCCTTGTCCACATGCTTGTTTACCTCCCTCAAAGAATTCTAGTAGATTGGTGAGGCATGATTTCCCTTTACAAAAACCATGTTGACTCTTCCCCAATAAATTATGTTCATCTATGTGTCTGACAATTTTGTTCTTTACTATAGCTTCAACCTGTTGGCATGGTACTGAAGTCAGGCTTACCAGCCTGTAATTGCTGGAATCCCCTCTGGAGCCCTTCTTAAAAATTGGCATCACATTAGCTATCCTCCAGTCATTTGGTACAGAAGCCGATTTAAATGATCGGTTACAGACTATAGTTAGTAGTCCTGCAATTTCACATTTGATTTCCTTCAGAACTCTTGGGTTAATACCATCTGGTCCTGGTGACTTATTGACTTAGTTTTGGAACAAATTGGTAAACTTCCTCTAACACTTTAATCTGGGACAGTTCCTCTGATTTGTCACTTAAAAAGAATGGCTCAGGTTTGGGAATCTCCCTCATCTTCAACTGTGAAGACCAAAGCAAAGAATTCATTTAGCTTCTCTGCAATGGCCTTATCGTCCTTAAGTGCTCCTTTAGCATCTTGATCGTCCAGTGGCCCCCTGGTTGTTTAGCAAGCTTCCTGCTTCTGATATAATTTAAAAAAATTGCTCTTACATGTTTGAATATTTGGCTAGCTGTTCTTCAAATTCTTTTTTGGCCTTCCTAATCATATTTTTACACTTCATTTGCCAGAATTTATTCTCCTTTCTATCTTCCTCACCAGGATTTAATTTCTACTTTTTTAAAGGAGGTCTTTTTGCCTCTCAATGCTTCTTTTACTTTTGTGCTCTTTTGGTTATTACTATGGTGTTTTATTTTAATTTGGGGTATACATTTAAGTTGCGCCTCTATTATGGTGTCTTTAAAAAGTTTCCATGCCACTTGCAGGGATTTTACTTTGGGTGCTGTAGCTTTAAACTTCTGCTTAACTAACCTCATTTTTGTGTAGTTCCCTTTTCTGAAATTAAATGCTACAGTGTTGGGCCACTGGTGTTTTCCCTGCCGTAGGGAGCTTTCCATTTTTGTTTTCTGTGCTGGTACAAAACATGTCGCTGATGTGATTGAGATTTTTAACCAAAAACCATACTAGCTCTAAATAATTGTTAAATGGGTGAATGTCACTTATTCTTCTCAGTATGTTTCATTGTCACAGTATAACAAGTGGCCAAATTGTTTGAACCCATGAAACTGAAAATCAAGATTCAAAACCTTTTACTAATCCTCTAATTTAAGAAGCAATCGAGCCTTGGGCCAATCTAGTTCTTCTTAACCAGGTATGACTTGCTCCCAAATGTGGATTTTGTTAATTCACCAAAGGAACAGGCAATTAGCAATGTGAGATTGTTGCAGTAGGGCACTGGAGCTTCCAAATCCATTGAGTGGAACCCTGTTTTTAAATCTAACTATTCAGATGGGTAATACTAAACCTATACTCCTACAAATGGAAGCTTGAGGGGGAAAACAGAGGTTGTGTATAAAGTATTACTATACACTATATATAAAAATGGTGTAGAGATACCTGATGCAGCTTAAGAAAGTTGCATCTAATAGCAGTGACACATGAGAAACTACCAGGGATTCATTCCATGACCTTTTTTTTTGGTTCTAGTTTCTTCCAACACATCCTCTTAAGATATTAATAGATTTATCAAGTTACAGTAAGTTAGAGGACAGGGTAGCAATGTGACAAAGTGGCTGAACTTATAACAGATGTGAAATCTAATTTTGAAGTGTGCTAATATTTGATAGCTGGTATAACTCCTAAAAATGTGCTACCAAATCATCCTGGGAACTCAGACCAGTAAAAATGAACTTGACTACTGGGCAAACTAAAGCCAGGTTTAAAATCTAAATAAGCCACAAGTGTGGCTTTTGTATGGGGAAATTATCCTTTCAAACCTATTAATTCTTTGAGGGCCTAGTGGAGAAAGCAGAAGTGGTAGATAAGTTACTTAGGTTTTTCAGAAGGCTCTTGAGAGTGCTTCACAAGAAGTTATTAAGCAAAATAAACTAATGCAGTGAGAAGCAAAGATCTGTCCTGAATTCTAAATTGGTTAAGAGGAAACTGAGGATAAACTTCTTAGTCTGAAAACTGACCAGAAGTGAAGCATTCCACTGTTCAACATAGTTAATATTTAATGTACTAGGCTGCAGCAGGGGGTGAGCAGTCAGCAGTTGGGGAGGAGGAACTAATAGACATCAATTTTAGTCTAAAACTAGATGCATGAAGCATGTCAGTGATCTTGAAAACAAAGAAGCTAGGATGGGTCAAATCTATGTAATCAAATACATGATAATACATGTTGGGAGTCTCAACATCAACATATCCAACGGTGTTCTAAATATACTTTAGTATATTAGGAAGAGACCAACAAAAAGTGTAGTACTGATTTAAAAAAAAAGATATAACACTGAAATGAATGCAAAAGGCTGAACTTGTATTGCTATGTAAACTGGTGTTAAAAGCTAACCTCAAATACAGTGTTCATTTCTAGTCATATATGGGAGAGGGAGAGTCAAAAGGATCACACAGCTGTCACAGTATCTAAGCCATTTAAACTTCCATATGAACAGATTAAAAAATTAGGGCTGTCTAGTTGTGTGGCTTTTTTTGTGTTTTTTTTTTTGTTTGTTTTTTAAATGTGGTGGAAATTTTGGAAAAACTATACAGGAACTCATTTAAAACTATGTACCTCTTACAGCAAGTTCTATAGGTTGGTAATGCATTGTGTATCATAGAATATTAGAGTTGGAAGAGACCTCAGGAGGTCATCTAGACCAACCCCAACTAAATCATCCCAGCCAGGGCTTTGTCAAGCCTGACCTTAAGAACCTCTAAGGATGGAGATTTCACCACCTTCCTAGGTAACCCATTCCAGTGTTTCACCACCCTCCTAGTGAAATAGTGTTTCCTATTATCCAACCTAGACCTTCCCCCCACTGCAACTTGAGACCATTGCTCCTTGTTCTGTCATCTGCCACCACTGAACAGCCAAACTCATCCTCTTTGGAACCCCCCTTCAGGTAATTGGATTTGATAGCAGCCTTCCTCCTCTCTTCTCTTCTGCAGACTAAATAAGCCCAGTTCCCTCAGTCTCTACTCATAAGTCATATGCCCCAGCCCCCTAGTTTTTTGTTGCCCTCCGCTGGACTCTCTCCAATTTGTTGTGACATACTGGGAAAGAGCTTAGCAATGCTAAACATTTAGACTTGCATGCTAGCATGGTGGTAACTAAGGATAACTAGACTTGTGCTTCAGCACCCAATGCCCAGCAATCAGTTATTGGGTTAAGAACCTCATCTTCCCATATAAATGTTAATTCAGAACAGTACATCTGGCTCTACCCATTGCTGGAGACAGTATATTGGACTAGATGGCTATGGAAAGTCCTAATTTATATTTATACGGTGTACTAGCTCTTTTAGAGGCCAAACTAACACTAATGTGGTGATGTCTTGACTTCTTTGACTCTCCAACAAAATCAGAAGAAATGCCCATCTGAATGTGGGGAGGCAATGGGTGACCTTGAAAGTCAGAATAGAAATTCCAATTGAGACAAACTTCTCTGAATAAGTCTTCCGGAAATCAAATTCACATGGAAGTGGTACAATAATTGTCTGCCAAACACAATTCAACTGTAACCCTCGATATTCCCTTTTTAGTTTGTGTAGTTATCTCCATCTGAACAGATGAGATGGACTAAGGAGTCTCAACTCCTTTGGCTAAATAAAGTTACTGTTAGGGGGTTTGCCCACTACCTCAAAGTTTAAAAAAAAAAAAAAAAAAAAGGCCCACTGTGTACTGCTGACCTAGCCCTAACCACCTGTCAGAAGCAACCCTGTAACTGGACATACGAAAGGCTGACCCTCTGGTGGTCAGTATTTGCATACTCCCAGAGCTGGCCCTATCTGAGTGAGTAACAACACCTGGCCCCACTTACAAAGTTCTACACTAATCTTCCAATTAGGAAGGTGGGACTGACCTTGTGACCAGAACTAAAGAAACTAGCACCTCCTAAGTGATTCTTACACTTCTAGGAAACCGAAGAATTGCTGGGCATGTCTTTTCTCCTAATAGATTATATCATGTCAGGTGCAATATGCTATCCTCTCAAATTCTCCTGATGACTTCTTTCCTGGTAGATGCAAACTCTCTCCTTCTCCCCCCCCCCCCTTCCCCTCTGTGTATTTGGAACAGCACTTGCTACTATCTAATGCCCCTTTTTTTCACAATAAGCTTTGAAAGCAGGAAGGAGTAGATGGCAATCTTTAGCCTGTTGTACTTAGAGCTCTATCTTGCAGAGAATGGTATGGCTCAGGATAAAATGCCTCACCTTTTTCATTCCTTTTCAGTGATATCTAACTTCATCATGTCTATAGACGAAAACAAAACAAATGCTGCTTTCCTAGAGACTGTTGATCAGGAGCATCAGGTAGGTACACTATTGGTTGCTAAGTAGGTAGAATTAAAGCAGGCTTGTAAACTAGCCTATATAACCACAATCAGATTGGGTGTTTCTAAAAGAAATACTTTAATTCTTCCAGAAGACATGGGAATAAACTACTGGATGAAATTCTACAGCCTGTCTGTTGCAGGACCAGACTAGGTCACAATGGTCCCTTCTTGCCTTAAACTAATTCATGTGTTAAACTAGAAATGACAACACAACCACTGCCAGAATGAACTTGGAATGAAATCACATCAGATCTCTCTAATGTGTAGTCTTCAACTCTGGAACATGTTCCCTTTGGGTCTGTCAGAGCCTGACTTCACTGGGAGTTGAGCATAATTGGTAGCTGATAGGGGGTCCCCAAAGCTTCAGCTCATGCCACAATCTTATCTATTATCTGAAGCTTTCTTGGGATTGGTGAAGGAAGAGTCCTACCTTTTTGTGTGTGATTGGTGCTAATTGTACCTACTGATCAAACTACTGTACACTATTGGCAAGCTTCAACACTGCCTACAGGTGTGGATAGTAGCACCTTAAATGAGTCTAAACAAGATTGCTTTCCTGGACTTTATAGGCTAGTAGAGCATCTTAGGTGGGACATCCTGACATAAGTCTCTCTTCAGTCTGCAAACATTCTAGTTCTATCCCAGGAACAGACTTGCAAAACTAACTGCAAGTGATAGATTAGTTCTTGCTAAATTGCAAGGCCTCTCAGCAAAATACTTCTGGGCACTAAAACTACCATAAGGAGGTATCTGAAGGAAAAACTAAACCTTTGCTGGAGTCCCTGAAAAAGTTAGGTGGTACTGATTCAACAGCCCTAAGATTCTCAGATGGGAAAGGGTATCTGTGCAAGTGTTACTGAGAATCTGTTTAACCAGCTGGACTCTAACGTTCTTCCCTTTCTTAGAGTGTAGTGAGTAGGGTGGCCAATCTGCCACTGGTCAGCTCTACCTATGACAAGGTTTCTACTACTTACACTGCCACTAAAGAAGACCATTCACTCATCAAGTCAGTCTGTGGTGTTGCAGAGATGGGAGCAAAGACAATTGCTACTGCTGCAGTTGATGGTGTACAACCAATTCTGACCACGCTTGAACCTCAGAGTGAGTAATGCTGTACCTGGGTGATGGGCATTTCTGCAAAAAGGCATATTGGGAGGGAGCTGAAGGTGAAGCATCGTTTCCATGTGAAATAGTGCAGGTTTGCTCTGTATGTGCTGACATCACCTCCAAAGAAGAGGATAATAAAATATTTTATATAGCATCCAAAACTACTAGGCAACATAGACATTTAAGACCAATCCTGCTCTGAAAAACCCACAATGTAAATAAACATGCAGACAAACAGGAGGGATGGCAGAAAACTATTAACAGGTCTTTCCTTATAGGTTTTTACTCTTGGCAGTTGGGTTTTGTCTTGACCTTTGGCAACTTTGCTCATCAAAACTGACAAATTCTGTCTTATTAGTAAATATGCCAAACAAATATTGCTCAGCTTTACAGTCAAATCTGTAAAACCTACAGTAAGTTGATCTACTCCTGTCCAAGTTGACAGCTTACTTACCAGCCAATAAACTGCTGGGTAACTTAACCAGCTAAAGCATAACCTTAAATACTACAGTACTGGCCTACAAAAATCAATTGCACACATCAGATGAAATGCAGCCAGCAGTACAGAAGGTAAACCTTAAGCAGTTTTCATTGAGATGTGGTTTTGCCAGGACAGATAAATCTGACAAATGTCCATAAATAAAACCACTGTCAAGACAAACTGGAGGATTGGGCCAAAAGAAATCTGAGGTTCAACAAGGACAAGTGCAGAGTCCTACACTTAGGACAGAAGAATCCCATGCACCGCTACAGGCTGGAGACCAACTGGCTAAGTGGCAGTTCTGCAGAAAAGGACCTGGAGATTAGAGTGGATGAGAAGCTGGATATGAATCAACTGTGTGTCCTTGTTGCCAAGAAAGCTAATGGCATATTGCACTGCATTAGTAGGAGCATTGCCAGCAGATCGAGCGAAGTGATTATTCCCCTCTATTCCTCACTGGTGAGGCCACATCTGGAGCATTGCATCCAGTTTTGGGCCCCAATACAGAAAGGATGTGGACAAATTGGAGAGAGTTCAATGGAGGGCAACAAAAATGATTAGGGGGCTGGGGCACATGACTTATGAGGAGAGGCTGAGGGAACTGGGCTTGTTTCTTCTACAGAAGAGAAGAGTGAGGCGGGATTTGATAGCAGCCTTCAATTATCTGAAGGGGGGGGGGGGTTCCAAAGAGGATGGAGCTAATCTATTGATAGAACAAAAAGCAATGGTTTCAAATTGGAGTGGGGGAGGTCTAGGTTGGATATTAGGAAACACTATTTCCCTAGGAGGGTGGTGAAGCACTGGAATGCATTACCTAGGGAGGTGGTGGAATCTACATCCTTAGAGGCTTTTAAGGCCCGGCTTGACAAAGCCCTGGCTGGGATGATTTAGTTGGGGGTTGGTCCTGCTTTGAGCAGGGGGTTGGACTAGCTGACCACCTGAGGTCTCTTCAGCCCTAATCTGATTCACTGTTCAGATTCCTTAATTTGAAGACAAAGGTCTTGCTATTGTCATGACTTAATGGAGAGCAGGATCAATTTTTTTTTAGATTCTAAAGGCAATATAGCAACATTAAAAACCTAGTTTGAGTTACCGTAGCCAAACACACTAATTTGTAGGCCCTACTTGAATTGTGGGATGATTGTCAAAATTGTGGCTCAGTTGTGGACAAGGTATGGGAAAATTGCAGAAAAGTAGTAATGGCCCTTATTTGCAGTAATTAAGTCATTACTGTTCTGCAATTTTCCACACAGCTGAGAGTAGGGGTAGGGGGGGTTGCTGTCAGCAGTAGCACAGAGCTCCTACAGGCAAAATTGCAGCAAAAGCCTAATGTTGCAGAAGCCTCATAGTGTGGAAGCCTCAATATCACAAGTTAAGTAGGGCTTTACTAACTTATAATTTACAATAGCAGATAATAAGGTGATAAGTTAATAGTCAGCATGGATTTGTCAAGAACAAATCATGCCCAAACAACCTGATGGCTTTCTTTGACAGGGTAACGAGCCTTGGGGGCCAGAGGGAAGCAGTAGTCATGGCATATCTTGACTTTAGTAAAGCGTTTAAGAGCAGGTTAGACAAACACCTATCAAGGATGGTATAGATAATACTTCTGCCATGAGTGCAGGGGACTGGACTAGATAACCTCTCAATGTCCCTTCCAGTCCTATGATTCTAAAACATTCTTTCCAAACTGCCTGCATAATTAAACATTAACTTACTGACAGGCTCTTCCTAGAGGTATAGCAAGCCATAGACTTCTCACCCACAATCAGCTTATTTGTAGTATGGGAGCACCTCTGTGTCTTAAATGATACAGTCCAGATCCCATTTGTCTAGGTACTGTAAACATTGTAACAGGACCTCCTCTGACTTAGTCTCTTGAAATCAGTTGTCCCAGTTCCAAGCTTTCTCTGATACTCCAGGGAACTCTGCTAAAACTGAAAGGAACTTTGAGGGACTAAAGTTGGCTTTTTACAGTTGCAGCAGTAAACGAATATGCCTGCAAAGGACTGAACAAGCTGGAGGAGAAACTGCCAATCCTTCAACAGCCAGCTGATAAGGTAACTTTTTTTTTTTGTCAAGAGAACTATTGGACAGAAGGATGCAGCAGTCTTACTTTGATTAGAATAATCTAAATGAGTGGATTCTGATGTCAGTCATGGGAGCAGTCCCTGGTCATAAGGCCTTGGCCAAACCACATGGCTGCCTTGAAACAAAGGCTGGCAGTAAGGAGCTGCCCCAAATGAAGGCTCTTCTGCTGGAAGAAACTACTAGTGGAAAATAAGGAAGTGAATTTGGTGCTGAAGCCTAAGACTAAAAAACTGTATGGACAGAGCATGGCACATCCCCACTAAAACCACTCTTGTACCCATTCATAATCTGTTGTTAACACCACTTTTTTTTTTTTCTAGGTGATCTCAAACACCAAGGAGCTTGTATCTTCCACAGTAACAGGCACCAAGGATGCAGTTGTCAGTGCTGTCACAGAAGCAAAGGATGTAGTAACTGGAATGATGGGCAAGACAAAAGAGACTGTGCAGGGTAGTATGGATGCCACCAGATCTGTAATGACTAGCAGCATGAGTGCTGTCATGGAATCAAGTGTGGGGCAGAAGGTTGTGAGCAGCATTGACACATTGTTGGGGAAATCAGAGGAACTGGTGGACTTCTACCTCCCAATAACAGATGAAGAATTAGGTCAGTGCACTCTTCCCAGTACACTAAATCTAGGAGATATAACCCTGACTTCCTGGAGAATCTCAATTTTTCTAATGTTAAATGTCTACTCATACCTTAATTGTATAATTATCTGCCACTTACAGTATCTTCACAAACATCCCTCCCATAAAGCATGCATTCAACCGGGAGTGGGGGAGGGTGTTGGCATGCAGGATCAGAACTACAACTGACTCTACCAAAATGAACATACATCTCTAATCTCAAGATGCTAATTAACATGTCTTCACTGAGGCTACCTGGTGCAGCCTTTGCGCTTCTGGCCCATAACATGGGGCTGATTGGCATGGCTTCCTAGTACTGCATTGTCTGCAGCAAACTTGAATTAATTTAAGATTTCAGGGGTAGGGGTATACCTGCAGGTACTACAGAGCTGATGGTGACTGTTCACACATCTAGGTCTCTACCATCCCAAAGCTTACTGTATACAATAGATGCTAAAGCTTTATTTACTGCTCCTGTTCCCCTTCCTTTTCTAAACAGGTGAGTACTATGCAAGTGTTGATTCACTGTAGCCCATCTTATGTAATGATTTGTATAAAATCTCCTCTTAAGTGCATAGATTTCCCAGTTGGTCTGGACTCTGAATACAGGGTATCTTAGCAGCATGAACTCTTTACTAGTTGATCAGCTCTCAAAGGCAGTTCCTTAATCTGGATAACCTGTCAGACCTTTCCAATGATGAACTTTTTTAGCCTGCTATTCCACTAGATAATGACTCTTCCCCCCTGCGTGCCCCCCCCAATCATCTTGTACTAAAGCTATTTAAAGAGGCTGATCTGAGACAGGCTGCAGGCACTTTGCTGTAACTGGAATAGCCCCTATTATACGCTGTCATTGGGAGTCTGCTTCTTACTACACTAGTGCACAAATACTAATCCTCTAGTGACTAGATTAACACAAACACCTGTCCTTGGCTGTAAATTACTGATCCTATTTTAGTTCAATTATGTGGCCTTGTTGGCCCTTTGATGTATCAAATGAAATCCTCTGGGTACTGAGTTAACTAAGAATGTGTTTGTGCTGCACAAGCACAAATTGGGGAAAGGATTCCTAGCACCAGGGAGTGATTACAACAGATCAAAATTATGGCCTCCTGTCTTCCTCCCCCCCCCCCCCCCCCATCACCATGGTACTTCATCTGACTCTCAGCCTTGACTAGGATTAAACCTTGTTCTTCTCATTCCTTTCAGTTAAGCTTGCAACATCTCTGGAGGGGTTTGAAGTGGCCTCAGTAGAGCAGCAGAGACAGCCAAAGAGTTACTATGTACGTTTGGGTTCCCTTTCAACCAAACTCCGCCAACGGGCCTACCAGCACTCCCTGGGCAAGGTGAAACAAGTTGGACAAAGTACAAAGGAGGCCCTCTTCCAGCTTCAGCAAACCATTGATCTGGTAGGGAATGCAAATCATAGGGGGGGAGGGGTTCCCCCTAAAAGCATTGTCATGGATAAGTGATGAAAGCATAGTGATGAACCCTATATATGAATAGCTTTCTGTGGGATGCCTATATTTGCCTACAATAGCAAGGCTTAGAGCATTGTCGCTGTGGTGGTACAGCCTGCTTCTTCACAGGTCAGTCTGTAAAAGCAAGAGGGATTGGAGAGGTGGAGAAATACTACTTCCTCAGGATTTACTGCCAATTTTTTTTTTTAATCTTGCAAATACTTTCAGATTCACCTGTCATGTGGTGCATGTATCTACTAAGGAAATAGAGGCAAGCAAAAAGCTCTCAACCATAAGCAGGGCCCCATGTACTCACTTTCCCAGCCATGTCTTGTGAAATCCAGCCTCTGCTCCAGAGTCTGATTCAGTTTAAACTGATTCTGACACTTCCAGTGTTGCCATCAAATCCTGGGGACAAGAAATTGATCTAAAAGCATCTCTTGCAGACCACCTAAATCACACCTTCTAAAACACAAACTGCCCCTTGAGATCTGAGTACACTAAAACGTGAGATGCCAACACATCCAATTGCTAAACACTTCAGTAGACTAAACAAACATTCTTACACAAGATGTTGCCTTTCATGTCTCCCAGGTAAGATATAAAAGACACAGCCATTGTACTGACACATTCCATTTTGTAGCTGGTTCACTTAAACTTCTAGTCAAAATAAAGCTGTAGCAGAAGTTTAGCCTGGCTCACAGCACACTGCAGAACTCGATTTCTCCCCCATGTACTCTGCAAGATGGTCTTGTCTTACAATAGTCAACAGACCTGTAATGAGCTGTGATTCTCATGAATGTTTCCATGAAAACATTTAGTATGATATACAGGACAACTTATGACATGGGATGGGGAGAGCTCAGATGTCTCCTGTCAGTCTTATTTTAAAATATCCATCACTTGGCATATTCCAGAGGACATTTTTTTTTTCCCCTTAGTCCCGCCTCTGGCTGGGTGATCTACCAATAACCAGAGGAGCCATCGCTCCAAGGCAGCAGAAGCATCCCAACCTTTTTGTATTGAGTGACAGAATTTTGACAGGAATCCACAGCCCTCTAAAGACATTACTGTTTCTCACTGAAGTCAGACTTCAAGCATCTCGTTTTTTTTTTCTTTTCTTTTAATCTCTCCAGATTGACTATGCTAAAGAGGCTGTGGGTCTGAAGCTTCATGATGGCCAAGAGAAGCTGAATCAAATGTGGCAGGAGTGGAGCAGGAGGGAGATAGGAGCAAATGAAGACAAAGACTCTGCAAAGCCAGAGGTATCACCCTTACTGAAGAACAGTCTAGAATTATTTGAGGTTAACTCTAGTGTTTAAATCACAGGACTATTAGTAGTTAAATTCAGAGGTAGTATTCAGATGTCATGCATTCAACCGTGCACTCTAATTATAATGTATGAATGTTTTATACATGGGTTTTTCTCCCATTAATTGCTAACTTGCTTCTTCACAGCTGATTGAGTCTCAGACACTGGCTGTTTCACGTAGCATCATCCATCACTTGCAGGCCATCTGTCTCACCCTAGTATCCAGCATTCAGGGCCTCCCAGCCAATATGCAGGACCGGGTCCAGCAGATCCTAAGCGGCCTAGAAGACCTCCATGCTTCCTTCTCTACTGCTGCTTCCTTCCAGGATTTGTCCAGCAGTGTCCTCTCCCAGAGCAGAGAGAAGGTGACCAAAGCACAGGAGTCTCTGAATGAGCTTCTGGAGTATGTGGTGCACAACATTCCCCTCACATGGATTGTGGGACCCTTTGCTCCATCTGGAGACTCTGCAGTGGATGATAAAGTGGAGAAGGACTAGACTATCCTAGCTGCCTCTAGACAAAGGAGGACAACAGAAGCTCTGAACTCTCATTGTAAAGGACATGACAGACCTATAGGTCTTAGTCTTCAGCCTATGTTTGACATCCTTCAGAGAATATAAACCTGTTGCCTTTACCTTGCAGGAAACTGACATCCATACAGTTTCTCTTGACCAATTCAATGGGCCTGGAACTCCTTTGTTCTGAAATGCTGAGACTTTTTCCATGTTTGCTGTCTCAAATCAATTGTTGGCGCTTATACTCCTGCATGTGCAAACAGTCTATGATCAGGTCTAGTGTATGATCGTTTGGCTGCCTGTGAGGCTCAAAGCAAAGTCCAACTTGTAACCCTAATGCCCAAAAGTCAGTGTGTTGGTCAGAAGCTGATTACTGCAGTTTCTGGGAGAAATATCTCTGGTAAAAGAGCCAATTCACATTGCCATCTTATATTGGAAAGAAACACTCTACCTGTAGAGACTTAGTGCAAAAGACCTTGCTTGCACTCTGCCTGCCCTTATAAAACAAGTTAACAATGGCTGTCAATCTACTAGACTAATCCTATTTTGTATTTAGACTTGATCTCTCTGTAACTGTCTTGCTGCCTCCCTTTCTTAAAGGGAAGTGATAGGTTCTGCTTAACATGCCACTGCTATGAGTCAAACAATATTGTATAAAATAAATACTACCTGCATTCTCAAATGAGTCTCTTGATTTAATGATCACTCTCTAGTGTTATGAAACTTCTCTTTAGAGAACTTGGTTTGGATAGCAATGTACAATTTCATTCCTTGATCCCTTCAAACATAGCATAATCCTGGTCCAGAAGGCCTAGCAAGGGCTCCATTGCTTAGTGCTATTCCTAAATGTTGGCAAGAATGAGACCTCACATAAACAAGATGTAGTTGGCAAGCTTTACTAGGCACTGAACAACAACCTCTTTGAAGACCACTCACTGAGCACTTCAGAGCTGGATATGAGCAGACGTTCTCAGCTGAAAGTGTCCCATTCAGTTTCCCTTACTAGAACCTTTCTGATCAATGTTCCCTTTCTCACGACTACCCCCTCCAAACTGAGGATAACTATGTAACCTTCCTAGCTACTGTTGCAGAGCAGGTCTTCCTGTAGAAAGTAGCTTTTTCACATCCTTTCCAATGTGGCACAATTATACATTGAAGCTACAGCGAGGAGGAGAGACCAGGCATAAAACTATTGATGTGAAAAACAGTGGGCTTATGTTCCCTGTGGGAGCAGGTCCTCCTTCTGAATAAGACTTTCTGCAGGTTTTGGTGCATTTCAAAATGAGTTCACATCAAGCAAAAGGCAGTGTTGGCATATTTGAAGTCTAATCAATATCTGGTATAACCAGGGTCTGAATGAATGCTTTCCTTAGAGCTAGCTGGGAGGAGGAGAGACTTTGGGTGTGTTTGTAAATAGAGCAGGAGCAAACAGACTGGTGTCCGTGATCAACTCTGGCTGGTGTTGAGTTACAAATCTCCTTGATACTAAATGCAGGATAGTGCAATAGTTAAAGTTGTAATTGTTGTAGGAATACAGGAAAGCATGACTGTGCTTAACCTGTCCCAAATAAAGGGTCACCCTCAGTTGAAAGAACCTCATTAAGAGAGGGGCCTGAATGCCCAAGCCCAGTGAAAGTAAGAGGGGTGGGGACAGATAGCCCAGCTAGGAGCTTATGGAAGACTCTTGGTGAAGGTTCAGACTGGTTTAACCTGTTCCTCATAACTATTCAAAGAATAGAGCTAAATAGGCTTCATTAGGAGTATCTGCTCTAATTGCTTAATCAGAACTGAAACCAGTTGTGGTAGGACTGTTTTTGCCTTGCCTGCTTAGAACTAAAAATCAGAGCTGAAATCACTTGAGGTGGGGCTATGTTACTTCCCAGCCTCTTAACAGCTGGAAATTACTAAAACTGATGTGCAGAGGTCACAGCAGAGAGAAGCAAGTGACGGATAGCTGGCTGGTGAGTAAGTGGCCAGTAGGGTGGCTTGCAGAGATGTGTGGAGGGCAGCTGGTAGAAGACCAGAGCAGAACCCTACACAGGGGCAGCAACCAAGCACTCGAGTAGCAGAGCATGTAAGGAGCCGCTCTCGCTCTCTCTAAAATCTGCAGATGCAACTCTGGGCCTGCACTGACCAAGGACAACAACTGAGTGGGGTGCAGCAAGGGGTCAGGCACATGAAAGGGACTTTTGGTTGCTGGACTTAAGAACCTGAGGGGAAAAGGACACTGCCCAACTTCCTGGGGGGGGGAAGAGAGGGAAAGGGACTTTTGGTCATGGTTTATGAACCCTGTTTGCAGTGTTTTCTCAAATTAACTGAGTTACTTCCCTCCTTTTTATTAAAATGTTTTTCTATACTCAAACACTGTGCTTGCAAGTAGGGAAGCATTTCCTCTAGAGGCACCCATGAGTGGTGTGTAATTTTCCCAGGTTACTGGGTGGGGCCTTGAGTCAGTTCTGTGTTGTATTGATGGAGAGGAACTCCTAGATATCGAATCTAGCCCTGGTTGCTGCTGCCTGCACCTGGGCGCAGGGGTTTCACTTTGATTTCCTTTTTTTTTTTTTTTTTTTTTTGGTGGCTTTGTAAAACTGTGCCCCAAAAAGTTAGATGTAATGGTAAAAAATCAACAATTGTCAGAACCCCTCATGCACAAGGATTCTCTTCAGTGGAAAGGTTAGAAAATATATTACTATTGCCATTGAATTTTTCTATATAGGTGCAATTCTTTCAAGTTCAATCACTACTTAAGTCTCTATCCTCTTAACATCCTTTTAGTTGGAGGCCAGTTAAGAGAGATCACTTCAGCATGTACTTTGTAGATTGACTTCCTGACTCTATCCCTGTATCCTCAACATACAGCAGTTGCCACTACTACTATGCTAACTTACAAATGCTTTAGTAACTAAACACTAGTTACTTACCATTCTAGGTACAGAAAATAACAATCAGCTGTTTCCTGTTTAATAGGAAATACATGTCATTTTAGATGTGGCAGTCTGACCACTCAGAACATCCACAGAATGTAAAGGCTGCCACTGTCAGTTTCCCTTGAACTCATTTTTCAGTGACCTTATTATAGCTTGGGTACCAAGAATATTTTCCCTTCTTTCACGCTATATTGTCTTCCTCCTGCAGATAAATCTCCATACATGATCACTGCACAGCACCCTTTCACCTTAGCTTATGAAATGGCTTGCGAAACAGGTTAGGTAGTGGTGTGATACATTAGTTTGAATGCTTCTGGCATCTCTGCAAAGCCATAAGGCTCGGGGGGGCGTAATGTCCATTTGCCTTTGTATAACTACTTAAGTTTGTATACCAACTTAGCATATCTGTGCCAAGAGCATCTCTTCTCCCCAACATCCATCCATACTGGACTATATTATGTTCCACTATCAGTTAGTGATTCAAAGAAGGTGTTTTGTTACAGAACATAAGAAAGGCTGTACCGGGTCAGACCAAAGGTCCATCTAGCCCAGTATCCTGTCTACCGACAGTGGCCAATGCCAGGTGCCCCAGAGGGAGTGAACCTAACAGGCAATGATCAAGTGATCTCTCTCCTGCCATCCATCTCCCCCTCTGACAGACAGAGGCTAGGGACACCATTCCTTACCCATCCTGGCTAATAGCCATTAATGGACTTAACCACCATGAATTTATCCAGTTCTCTTTTAAACTCTGTTATAGTCCTAGCCTTCACAACCTCCTCAGGTAAGGAGTTCCACAAGTTGACTGTGCGCTGTGTGAAGAAGAACTTCCTTTTATTTGTTTTAAACCTGCTGCCTATTAATTTTATTTGATGACCCCTAGTTCTTGTATTATGGGAATAAGTAAATAACTTTTCCCTATCCACTTTCTCCACATCACTCATGATTTTATATACCTCTATCATATCCCCCCCTTAGTCTCCTCTTTTCCAAGCTGAAGAGTCCTAGCCTCTTTAATCTCTCCTCACAGCTGTGCTAATGCTGCTGTTTTATGAGGGTAATGTTTGTTTAACTGATGGGGAGAACAATTCTTGTAGCTTAGCACCTGTGCAGTAATTAATAGTCAAATTGTCCAAGTTAGCTCTCAAGCTAAATCTATTTCCCTTTGCCCTAACCTGTCCCCTAATGCCACTTGGACAGTTTTCACATCTAGGTACCTAAAGAAAGGAGAGCTGATCTGGAGGGAGCAAGTAGAGCTGGATGCAATTCAACTTTTTTCTTCCAAAAAATGGAAATTCCACAGCACTAAAATATGTCTGTTTTGATGAATTGTGCATGTAATTCTGAAAGTCAAAACATTTCATTTTGATACTTTAAGACATTGTGAAGTGGCTTTTCATTTTTGACATTTCCTTCACATCTATTAAACTTAAACAATGAATGAAATATTTCATGTGGGAGTAGTTTTTTTGTTTTGTTTAAATCTGTCAATTTAACCCCAAACAACTTTATTTTTTCATAATTACCACAAACCAAAACTCCATTATTTACACAGCAGTTAGCTGCCCTGTGGTGTGATACACCTGCTATTACTCTTGTGTAAGTTTGACCCTTATTTTCCTCTAGTTTTATTCTTAACCTTGATGCTTACCTTCTTACAGACAGCCCCCAACCTGAAGCACATACTCACCAGCAACTACACACCACACAACAAAAACACCAACCCAGGAACCAATCCCTGCAACAAACCCCGTTGCCAACTCTGTCTGCATATCTATTCAAGGGACACCATCATAGGACCTAGCCACACCATCAGGGGCTCGTTCACCTGCACATCTACCAATGTGATATGTGCCAGCAAATGCACCTCTGCCAGGTACATTGGCCAAACCGGATAGTCTCTATGCAAAAGAATAAATGGACACAAATCAGACATCAAGAATTGTAACATTCAAAAACCAGGAGAACACTTCAATTTCCCTGAACACTCAATAACAGACTTAAAAGTGGCAATTCTTCAACCAAAAAACTTCAAAAACAGATATCAACAAGAAACTGCAGAACTGGAATTGACTTGCAAACTAGACACCATCAAATTAGGCCTGAATAAAGACTGGGAGTGGAGGGTCGCTACAAAAAGTAATTTTCCCTGTGCTGATTCTCACCCCTTCTTGTCAACTGTTGCGAATGGGCAATGTCCACCTTGATTGCGTTGGCCTCATTAGCACTGACCCTCTACTTGCTAAGACAACTCACATCTTTTCATGTGCTGATAGATATATCACACACTGCTCACTGTATTTTTCACTCCATGCATCTGATAAAGTGGGTTTTAGCCCACAAAAAGCTTATGCCCAAATAAATGTGAAGGTAATGTCTGTGGATTATAAAATAGCCATGTCATGCTATAAAAATTAATTTTGTTTATCATATGAATTTAATTAAATAACTTTATAAAATCTTTTCTTTAGTTCCTTTTGGGACTTGAATGTGGGGAAGCTTGTAATCCTTGCTGAAAATACTTAGAGACTGAACTCTGGGTCTCCAGCTAGTTTTTATGGGAGCTGGGTTTTTTTAAGGCACTGGAGACAGGAAATGAAGCAAACTCCAGCCCACCCAAAGGTTACAAAAGCACATAGCAGGGGACTGTTTGAGTTGCAATAGCTAACTTCATCTCAAAGCTCTCTTCTCTCCCTGCCCCCCCCCCCCCCCATTAAGCCATGAGGCTGGGCTATGCATAGGGCTTTCCAGGCATTCCCTAAGGCACTGCAGAAAGGGATGTTGTGCTCGACCCAAACTGGAGAGAGGGTTAGGGGCAGGTTAGAGCTGGGAAAACAGGGCCAGTGGATCTTCATACTTAACATTTGTAGCGGGTGTGGAATGACTGAGATTGCAATACCAGCCTATGGACTGGAGTAGCTGGCGCTGCTATGTTGTAAAATGGGGGTGGGGGAGAGGTTGAATCCCATTCCCAGAATCCCAAGTTATTGGGCTTTCTTACAGAAGGAAGCATTTAATCCACACACTGTTCCAAAGTGAGCCCAGCCACGTTTAACATTCTGCATGGTCTATTGGCAGGAAAGCAGAAATGTACCTGTGTAAAATTGCAGCATGTCTGAAATCAGCCAGACTTGTTGCAAGGCCATCGTTTCAGGAATATACATTGCTGGTTTGCCTGGGTAGACCGGTTAGTCCTGTAAGAAATGGAGTTAAGTGGAGAGATGGTATGGTAAACACCAGGTAATATACAGAAACCTCTGACTTTGTCTGCATTGCATTTTGATGCCTTCCTAATGATTCCAGCACTATACACAGCTTGCTCTCTTGCTCCCCTAAGTGGTCATGGTAAAGCAATGGATGTTGCAGGATAAGGAAGCATAGCTGTGAAAAATATGGATCTCCTCCTACCCTACTGATCAAACAAAACAGAAGGCCTGGAGAGCAGTCTTTTGTAACCTCTGACTTCTTTAATTGGCAGGATAAGACACACCAGCTGAAATAAACTAAGAACCAAACCAATCTTAGATTTTCTTTTTCTCAAAACCAAAAAAAACTTTTTCTTGGTTATTTATTTCATCATTGGACATCTGTTCCTCTTGTTTATGTCCAGTTCCAGAAGCAAAACTAGCAAAATACCAATAAATTAAGCTGTCCTCTCTCTTTTCCGGGTGAAACTGCAGACTAATGGAACAGACTAATTGGACAGCTCTATTCTGACAAAATATCCAGTCTGAGTCCAAAAGCAGAGATTTGGATAAGTTTGCCCAAGACTTATCTAAGGTGAAACTGTGAACCTGCTGTATTCTGAAGCTGAGAGGAATAAAATAAGACAGCACAGACTTCAAGCTGACCTACTCTGCATTTTCAAAAATATGAATGGGATTGGTGAAGTCGATATAGATATAGCACCGGATTCCCCATAGCCTTGTTACTAGTGCGGTTGTATTTTAGACCTGTCTGCCTATGTGTTTGTAAAGTACCTAGCACAATGGGGCCCTGATCCTGATCGGGGGCCGTGGGAGACAGTGGAATATATTATGTGTACCATTACTCCTGTGCAAATTGAGCATGCACCTGGAGAAGGTTTTCAAAATAACACTCTCTGTTCTATGACCTTGGGCTATTTAAGAAGGTGGCTGCAGTAAATCAAGATAAATGGGTTCAAGAGACACCAAGGTTTATTGTGGAGAATGCAGGCCTTGAAGCTTATTGGGAGAGGATTAGGATGCATTTAAACACAGGAGGCCCATGTCCCTGCTTTGTCCTGCTCCTACCATTTTTATGTTCACATGCAAACAGAGAAGTTAGAAAATTTCATCTCTCTGAAAGGTTGCAACATAACACTACTTTCTTTATTTCTTAAAGTCCAGAACATTAAACACACAAGAACCCAAAAACACAAACAGAGAGAAAGCTGTCAACTCCCTAATGCAAAGAGGCATAACTCACCCTACCTTACTCTAGGTTGGCTCTTTACAGACATTGCAGGAAGACCCAGTTCACATGCTTTCTTACAGAGCCCCTAGCCCAGGGGAGGGCAAACTATGACCTGCGGGCCAGATCTGGCCTGTCAGGGCTTTCAATCCGTCCCATGGGATTGCCAGCCCCGTGGTGCAGCGGGGCTAAGGCAGGATCCCTGCTTGCACTGCTCCCTGAAGTGAAGCTGCCAGCACCACGTCCCTGCGGCCCCTGGGGGAGGGGCAGAAGGCTCTGTGAGCTGCCCTCGCCTGCAGGCCTCGCCCCCTGCAGCTCCCATTGGCTGGGAACAGGGAATCGTGACCAATGGGAGCTTCGGGGTGGTACCCACAGGCGAGGGCAGCGTGCAGCGGAGCCACCTGCCCCACCCCAGGAACCACTGCTAGACATGCCGGCCACTTCCAGGAGCAGTGCGGTCCCAGGGCAGGCAGGGAGCCTGCCTTAGCCCCGCTGCGCATCGCTGCTACCCTGGAGCCGCTTGCAGTAAGTGGTGCTGGGCTGGAGCCTGCACCCCAATCCCCTGCCCTGAGCCCCCTAACCCCTTGCCCTGAGCCCCCTCCCGCACTCCACACCCCCTCCTGCACCCCAACCCCTGCCTCACCCCACACTCCTCCTGCATCCCAACCCCCAGTCCTGAGCCCCCTCCTGCACCCTAACCCCTTGCCCTGAGCCCCTTCCTGCACCCTCCACACCCCACACTCCCTCCTGCACCCCAAGCCCCTGCCCCAGCCCTACATTCATGGCCCTGTATACAATTTCCCCACCCAGATGTGGCCCTCGGGCCAAAAAGTTTGCCCACCCCTGCCCTAGCCTGAAAGCAGGACCAGGACTACCCTAAAAATGTAAAGTGATCGCTTATAATTTTAACTTTTCCAGTAGAAGACTTCATCCACTGATAATAAAATGGATTATTTTAAATCTGAGTTTAGAAGGATTTGCAGCAGGTGTTCTCTCAGTCAATTCAATAGACATTTCTCCTTTCACTACGAGGCTGCCCATGGGCCAGGCCTGAAACTGAAGTTAACAACAAAGCAGCAAGGCAGAGTGTAGGTGAACTGCAGTGGATCTGAGAACTCACACTTGAAAAGTGTAACAATGAATCAGTAAGGAGGCAAAACAGAAAATTTATGAATGATTCTGGGATTTAGGTGGATTTGGATTAGAAATCAAGCTGAAGTTCATGGGTGATGCAATAACCGTGGAACTGTTTCACATCGAATTAGGAACAATAAAAAACAAATTTCTGGTATACATTTCTTTAGCATCAAAAACCAAAGCACCAACTCCTTCTCAAAGCAACTAAAAACTTTAAAAAAATATATTTTTTTTGAAGGTTCAAAAGCTTTTCCAAAATATACTTGACTTCACCCAAACTCCTGGGTCTAGAAATCTCCTCGACGTATCCAAACTTGGAGCATATTTAAAGTAAAGACTAAAAGCTCTAGCATAGAAAAAAGCTATATGGCCACAGATTTGTCACCTCAGACATTTGAATCCTCTCTCATTGTCACACCTCCCCCAGTTGTGCTAATCTCACACTTTTCATTGTCAGTTCCTCTGGATGCAGTACATCCATCATGTCAGGCACTGACGGGAGATGTTGCTGCTCCTGGTGCCAATTAAGCCCAACATAGAACAGGTGGGGTAGTTTTGTTTCCAACAACAGAGTCAGCAGAGTAATGCACTAGAGAAAGCAACGCTCCCCAGCCCGCTGTGCCAGAAGAAGAAAAACAATATTGTTCTACCTAAATGACTGCATTTGACAGCACCTCTCTACTAGTCTTAGCACAATCTCTGCTTATCTCCTTCTTCGTGCTACTACTCCCAGACAAGACCATTTGGTGTGGCAAAGGATGAGCAGGCAAACCACCAAACAATGACTAAATATTTATTTTTAAACAGAGTGAATTTAGGGCTTATATAAGTGTTTCCCACTAACTAGCCAGGTAAAGTGAAGGTAAGTGCCGTGACGATTTCTCTACACTGCTGTCTCACTGGGTGGCTACCCAAAGAAGATAATGGGCGTGAAAACAGTACCTCTGAAGCCCCACAAGGAGTCACTGAGAGGCCACTCAGCCACAGATGGGAGTGTGTTTGTGGGAAGAGGTCAGCTGTCCCAAAGAGAGGAAAGAAGGTAAGTGTGGTGGGTCTCGGGAGCTGGGGCAGCGAAGGTGGCTGCAGGGATGGGAGGTGATCTGAAAGGCAGAGGTGGAGGGTTCGGTTCCTATAGAACCTGCTGCAATGGCTTGTTTAAAGCCTACCCTGAACAAACCCTGCAAGGTTCATTCCCTTTACTTTTCAGATCTGAATCCAGGTCTCCAGAAGCCAGTCAGCAGTGCCCCCACTGTGCCACCTTACTTCCATGGACCAATCATTCTTCAGGAGCTGCTGCTACTACTTTTACTTTTCGGCTCCACGGGGAACTTTCAGGCTCTAAAAAACACACTGCAAACATAAATTTAGTAAACTTCCCAACACCCCTGTGAGTGTCATTAACCCCATGTTACAGAGGTGCAAACTACAGCACATAGAGGTGCTCTGAGCAGGGGGTTGGACTAGATGACCTCCTGAGGTCTCTTCCAACCCTGATCTTCTATGAGTGGTTACCAGAGGTCATATAGCACACTAATGCAGAGCTGGATGCACATCCCAGGATCTAGGACTACCAGCTCAGCACTCTGTCCATTGCACATACAGTCCCCAATTACTCCCTGATAATAATTGCATTGGCTTTAATAAAGTTACACCAGGGATGAATTTGGCCCCTGGCCAAGGCCTGAAGGCACATGAGGTAGCAGTTTGAATAAGGAATTTGCTTCATTCAGTAAA
Source organism: Terrapene triunguis (assembly GCF_002925995.2). NCBI lineage: Eukaryota > Metazoa > Chordata > Testudines > Emydidae > Terrapene > Terrapene triunguis. The sequence goes on along the minus strand of NW_020699449.1, from coordinate 12,065,177 downwards.
TTAGACCGGCACCTTTTGTACTTGAAAATGAAAAGAAATTCCCTAGACTCAGAATGGAATTCCTCCTGAAATGATATGAACTCCTAGACTCATTATACGTGATGGTGCATACCTATGTATTATATAGAAACCTGCCCTTTTAAAAAATCTCCCCTGATTCCAAAGGGGAAAAAATTCTCTGATCCTCCAAGACCTATTTCATTACTAGGTCTCTTAGAAAACAATAGCTGTGAAACATCTCAAACATACTGTACACTCCCACGGGTCAGTTTTATCGCAATTTCCAGAGATTCTTCTTTCCAATTCACAATCTCTCAAACCGGTTTCCTGTGAAAAAAAATCACAGGAGACCCTCCAGTGCCAGAAACCTCTTGTTCATCTTGCATTTTTCCTCTGTAATGTCTGGGAAGCGTATCTTCTTCTTTAAGTTAATCACCCCTTGCACTTTTTAGAAAAGACGTTGCATGTAAATGGGCAATGCAGGGAAAATACTAGGTCCAGTTGAGATCCCCCACCACTTTTTGAGTGAATTTAGTGCTGGTGAAAGGTGCCAGGACGGAGCTTGTACAGCATGGGCAGTGGTTTTTGACAGGACTCACTCTTCAATGTACAGAAAAAGGCCTGCATCTTTTAACCAAAGGCATATAGAACAGACAGTGAGATGCTGCATCTTTCTCTCTGTCATGATTTTTTCCCTCCTTGAAATTGTTAAGTTGTACAGTCAATTGCTTGACCACACTTTGGCTCAGTATGAAATATATTTAAGAGTCCAAAATAGCCAATATCAGTCAGGTTTATTGCTAAAAGTCAACAATAGTAGAGTAGAGGAAGAAAGGTTCAATACAATACCAGTTTGTGGGAAACCATCAGCATTGTTAAAAATTCGCCTTACACAGAAGATGTGCTCTCAGAGTTACACATTGCAGCTAAGAGTACTTATAGGATGACTGTACAAATTACAAAACTTTTTACGCACCGCTAAAATCCAACCCATCAGTTCATCCCAGTACCTTAATTTGTTGTTCTGTACCTTTCCTTATCTACTAGCATTCCAGGTACTGGTCTGTGAAGATATCTCCCCAGCTTGTACCGTGACATAGAACAAATGTATCTTGATTTTGACACGTTTCCTATCTGCTCATGCCAAATGCCAAGTTGTACTATTGCCGGGTATTGTAGGATGTAGTTTAGCATGAGCGAACAGACCTTTGAGAAAAACATAGGCCAATTCAGCTCTTATAACTGCCAAGCATTCAGATAATGTGGTGTGTACTAACAAAAAGGACATTAAATAAAGAGGTCCACATTTCTGAGTGAAGGAGATGCTATAATGGTTATTTCTATTAAGTTGCAGCAAACAATATTAAACAGCTGGGCCAAATCCCAACCTTATGCAAACCAAGTTTATGGAGTTGCACCAGGGAAAAATGACTTTACCTTTATCAGTGAGATTGGATCATTGTGTTTAATATTACTTATTAGAACATACGTTATTACTTATCTTTATTATTGCATTTGTGTCCAGAGGTCCTGACTGAGATCAGTGCCTGTTGTATATGCTAGATGCTGTACCAGCACATAGTGAGAGACAGTCCCTGTGTAAAGGGGTTATAGTCCTGATCCAGGTGCTCTAAGCTTCTAAAATTCAGGCACCTACACAAAAGTGTCCTAAATATGGACGTATGTGCTTAATTTTAAGCACCCAAGATCAAAACTCTTGGTACTAGTGACTAGGGCAAAGTAGACGTTTCCGTCTCCACACCCTGTACTCAAACTATATTTCACTCTCACTTAAAAGTTGAAATTACTTGGAATCTTTTCAATCTTTTTGTTGCCGTAAGGCTATACCGCTAGCATCTATGGTGGTATGCGGTGCGCACATGACTGCACTCACAGAAAATGGGCCAAGCTTTAAAAAGTATTAAACCTAGACGTGTGCCGAGGCAGAGAAAAGAAGAAGCCAAAGACAAAATCCAGATCATACTAGAAGGATTAGAACTGATTTATATGGATGTCTCAATCTAGATATATTAATAGACAAGAAATGCCTGGCCCGATACAGATAATAGGAGATTGACTATTCGGGGGAAGGGGGAGGGATCCTGACACAGAATGTCTAATACACTCATTCTGAGGAGATTCACTACCATTATTGAACACACCAGGGGTCAGATTCTGATCTTTGGCCTGGTCCCCACTTCGGACTAAGGTACGCAAATTCAGCTACGTTCATAACGTAGCTGAATTCGAAGTACCTTAGTCCGAACTTACCGTGGGTCCAGACGCGGCAGGCAGGCTCCCCCGTCGATGCCGCGTACTCCTCTCGCCGAGCTGGAGTACCGGCGTCGACGGCGAGCACTTCCGGGATCGATCCAGGATCGATTTATCGCGTCTAGACAAGACGCGATAAATCAATCCCAGAAGATCGATTGCCTGCCGCCGAACCAGGAAGTAAGTGTAGACGTACCCTTAGTTACTCTACATCCACATCAGTGTAACTCCGGTGTTGTCAATGGGAGTAAGACTAGTGTAACTAAGAACACAATGGCACCCAAGATCCCTGCTCTTAGGAGCTTGGAATCCAAGTGAAACTGAAAATATAATGAAAGGACAACACATATGGAGAATTTAGCTCCTTCTTCCTTTGACGAACACAGGGCCTTGAACATCATGTGCACCCCCCGAGGGAACCACTATTGAATAAGCTGGCAAGCCACCTGCTGCACTAGCTGTAATTTGCAAATGGTTTTAAGGTGTAGCCCTATTTATAGCATATTGAAATAATTCATCATTGAGGCAGCACACTCAGATAATCATGGTGAGGTCGGAGTCTGAAAGAAAAGGATGCAATCTCTTTCCCCATGGAAAACGATAGAGAGCACTCTCAGCAATGTCTCCCCTGGACTACATGCATTAACCCAGAATTCACAAGAGAGATACGGCCAGATATCCTCAGCAGCTGTAAATCAGCGTGGCTCCACTGACTTCAGTAGTGTTAGGCCATTTCCTACCCGCTCAGGATCTGGCCTAAAGAACAAGTATGAGAAAAGTCTCATTCAGGAGGGAAATTTCCGAACACATCTGAGACTCTGTCCAGGAGAGAACCCATTCAGATGCAGTCCATGTGGGAAGAGCTTTATTGCCAAAGGAACTCATGGATGTACCAGAGACCCCCAGGCAGCAGCAGACCATTTTCAGTCACCCAGTGGGTGGAAAGTTTCACCGCCATTGCAGAACGCAATATAGATCGTATAGGAAAGCCACCATTCGTATGCCATGACTGTAGGAAAAGCTGTTAATCCAAGATATGTGTCAAAATACAGAGACTCTATATCAGGGTGAAACCATTTACCTGCATGGGATGTGGGGAGAGCTTTGTGCATAGGGAATATCTCCAAGCACAGCCAAGAATCCACACCCAGGAGCAAACCATTGACATGCCCTGAATGTGAGGCAAGCTTTACTATGAATGAAGTTCAATACAACAAAGAATCCACGCAAAGGGATGCCATCCCCTATGCAGGGGATCCGTAATCACTTAAGTCCCACAATTTAGGTAGGACTTACATGATGCATAGGCTTGTATGGGCCTTGTACACCGAGGTGATTTTCACAATGAATGTGGGGAAAATTTTATTTAAAAATGTTTGGGAATCCAAAGAGGAGACAGCCTACCTGCATACACAGAGTGTGGGGAACGCTTTATTGGTAACAGGACCACTCAAAATCGAGCAGAACAGCAACACAGAGAGGTAACAGTCTACATGCCCAGACTGTAGGGAGAACTCCACTGCCAAGGGAAATCGAAAAAGCACCAGAGAGTATCCAGAGGCGGCATCTCTGCCCCTCAGGTTATATTTGGTTAGTTTAAGGAAACTGGAAGTAAATTAGTTATATTTGTTTGCTTATTCTTTTAATAAAACCATAAAAGCAATTAGACTGGTTCCTCGCTCAAAACGTCAGTGTTGAAAAACAACCTACTACAGGTCAAGGTAAATACATTGAGTAGATCCTGACCCCATATTTAAAATCCTATTATCACTATACAAGACTCTACCCATTCCCTGCTCCATATCCATGTGGCTAAGAAACATAGCAGCCCCACCAAGGCAGCTCTCCCCTCCCCACTGCTACCCCTGGGTCTGGGTAGCCAGAGCAGAGACCCATCTCCCCTGTGCACCCAGGCAGAAAGCTGCCACAGTCTGGCTACATAGCACATGAGGGCACAAGGGTAGATTAGCCAGGGCTGACTGCAGCACTCCATCTCCCAGAGAACCCAGCCCCACTGCTGCACACTTGTAAGCTCCTGCAGGGATGCACTGAGGGAAGACTGACTGTGCCTTTCCAATGGTCCAACAGTGACACTGCTCAGTTGGCTCTTCTTAGAAGGCATTATGTTTTGCGGAGGCATAACGTACTCCCTCCAATACACTCAGTCACTAAAGGGACCTTTCCCTTTTTGCACTCCTTTGACTGTCAAACACAGGCCCGCCGACAGCAATTCCAGGCCCCAGGGCAGAACAGTCAATGGGCGCTCTTCCGGCACGGCCAGGGCTTCCACATGCCCACCCAGCTGCCTTCGCCGCCCCCGGTACCACCCCGTGTGCACCTAGGAGACCTGCAGCCCAGCCGAGCGATTTAAAAGCCTACCATGGTGGAGGCCGGGGGCCCCCGGGCCCTTTTAAATCACCCGGGGCCCCTGGGCAATTGCCCCCTTTGGCCTCCTCTCCCTCCCCCCGTCGGCGGGCCTCGTCAAAGACTACAGTTTAGCTCAAAATGTTTTCTGAATGCAGCTTCCATTACATCGTCTGGTGTTGGCCAAACCCACCAATGGCCACGTGCGCTGTGCAGAAGCAGCAAAAGCAGGTAACAACTCCGCCCCATCAGAGCAAGGAGCATTTGGAAGATGCAAAACAGCATTAGCAAAGGAATCATAAATGGGGAGGGGTGTGTGGAAGGGGACAAGATATTGGATATACAAAAGAGGTATAAACTCTGCCCTCTGGAAACAAAGGAAGAGCTAAGCTCACATAACAAGTGAGAAGGATAGAAAGACAGTGTGCATGCAAATGGATCAAGAACAGTAATAACCATAAGTTTTAGAAAGGATATAAACTCCCATCCTACAGGGCATAAATCAACCAGTAACTACGGGAGACTAGAAGGAAACTGTCTTTGTGGGCTAGTTATCTCATCTGCTTTCTGCAAGGTTTCTTCTAGCTTTCTCTAGAGGCAGTTGGTGCTGCCATTGTCCAAGTTTGAACAGTGGCCTTGATGGACCATGGATCCAATCCAGTCTGGCGGTTCCTATTTTCCTACAGTTCTATAAACAGAGGCTAAACAGCATCCCTGAGGGAGTTGATCTTGAGAGATGTGCCCAGCCTAAAGAGAGAAGGTTGAGATTTTCAAAGCTGACTATGAAAGGGGGAGGGGGGAATGTCAGCACTCTCAAGGCCTCTTTAATCAAGCAGAGGAAGGCAGAACAAGAACCAGTGGCTGGAAGTTAAAGCCAGATACCTTCAAATTAGAAATAAGGCACACATTTTTAACAGTGTGGTTTATTAAGCATTGAAACAAACTACTGATAGAAGAGGTGGATTCCCCATCCCTTAGAGAGTCTTCAAATCAAGACTGGATGCCTTTCCCAAAGGTATTCTTTAGACAAAGATGAGTTATTCTTTTACATGTTTCTATTGCACTATGATTATTTTGTTTCATTTTCCATATTGGTGTTCATTTCTGGCATTGCATTAGCTGAAGTCTTGGGAACACTTTTTTCTATGATGGGCCAAGTTAATCGCTGGTAGAGCTTTTAATAGGGAGACTGAGTCAGAAATTTTTTAAGTTCTCTCATCCGTAGTGTTTGGCTACTATAATTGCAAAAACAATTGCATCAACACTGATGCATTCTGTGCCCTGACATATTGTATTTTGATACAGATCTATTACCAATTTTGTCTTCTAATCATCAAAGCTTTCCCTTTTACTTGTTGCTTCCAAATGACCCTCCAAGAGCCTCCAGATCAGTTCTATTAAATCTTATTCACAACTTCAATACCTCTGAGGTAATGTGTCTCACTGGAGCCTCACTTGCCTTAAATCAGAGACATGAAGACCTGGTTTTAACAACCAGAACATGTAGAAGTTGCTAGCATGAGTCAGATCTCAGTGTTGTGGAATCTCCTGGTAAAGAAAAAGGTCAGATATGAGGGTGATGGGCACCAGAGAGACTGCCCTGTCCAACAACTGCTGAGCTCCATACACTGGTTCTCTCTCATCATAAAGAGAGATTCATTCATGATGGACACTGACTAACTGCATTTCCTCAATGTTTTGACAGTGCAGATTACGCAGTAAATTACTCCAGTACTTCTTTGCCGAATCCTGTTCACAGTGGAGTCAATGGTAAAACTCCCATCAACTTCAACCAGAGCAGAATTGGGCCCACTGTGTACAAGGCAGTTTGTAATCAGTAACTGATGCAGTCTTGAGCATCAGTGTTTTGGCCAGTTCATAGATGAGACTGCTGTGCAAGTTTTCCAGAGAATTTCCCTGTCGATGCCATTATACTTTATTCCTTTGAAGACAGATTAGACAAAATCCAGCACATCTATTATCTCACCACTTTGATGTTATAAGATTACTGGCTGTAACGTTATCGTGAAATGCAAGTCAAGGCAAAATTTTAAAGAGAGAGTTCAGTGTCTTCAATAAATCCATTTATGGGTGGTTTTTTTCTGATGTAATCAAAGCAAACATTAAATAAGGCCAGGATAAGACTATCCAGAATGGCCATACTGGGTCAGACCAGTGAACCATCTAGCCCATTATCCTGTCTTCTGACAGTGGCCAATGCCACATGCTTCAAAGAATAAACAGAACAGGGCAATTATGGAGTGATCCATCCCTGTAATACAATCCCAGCTTCTGGCAGTTAGAGGTTTAGGAACACCCAGAGCATGGGGTTGCATCCCTGACCATCTTGGCTAATAGCCACTGATGGACCTGTCCTCCATGAACTTAGCTAATTCTTTTTTGAACCCAGTTCTACTTTTGGCTCTCACACATACCCTGGAAATGAGTTGCACGGGTGACTGTGTATTGTGTGAAGAAGTACTTCTTTGTTTGTCTTAAATCTGCTGCCTATTCATTTCATTAGGTGACTTCTGGCTCTTGAGTTATGTGAAGGGGTAAATGAGACTTCCTTATTCACTTTCTTCACATCATTCATTATTTTATAGACCTCTATCATAGCCCCCCTTAGTTGTCTCTTTTCCAAGCTGAACAGTCCCAGTCTTTTTAATCTCTCCTCATATGGAAGCTGTTCCATATCCTTAATCATTTTTTGCCACCCTTCTCTGTACCTTTTCCATTTCTAATATACCTTTTTTGAGATGGAGTAACCAGAACTGCAGGCGGTATTCAAGGTGTGGGCATAGTATGGATTTATATAATGGCATTATGATATTTATTGTCTTATTATCTATACCTTTCCTATTCGTTCCTAACCTTGTTAGCTTTTTTGACTGCTGCTGCACACTGAGTGGATGTTTTCAGAGAACTATCCAGAATGGCTCCACACTCTCTTTCAAGTGGTAACAGCTAATTTAGACCATCATTTTGCATGTGTACCTGGGATTATGTTTTCCAATGTGCATTACTCTGCATTTATCCACACTGAATTTCATCTGCCATTTTGTTACCCAGTTTTGCAAGATCCCTTTGTAACTCTTCACAGTTCATTTTTCTTTGTTTGCAATTGACTATTGTTATTCACCTGGACTCATTGTTTCTTAACATGAGGTTTAAAAAAAAAAATCAAATGTGCATAAGGTGGTGGTGGTTTTTCCTAGTGGTGGTTCCATTAAGACCATCTTTTCAAGAATTCATTCTATTTTTGATCACATATTCAATTAGACATGTAAATAGACTATGAAATGTTATTTTTACCTGTTTGTTCCAGCTGTTTTGCAATCCTGGCTCTTTTGACATCAGTAGTTCAATTTCCATTCATTAGAGTCCTGGGGAAGAATGATTTATGATCAGGGTTTGGGTTATAAAATAATTCCTTTAAAATAGTTGGGAGACTCAATTCACCTTTATTATCTTTCCAAGTCACACTGTTTGCAAAAGGCTTATAAAATTGAAAGGCTAAATTTAGATCTGATGTAACCAGATACTTTTCTACTCTAGTGAATGAAGTTGTGGTCTCTTCTTACCAGTTCTAATAATATGCAGCAATTAGATAACGCTTTTCATCTGTAAATCTCCCAATAGTTTATAGAGGTGACCCAATGACAGTGCGGGGAGTAGACATTAGGTTTCCTATTATCCCATTCAGAGCTATAAACACTGAACAATACCGTTTTCTTTTGCTGGACTTCGGCATTGCTTTGCTTGTGCTTGTCCGCAAGATCATTTCATAGCTTTTATTTTTCTGCTGCTGGCTTGCTTTGTTTCCGACTTTACCAATTTCAATCATAGCAACAGGGGTTTGGCCAAACTACATCCGATCATTGGTCCATCCTGCCTTTTAGGGTATATATACACGGCAATAGCGGTGCATAGGCTAGCCCACTTGAGCTAGCTTGACTTCAGCTAGCATGGGGTAACAGCAGCAGTGAAGACAGCACAGTGTGGACTGGAGCCTGGGCTAGCGAGCTGAGTACATACCCAGGATCCATGCCAGGTTTTTGAAAACTAATCATGCATCTAGCTAATTGCACAATGTTCTATGTGAGGGAAACATTTTTTTCCTGACGCCTGCTGCAATCATTTAATGCCCTGAAGGGTGAGATTTGATTACTCTTATCTTAACATGCAAAACTAGGGATGTTATTAACAGTCATTGTTTGGTTTATCCCCCTTTTGCCCATGATCCATGCATGGAAAGGACCCACTGCCTGCAGATCTCCTGCCAGCTGCCTCCCTCGTCCCCTCCTCTGAGGGGATAGAAGGCACTCAGTTGGGGGAGGAAACAAAGACTGGGCATATCATCGCTCTCTCCAGGCACATTTTCCTCCAGACTTCTACCAACCCAGGTTTACTCAGGGTGATCAGGTCACATGTGCTGATCACTGCTTGTCGACATGCAGGATGATGCAGAGTGACACCTGTTTCTTAAGTGAACTGAGCTGTATCCATTTTTAAAGAGGGGGGAGTCTCTTAATTATTGGGAAGCCTGAAGCTAAAGTAAACTCATCAAAAGGAATAAAGGCACTGATTTTTATGAGGTTAACAAGAGACAAAATTCCTCTTTTTCTCTCCTTTTAGACCATCAAAGCAAAGGTCTTTAACATCTATTTTTCGGAGGGAATTAAGCCCAGCTAGATCAATTTTTTTCTCTCTTTGACATTGTTAGAATTACTCTGGATTTAGGACAAAGTCAAGAATTTGGCCTGGAAACTTTGTCCAGGAGTGTAGGTCTAAAGAAAGCAAATCAGAAAGGGTTGTCTTTACAACCAGATGTTTTCACTGTCATTACAGGGTAAATTCATTAGAAAGCAGCAATGTCAAGTTTTCAAGTGGTAAGATCTCTCCAAATTTAAAGAGAGCCATGGTCTATTTGGCTATGAGTTTACCAAATAGACCTTTATTTCAGTGGAAAGGGGGTAAGGCCTAGTCTACATTTAAAAGTTAGCTCAACGTAGCTACAGTGCTCAGGGGTGTGAAAAACCCACACTCAAGCGTCGTAGCAATGTTGACATAAGCCCCAGTATAAACGTAACTAGGTCAATGGAAGAATGCTTCTGTTGACCTAAGTATCTTTGCTTGGGGAGTTGGAGTTCCTGCAGCAAATGAAAAAACTCCTTTTATTGTTGTAGTCTGCATCTATATTACACACGTACAGAGCAAAGCCACGGCACCATAGCTATACTGCCCATAGCGTATACATGGCCTAAGAGAAAAGAAAAGTAACCAGGTTGTTTATACCTTCTGTTAAAGTGCATTGTACTTAATTTACACTCATTAATTTGAAGGATGGTCTTGTAGTTAAGACTCTAGATCTGGGTTCAATCCTGGCTCTGCAACAGATTTCCTGTTTCACCTCGGGAAAGTCACTTAATCTTCTCTGCCTCCGTTTCCCATCTGTAAAAAAGGGATAAAATTTCCTCTCTCCCACTCTGTTTTATCTGTTTATGATGTAAACTCATCATTGGGTCAGGGACTGCCTTGTAGTAGGTCTATGTACAGTGCCCAGCACGCTGAAGCTCATGAAGCCTCTGATGCGCTACTGCAATACAAATTAACACATTTTTATCAAGATGTTTTATTATGTCATAAAAATGTACTGAATCTTGAGTTCTATACTTAGAAAAAAAAGAAAACTGAAAGGCTTATTGATAGGTTAGCTATACACAGTATAAGCTAAGGTGTTACAATTACTTTTAATGATTCTGTTCTCCCTCCTGCCCATGACAGATTATGGGGAAACATTATAAAAAACTGTTTCTATTACAACTTTTACTCCTGTCTGGAAAATATGCATTATGATTTTTAAAAGAGGATTCCTGACTGAAAAGAAAAATGTATTCTCCCCCGCCCCCAAATTGTATAAATAAATGTGCATGCTACTGTATTGTAAATAATCCAAGAATGGCCCTAAGTATCTTTAAATACACACAACAGAAGATCTGTGTTAGAGACCATTCTTTGGAATGCTGGCGCTTGAGCCAGGAGCTGATAACAACCCTGGAATTGTTGAGTAGGAAAGGTTCAATTTATTAAGTGTACATAGTCGCCATTTTGGATTAGTAAAAGCACAACCTGTCCTCCATCTTGGCATCCCTTCTCCTTCAACTTTTGACGCCAACACAAGGAAAAGGCAGGAAAGAGTTTCTCATGGCAGTAGACTCTGCCTAGCAACAGATAATGCATATACAGGAGTGTCACCCTCTGAGGGCGCTCTGCGTCTCTGGATGCTGTGAAAGCCGGTCATTGTAGTGAGGCATAGAAGCCCTCTCACAGAATGCCAGCCTTGTTACTAGCTAGAGCTCTGAGGGGTTAGGACTTGAGGTGAACCAGTAACATCTACCAAGGTTTCCTTAACTTACCTCCACTCACCAGTTCCATCATCACGTGAGATAGCACTCGCATTTTGCATGCAGGACGACGAGATCAAGAATAGAAGACAGAAGAAACCATACTGAAGATCTACTTACCTGCCACCGAAGTTCCTGAGGTCTGGTTCCTGTTGTGTTCCTGGTTCCCATCTGTGTTTCTGTTCTCCTGTCCAGTATCTGCAAGACATGGTATAGTCCTTCTTGTTTAGTCCTGTGTATCCCATTGTGTATAGGGTTTGGGACTCAAGGGCCCCATTTACATCATTTGTGTTAACAACCGAGCTGTTATTGTGTATCTTAGTTTGCAGGGGGTCCTAGCCTATTATTGTTACTAATAAATACCACCTGATTGTTTGCAACCTCAATCTGCCTTTGTCTTAACTACACAATTACCGATGATAGATGCGGAGGGGGTAGAACACTACAGACAGCCCGTCTTCTGTAAAGTAAAGCCTAATTCCAACTGTCTCAGGCTAACAGAATGAGTCCACATCCTAACTGTGATCTATGAATCTGTCTTGTAAACTACTGTATACAGGTGAAAAAGCACCGTTTTGTCTTTACAGGGAACTCCAGTTATGGTGAAAAATCACTAAGGCACTAAAAGAAACACATATTCCCTTGGCTGTCCTTTGCTGGAAAAAGTAGAATACAAAAACGGTTAGAAACCTCTTTTTCAATACCTACTTTCACAGGCACAAAACACTGTTTAAAAGCCCCCCGTTACCACCCTCACTGTAAACATCAGTATATTACAGAGGGGAGGGGAATTAATGCTCAAAGACATTTAACTTCCCTGTGCGCACACGCGCTCTCACAAAGTAAACTATTCCTACGTATTCCTTGCTCTCCAGTAACTTTGCCTGGGAATATTATACTCCCCATGTAAAATTCCCTCTGGAAGCACTCCCCCCGTATGCTTTTGTCCCAGTGCAGTTTCCTACTCTTAATTTCAGAAGGAAAAACAACAACAACAACTTGCTGTATGCTTGCCACATTTCCACACCCAAAAAAATACACATGTTAAAAATGCATCATCAAAATTATGGGCCAAATCCTCAGCTCGATCTATAGTGTTTTACACCAGAGGTTCTTAAACTGTGGTCTGCAGACCATCAGTGGTCTGCGAGCTCCATTCAGGAGGTCCGTGGATAGTTCCCTCTAAGGTGCGCGCCTGGGTGGCCGCACACAAGAGAATGAAGGGCCACCCATCTAATTAGTGGAGCTGCACAGGCCTGGCTCCACTAATTAGGTGCCTGGACCCTGGAGAAGATGCACATGTAAGGTGAGGTGGGGGCCTTGGGGGGAATAGGGGGTAGGTGGGAGGCGGCAGTGGGGTGAGAAGAGGGGGTGGGGGGAATTTGGGATGTGCAGGGCTGCGGTGGCCAGAGAAAGAGGTGACTTTCCCCAGCTCCAGGGCTGTGGCTGCCGGGGAGAGATGGCCCTCCTTTCTAGCCTCAGCTCTGTGGCTGCTGTGGCAGGTGAGATCCCTGCCGCAGCAGCCCCAAAGCTGGGGCTGGGAAGAAGGAGGGTGAGAGACCCCCCTCCTTCCCAACCCCAGTTTGGGGGCTGCCGTGGCAGGGGAGACACCCTCCTCCTTCCCAGCCGCAGCTCAGGGGCTGCTGCAGCAGGGAAGAGAGGGCACATCCATCACATTAGAAAGGTAAGACTACTGATATTAATATATGAGTTGTGTGCTTTTATTTGTAGAACAACATTTTTTTTAATTATTATTAAGTTTTTTTATATATCGCTTTTATCCAAAGCGCTTTACAATAGTTAACTAATGGTACAAACAACATTTGGAAAGATCGTTAAGTGGTTCGCTAAGACCCTCAGCAATTTTCAAGTGGTCCATGAAAAAAAAAGTTTGAGAACCACTGTTTTACAGTATCTGACAAACTGGTCCTAACGTGTGTTCGTGTTGTTCTTTCCCTCCTACCTAACATTTTGATGCTTCTGCCCATATTCTAGCCACTACCATGTGCACCTGCTGCTGTGTGCACTGAATTCTTGCCACCCACTGGTCAATGGGCTGCTGCTTCTGTGTCCATTTTAGTTTCTAATCAACACTAAGGTGACTATTATGTAGTCCAAATATACAAAGGGGAGGCAGTGATGCCTAATGACTAGATCATCAGACGCTGACTCAAACCTGGGTTCTATTCCTAGTAGGGCTGTCAAGCGATTAAAAAAGTAATCGCGATCAATCGCCCAATTAAAAAAATTGATTGTGATTAATCGCTCTGTTAAAAAATAGAATACCATGTATTTAAATATTTTGGATGTTTTCTACATTTTCAAATATATTGATTTCAATTACAACACAGAAGTGTACAGTGCTCACTTTATATTTATTTTTCATTTCAAATATTTGCACTGTAAAAAAGAAACAAAAGAAATAGTATTTTTCAATTCACCTAATACAAGTACTGTATTGCAAGCTCTTTATTATGAAAATTGTACATAACTCTACATTTGTAAGTTCGAAAACTAACTGCACTCAAAAATAAAACAAAGTTCACTCGGTCCTACTTCTTGTTCAGCCAATCGCTCAGACAAACAAGTTTGTTCACATTTGCAGGAGATAATGCTTCCCGTTTCTTGTTTACAGTGTCACCTGAAAGTGAAAACAGGCATGTGCATGGCACTTTTGTTGCCGGCGTTGCAAGACATTTATGTGCCATATGTGCTAAAGATTCATATGTCCCTTCATGCTTCGCCCACTATTTCAGAGGACATGCGTCCATGCTGATGACGGGTTCTGCTTGATAACGATCCAAAGCAGTGTGGACTGACATGTTCATTTTCATCATCCAAGTCAGATGCCACCAAGAAGGTTGATTTTCTTTTTTGGTGCTTCGGGTTCTGTAGTTTCCACATCACACTGTAGCTCTTTTAAGACTTCTGAAAACATGCTCCACACCTCGTCCCTCTCAGATTTTTAGAAGGCACTTCAGATTCCTAAACCTTGGGTCGAGTGCTGTAGGTACTTCTAGAAATCTCATATTGGTACCTTCTTTGCATTTTGTCAAATCTGCAGTGAAAGTGTTCTTAAAATGAACAACATGTACTGGATCATCATCTGAGATTGCCATAACATGAAACGTATGGCAGAATGCAGGTAAAACAGAACAGGAAACATACAGTTCTCCCCCAAGGAATTCAGTCACAAATTTAATTAACGCATTATTTTTATACCGGGCATCATCGGCATGGAAGCATGTCCTCTGGAATGGTGGCCAAAGCATGAAGGAGCATACGAATGTTTAGCATAACTGGCACGTAAATACCTAGCAATGCTGTGGTGCCATGCGAACCCCGTTCTCATTTTCAGGTGACATTATAAATAAGAAGTGGGCAGCATTATCTCCTGTAAATGTGAACAAACTTGTTTGTCTTCGTGATTGGCTGAACAAGAAGTAAGACTGAGTGGACTTGTAGGCTCTGAAAGTTTTACATTGTTTTTTAGTGCAGTTATGTATCAAAAAAAATCTACATTTGCAAGCTGCACTTTCATGATAAAGAGATTGCACTACAGTACTTGTAAGAGGTGAATTGAAAAATACTATTTCTTTTGTTTATCATTTTTAAAGTGCAAATATTTGTAATAAAAAATAATATAAAGTGAGCACTATACACTTTGTAAGGGGGAGGGATAACTCAGTGGTTTGAGCACTGGCCTGCTAAACCCAGGGTTGTGAGTTCAATCCTTGAGGGGGCAACTTAGGGATCTGGGGCAAAATCAGTACTTGGTCCTGCTAGTGAAGGCAGGGGGCTGGACGTGATGATCTTTCAAGGTCCCTTCCAGTTCTATGAGATAGAACTATCTCCATATTCTGTGTTGTAAATTGAAATCAAATATTTGAAAATGTAGAAAAACATCCAAAATATTTAATACATTTCAATTGGTATTCTATTGCTTAACAATGCAATTAAAACTGTGATTAATCACGATAATTTTTTTTAATCATGATTAATTTTTTTGAGTTAATTGTGAGTTAACTGCAATTAATTGACAGCCCTAATTCCTAGCTCTGCCACTGATCTGTTGGGTGACCTTGGACAAGTCATTTCACTGCTTTGTGCCTCAGTTTCCCCATTTGTAAAATGGAGATGATACTGAAGTCACTTGGAAAGGGTTTTGAGATCTACTGATGAAAAGTGCTGTATTGGATGTAGATGATGATGGTGTTAATTTGGATTTTGGTATTTTATGTATTAGCAGTTTGTTTCCCTTACATTTTTATTCCTCTCTGAACAATCATTTCAGTTGTTTGGATGAATTCCAAACAAGAGAATGTATCTGCTACATCTTTCTTTCATACAAGATTCTAGACAAAGTCAGACTGCTGAGAAGACTATTGCTTGTGGGACATCCATCTATCCTTCTCCTCCTTTTTTGACATTTTATTGCTATTGCCACAAAATCTCTGTACTTAGAATAAGTTCTGAACTCTATTTTCCATCCAGCTCTCTCACTTTCCACATGCACCAAGGTAGAAATCCTTCCCACTGTATTTGTCTTTTAAAAAAAAACCATACATAACCATAAAAAGAATAAAATTAAGGATGAGAGGGGGAAAATAGCCAAAGATCTCAAACCATCCAGTCCAATGGAGAAACAAATTAACAACAAAACTTCAACATATCTGCTTAGCACAAGTGTGAGCTTAGGCTTCTAAAATAGTCCTTGTAAAATGTACTCGTATTCAGATCACAATCCAAGCTTTAGTGTTTCATCTGGAACAAAGATGGCAAAATATATTTAACTTGTTCATTTGCTAAGAATCCCTGTCTTTTTAAGAATGAACCCAGTTTTGACCCCAAATTGTATGAATGGAATGCAGAGGTGAATGCTTGTTTAAATTCCTGTGTATCCCATTTGGTGCTGTGACACCAAGACCACCTACAGTCGACCTTATTTACCCTGTCCAACACCACAAGAATAAGGGGACACTAAAAATTTAAAACAAACAAACGGGCTCAGAACACATGGGTTCATTTCCTTGCTCTGCCACTGGCGTGCTGAATGACCTTGGGCACATCATATCCCCTTCCCGTACCTCAGTTTCCCCATTTGTGAAATGTTAATAATGATACTGACCTCCTTTGTAAAGCGCATTGAGATCTGCAGATGAAAAGTAATATGTAAGAGCTAGGTGGTAGTATTAATTATTATTATTATGAAAACAGATAAAAATAAATGCATTCCAACATAATTTATAGCCAAACTGTGGAACTTGGTGCTGGCACGATATTGCTGAGGCAAACAGCTTAGTAAGTTTAAGAAATTATTAGACATTTTCAGTGTCTGTGTGTGGATAGCATGGACAGTTACACTAGCTAGGATACAGTTATAAAAATGGTCAATCCTCAAACTGTAATAGTCGCCAGCTAGGATCAGGAAGAAAAAACTTTGTCATTGTATAACAAGGGCTTGATCTGCCTTTGTGGTAGTCAATGGCATGACTCCCATTCACTACAATGGTGCAGGATCAAGCCCATTATAGGAGGTTTATGCCTTCCTCTGAACCATCTATCAGCCACTGTCAGACAAGAGGGTCAGATGCTCACGCCTTTATTCCCACTTTAAAGGTCCCTTTACACTGGCCAGAGCGGTGGTCCAGTGATCTGTTCCAATGATCTGGACGGTGGTCCAATGATCTGTTCCAGTGTGGATATTGCTATATCCCCATGTTGACAAAAATAGTCAAGTGCAACTCAGGACCCCACAAGAAAACGTCAACTGGGAGAAAGAAAATTCTCCATACTTCTAGCTGTGCTTGATTTCAGCCATTGTAATACAACAGTCTGCCAGTAAACAGATGCAGTTGACACATGGAAGTATTATCATTCTGATTCTCCATAGCTCACATTGTTTTTATTTGATTACATTCCAGTGCATATTTAAGAAATAAGAACATAGCATTGACTCCTTGATTCTGTCATCTGGGGCAAAAAAAAATTCTTTGCAACCTGGAGTGCACTATGTCATGTTTGCTCACACATGCTTTATTAGGATTATGCTTACGATGATCTATGCTGGGACAAAACAACTAATTCAGCCACCTGAAAGAAAACTGGCAGTAGATATGTCTAAAGTAAGTTTCCTAATGGCCAAGAAATTGCTTTAAATGCATCCAGTGTGCTGAAAATGTCAGATAAATGGCAGACACGGTCCACAATGCAGATATGTTAACAAGCTTTGTGCTTTCTGCCTCCTTTTCATCTGTGACCACATTAAACATTTTACCAGCCATTAAGGTCGTATTGTGTGAGTAAAATATGCAGATAGATATTCTTAGAGAATTTTAAAATCATGTAATGACTGTACAAGCCATTCAAACGCTGCCGGCTCAGTTCCTTATTAAAAAACACGCATGATGACATAATCAAGAATTCTAGGCTACAAGTCTTTCTAAAAACTTTTCAAAACATCTGCTGAATAGGCTTGCTGGTTCACATTACAGTGACTATTCAGGTCTAGGTATAACCCAAAGGTGAAATCAGGGGTCAGAATGGGAAAAAATGTAAGGGGTGGGATTATCTTGAACTCCACTCACAGCCAAAGCGCCATCCACTCTGGAGGAAGAAAGGAGGTCAAACTCGGAGCACATTGTGCAGTTCTTCATAATACAATTGCCCCTCTTCTTTTCTGCATACTTCAATCAACAGCCAACAATGCAGATATTTACGTTATCATTATGCTTCAGAATCACTCAGCTGAGCATGCCCCTCGAAGCTATTAAGTTTGGGCTGTCTGCAGATTCAGGCAGACATCACTGTATCCATTATTGTTGTTGTATTACAGTAGTGCCTAGAGGCCCCAGTCATGGACCAGGACCCCTTTGTGCTAGGCACTGTACAAACACAGAACAAAAAGTTGGCCCCTCTCCCAACAAGATTTCAATCTAAGTATCAGACAAGAGACAACAGAAAGATAGAGGAGTAAAAGGGAAAAAAAATGAGACAATATTGGTCAACATGATAGGCAGTGGTCTCAGCATATCAGCTGCCTAACATTTTGAAGGTTATCTTCATAACCATAAGAACTAGAGACTTAATTTTTTTATAAAAACAAAACCTTACATTTTTGGACTCAAGATAGCTAGAAGGCATGGCAGCTTTCTGATACAGGCTGGGACAACCCAGTTTGCCCCCTACTTCAAATTAATTTGGAAAAATCACATAAGGTGAAGTCAATAAAATGAAGATCAATAAAGACAAGTGCAAAGTTCTACATTTAGGAAGGAAAAAATCAAATGAAATGGGGAATAACTGGCTAGGTGGTAGTACTGTAGAAAAAGATCTGGGGATTATAGGATATCAACAAATTGAACTTGAGCTAACAATGTGGCGATGCTGCTGTGAAAAAAGACAAATGTCATTTTAAGATGTATTCACAGATGTGTCACAGGAGGTAATTGTTCCACTCTAATTGGCATGGGTGAAGCTTCCAGATGTACTAAAGTGTCCAGTTTGGGGCCCTTTAAGAAAGATGTGGACAAATTGGAGGTAGTCCTGAGAAAAGCAGCAAAAATGATAAGAGGTTTAGAAAACATGACCTATGAGGAAAAGTTGAAAGACTTGGGCCTGCTTTGTCTAGAGAAGAGAAGAATGAGGCGGGGCATGATAACAGTCTTCCACTATGTTAAGTGCTGTTATAAAGAGGACGGTGATCAATTGTTCTCCATGTCCACCCGGAGTCGGACAAGAAGTAATCAGTCTGCAGCAAGGGAGATCGAGGTTAGCTATTAGGACACACTTTCTAACTATAAGGATAGTTAAACACTGGAACCAGTTTCCTACAGAGGTTGTGGAATCCTCGTCATTGGAGTTTTTGAAGAACAGGCTGGAGAAACACCTGCCAGGGATGGTCTAGGAATACCAAATTCTGCCTCAGCAGGAGGATGGGCTAGATGATCTCATGCGGTCCCTTCCAGCCCTACATTTCTGAGTCTATTACATAAGATGAGGATTGGTCAGGTGGGCTAGGTCACTGTGGGGTTTTCTGTGCATTGTAAGGAATGCAGGCATTTTAAAAACACTAACCAATTAATCATTGCAACACTTTTGAGCAATGGGTAAGTAGATATTATCATCCCTGTATTACGGATTTGGAAACTAAGGAAGAAAGGTGAATTAATGTTCACACTGGCCTCCAAGTATGAGTGCCCAACTTTAAATAGCCTTTCATTGTTGAGCACCCATACCTCTCTCTTACTTCCGTTGGAGCTGTTTGGTTCCCAGTACTTCTGGAAGTCAGATCCTATATGAACTGGTCTGGATAAAATGAAATAACCCTTCCCCATCCAACCTGGGTCCAAAACTAATACTTTTACGGTATTTAAGTAAATATAGCTCTTTAGTTTTAGCCCAGCTTTACAAGCTGGAGAGATTCAGATGAACAACAGGAGGACACTTGTGTTCAGATTTTCAGAAGCGCTAAGATTTCATTTAGGCATCCAAATGGACAGATTTTCAGATGTGCCAGGACCCAGCAGCTCCTATTATTCTCCTTTGGGAGTGGCTACTTCATTAGGGGCCTAAATGGGAGCAGAGCTCTTTTGAAAATCTGCCTACCAAACTTCTGGCTGCTTACCCAAGCCAAACCTGATATGTGACCTGCTTGAGGATTCTGTCACCACCAGGAGTCATGTCAGAAACTGGCATTTATCAGGTGTTAGCAAATCAGCATTTCTGATTTAAAAGCCTTTAAAACAGTGTAGTCTAGTGCTTAGAGCAGTAGGCCTGGAAGTCAGGATGCCTGTTTTCTTGCAGTAGTTTTGTGATCCTTGTCTATTTTTATTAATTATTATTATTATGCTATTGTGGTGTTTTCCATCCAAAGATCTCAAAGTATTTTAAAATAGTCAATTAATGAAACATCCCAACATCCCAGTCAGGGGCAGCTGTATGGCTTTTGCCGCCCCAAGCACGGCAGTCAGGCGGCTTTCGATGGCACGCCTGCAGGCGGTCCGCAGGTCACGCAGATTTGGCGGCATGCCTGCAGGAGGTCCGCCAGTGCCGCGCAAGTGTCCCCGCTGCCAAATTGCCGTCAAAACTCCCGCCCTCAAAACGACCGGCAGGCCGCCCCCCGTGGCTTGCCGCCACAGGCACGCGCTTGCTGCGCTGGTGCCTGGAGCAGCCCCTGATGCCAGTAGCTCGGTAGATAACTAATGTTAGACTCAATTTGCAGATCTACAAACTGCAGCACAAAGAAATGAAGGGACTTGCCTTTATTATTTCAACAGGTGTAAGTATTTACTGGATTGAAATCAGAAATAAGAAAGGAATAATTGTCCCAGGACAATTTTTTTGCTCAGAGATGAATGGTACATATATAGTAAAACCTCAGAGTGACCAACACCAGAGTTACGCACTGAGCAGTCAACCACACACCTCATTTGGAACCGGATGTACGCAATCAGGCAGCAGAGATTTTTAAAAAGGAAATACTGTATAGCACAGTTCTGTGTTAAACATAAACTACTAAAAAAATAAAGGGAAAGTTTAAAAACAGATTTGATAAGGAAATGGTTTCTGTACTTGTTTAATTTAAATTAAGATGGTAAAAAAGCAGCATTTTTCTTCTGCACAGTAAAGTTTTAAAGCTGTATTAAGTCAATGTTTAGTTTTAAACTTTTGAAACAACCACCATAACGATTTGTTCAGAGTAACGAACATTTCAGTTACAAACAAGTTCCATTCCCAAGGTGTTCATAGGTCTGAGGTTCTTCTGTACTTTTTTTTTGGTTTTTAACCTCTGTCATAGCATTAGAGAATATGTAGTGCTGGTTTTTGCCAATGCCACTGGTTACTTCAGGTGTTTGTTTCACACCGGTTTTCCTTAAGCCAGTTAATTTTTACCATGTATATTCCTTAATAAAAAAAAAAATCAGTTGACATTATAAAATGTCAGTGCACATCCATGCATCACTGCTCACTTCTTCAGGCCAGCTCTGCTCTTCATGTATCAGCCATGTGAAAGTATTTATTTCCATTTCCTAGAGTATCTTTAGAAATACAGCTTTGTTTGTCTCCTCTTGTTAACAATGTCATAATCCATGCAATAGGCCAAATTGATTATGATGTAGCTCCATGAAGATCAGGGGAGTTACAACAAGGAGGAATGTGTCTCAATGGGCTACATTCTGCTCTGTGTTAAATCCTGAGTAAGTCTACTGAAGAAAATAGACTTACTCTGGATTTATACCACTGTAAGGGTACATCTATACTTACCTCCGGGTCCGGCGGTAAGCAATCGATCTTCTGGGATCGATTTATCGCATCTTGTCTAGACGCGATAAATCGATCCCGGAAGTGCTCGCCGTCGACGTCGGTACTCCTGCTCCGCGAGAGGAGTACGCGGAGTCGACGGGGGAGCCTGCCTGCTGCGTGTGGACCCACGGTAAGTTCGAACTAAGATACTTCGACTTCAGCTACGTTATTCACGTAGCTGAAGTTGCGTATCTTAGTTCAAAGTGGGGGGTTAGTGTGGACCAGCCCTAAGTGAGAAAAGAGTATGTCCCAATTTGCCTCTACCACCATAGGGATAAGGGAAACCGTATGGAATAAAATAACTACTGACCCAAAATTTCACACAACACACAAGCCAATCCAAAACTAACAAAACTACGTTAAATGGTTTGGATTCTTGTGTCTACTCTACACTGCCTGGTTTTGGTCAGAACCTGAGGACAAGGGCTGAACTATTGCATGAAAGTCAGTTTTTAATTGGCACTTAAGAAGGAACAATCAGTTGCACACATACAAAATGAGAAATGACTGCCTAGGAAGGAGTACTGTGGAAAGAGATCTGGGGGGGGTCATAGTAGACCACAAGCTAAGTATGATTCAATAGTGTAACACTGTTGCAAAAAAAGCAAACATCATTCTGGGATGTATTAGCAGGAGTGTTGTAAGCAAGACACAAGAAGTAATTCTTCCGCTCTACTCTGTGCTGAGTAGGCATCAACTGGAGTAATGTGTCCAATTCTGAGTGCCACATTTCAGAAAGATTTGGAGAAAGTCAAGAGAAGAGCAATAAAAATGATTAAAGATCTAGAAAACATGACCTATGAGGGAAGATTGAAAAAACTGGGTTTGTTTAATCTGGAAAAGAGAAGACTGAGAGGGGACATGATAACAGTGTTCAAGTACATTAAAGGTTGTTACAAGGAGGAGGGAGAAAAATTGTTCTTCTTAACCTCTGAGGATAGGAAAAGAAGCAATGGGATTAAAATTGCAGCAAAGGGGGTTTAGGTTGGACATTAGGAAACACTTCCTAACTGTCAGGGTGGTTAAGCATTGGAATAAGTTGCCATGGGAGGTTGTGGAATCTCTATCATTGGAGATTTTTAAGAGCAGGTTAGACAATCAGCTGTCAGGGATGGTCTAGATCAGTGTTTCCCAAACTTGGGATGCCGCTTGTGTAGGGAAAGACCCCTGGTGGGCCGAGCCGGTTTGCTTACCTGCCGCATCCGCAGGTCCGGCCGATCGCGGCTCCCACTAGCCGCGGTTTGCTGCTCCAGGCCAATGGGGGCTGCTGAAAGCGGCGCAGGCCGAGGGATGTACTGGCCACCACTTCCAGCAGCTCCCATTGGCCTGGAGCCGCGAACCGCAGCCACTGGGAGCCGCAATCGGCCGGACCTGTGGACGCAGCAGGTAAACAAACCAGCCCTGCCCGCCAGGGGCTTTCCCTACACAAGCGGCGTCCCAAGTTTGGGAAACACTGGTCTAGATAATACTTAGTCCTGCCATGAGTGCAGGGGACTGGTACCTTCCAGTTCTATGATTCTATGAAGTACTGTAATCTTTTATGAAAGTCTGTTCTGTGATTCTCAGCCCAGCTTTGCAAACTCAAGAGCTTTCGATAGATCAGATAAGCAAAACTTTGAGGTTCTTCTATCACTAGCATTAGCTTTGCCATAGCTAATCTCCAATGCATATTAGCATTGATGCCTAGGAGTTAATGAATTTAATCCAACCATTTGCCCTCAATCATCTCTCGCGGGCTTTCCTAAAAAGAACAAAATCCACTTTTTTCTCATAGTAGCTGTTGCCTTCACTTATTTATGCTATAACTGTTCATGTTTTTGTCTCAATACACCAGCATCAGATTCTCCCCTCAGTGTTATCAGGGTGACCCCATTGACTTCCCCATTCACATGACACCTTCACCCTACACCATGCACATGATACAAATGGCCACAACTCCCTCATTTGTCAGGAACGAAACAAAAGCTTTCGGCAAACTCCAAGACAAATGGACACGGTCAAGAGTAATGATAGTCTTGTGTGGTTAAGGCATTTTGGGATTGGGATTCAGTTTGTGGCCATGACAAACTCAGAGTGTAAACTTAGGCAAATCACTTACTTTTTCCTGTGCCCCATTTCTCCGTCTGTAAACAGGGATAAGAAGAAGAATGCTTCAGTGTTGTGTCAAGCAGTTTTTAATCATCAGAAATTGCTGATTCATCCTAACCAAAACTGCTCATGGGAACATACCAGGTTCAATGAAACTCTAAATCAGCAAAGATTTCTCAGGCCCAGAATGGAATTTCTGGTTAAACCCAGAGACCGAGAAAGGGAGACCTTCCTACCCCAGAATAGTCAATACTGTGGCAGTAAGGAGGTGGGATACCTAGGCTAAGTCCCTACACTGCCGGATTTGGAGCAGAGACTTGCACTCCGGTCTTTCAGATCCCAGGCGAGTGCTCAAACCACTGTACTATTGGCCATTCTGGAGCTCTCACCTTCTGTTTTTCCATCCAAGTTTTGAAAGGGCTCCATTTTGTTCCAGTGAAGAACAAGAAAAATTTTCAAACTCTCAAAAATATTCACAGGCTGGGAAAAACATTTCCTTCCCAGCTCTAGTTGGAAGACTAAATCCATTAACGTCTGGGAGATGCTCACTCATTGGGCACAGATAAATACATGGGAAAGCACTTTATGCCTCAACTTAGATTTTACAAAACCTAATGGACAAAATGTTACTCCACTAGGTCAGCAGAGCTACACCAAGTTTAAATTAGCCCAATGTGAAAAGAAATATATGTTTAAAAAAAAAAAAAAAAAACATTTAAGAGTTCATTTATCTCAATACTCCCCTCCAATGTTGAAAACCCAAACACAATAGAGTTGAACTGTTACATAAGAATTCATAAATCTGAGCCACGGAGAAAGTGAAACTGGCCAGTTTAGTTTTACTATCCAAGCAGAATAACATACAAACACTAAACAAATAGCACCAATGCCAAAAAGAAAAAGATGAGACATCCAACATACAATATCAAAATCAAAAGTGAGAGCTCATTAGTAAATGAAGTTGTTCACATTATTTGCTCTGACTAATATTCACTGTGCATTAATGATTGCTCATGAATCACTTTTTCTGCTATTCAGCTGCCTCTTTTAGTAACCCGGGTAAAGAATTCTTTTCATATTGGATCTTTGTCATGATTGGTCATTTTAACAATATTGCTAACTGAAGCCCCCAAAATGGGCACCATCTGAATAGCAGAGAGCCTAGCACTCAATTCCGTTAAGCACTACGTCCTTGTCGAACTTCTACAATTACCAATTTCACAGATGACTTTTCTCCAGCTCTGCTCCCTTGTGCCTCTGGTCTATCTCTATACTCAGCAGGCTGAGAGGCCATGATGCTGACCAAGACTAGCATTTGCACCTGGTTTTATCTTTTTCACCTCAGAATCCCTTTCTCCTTCACTCTGTAGCTCAGCATGCTGCGAGTGGACAAAAGTATCCATAGACTGGACTCTTTCATCCACTTTTTCCTTTGTAAGGTGCCAGCTGCTTGATATAAGGGGACTGACCAGACACAAATTCTCTCCTTGGAACCCAACCACTTGAGGGCCGTGAAGAGATTTGTTTCTCACCTTTCTCTGCTGCCAGAGAACCCCTCCTCTTGTAGAGTCCCACGCCGGATTTAGAGGCTCACCCTGCAGCTTTTCCAAGACTGGGCTCTTGTTCCCCATCTACACTGGGAATGGCAGCCCAGAGCAGCGAGTCTCAGAGCCCAGGTCTACAGACTGGGGCTCACGCTACAGTGCTAAAAAGAGCCGTATAGACGTGGGAGCTCTGAAGCTTCTGGAGGGCGGGTGGGCTGCACAGTCTGTAAGCGATGCAGGATCAGACAAATAACATTTTGTGGGCCACATTCATTGGCACACGTCAGCTGCCTCATCCCACTCCAGTGGCACAAATGAACCATAAATCCACCATAATCCGCCACTTATGCTCATTCTATGGCTGATTTGTGTTGCCTGCGTGATGCGAAGCTGCTGGAGCGTTGCAGTGTGCCTGGCCCACTCATTACGTGTGTGTAAATAACATTCTGAATCTCTGAGTATTGAGCCAATGATTCCCTTTTAGAAACAGGATTCATTAGACTAACTTACCTCATCTCTTTGTGCCTAATAAAATGTAAGCGGCTTTTCTTTCCATTGCACAAAAGGCACACCTACCAAAAAGGCACAGGTGAATAATATGCTCTTATGCATGATAGTATGGAAACCGCAAATACTGCCTCTGAAGAGGATGATGACTGTGCAGATGCAGGGGAGGGTCACCTCTGGTACACAATGCTCCCGATTCCCTCACACTGCAGAAGCCTCTCCACTGTCAGCTGGACTGGGCTAAAAGGTGTAGGAAGGAGATGGGCTAAGCGATAACACGACCTCCTTCAACCTTGTGGGACTTTAGCAGATGAGTCCGTGCTAACTCTGGCAGTGGTAACCATCTGTTTTCCTTCGCAACCATGTGGAATGCCTCCTGCCAGAGAACACTGAGAAAGGTTTCTTGACTGCTGCTACCTAATAACAGGCTAGAGGGGGCTGGGAGCCACTGCAGAGACTGAGCCTTTTCCCACAAATCCCCAGGACCCTGCTGGTGCGGGGAACCCAAGCCCTGCTAGTGCCGAGGAGGCTGGAAAGCATCAAGCCCTGCCCCTCCCAAGGGAAGAATGCAAAGAAACTCCACAGGCACAAAGTCTGAGGGGCAGATTTCCCATCACCCTGCATCTTGCACATTTACACCAGAGCAAAGTGAATGCAAAACACTGCTATCCTGATTTAGTAGCATTTGGCACCTGCTTTGCAGTCATGTTAACAGCTACACAAGGAGCAGGGCAACAGAGAACTGGGCCCTGAGCGGTCACCATCCTCTATGCAGTAGGAGCCTGGCAGAAGTTTGGTGTAGGGGACAATGCAATCCTTGGTGAACAAGTTTGTTACCAGTTACATGAGTGCCACTCTTCCTCCTTCCCTCTTTCACTCCCTTCACCATCCATACTACTACTCTGGTAGCAGGGAACCCTCTAGATAACCCTTTATATGCTCAAGACTCTTCAGGGTATGCATATTCTTGCCAGCAAGTTAAAGAAGTGTGGATTGGATGAATGGACTATAAAGTGGATAGAAATCTGGCTAGATTGTTGGGCTCAATGGGTAATGATCAATGGTTCAATGTCTAGTTGGCAGCCAGTATCAAGTGGAATGCCCCAGAGGTCGGTCCTGGGGCCGGTTTTGTTCGACATCTTCATTAATGATCTGGATGATGGGATGGATTGCACCCTCAGCTAGTTCGCAGATAACACTAAGCTATGGGGAGAGGTAGATATGCTGGAGGGTAGGGATAGGGTCCAGAGTGACCTAGACAAATTGGAGGATTGGACCAAAAGAAATCTGATGTGGTTCAACAAGGACAAGTGCATAGTCCTGAACTTAGGACGGAAGAATCCCATGCACTGCTACAGGCTGGGGACCGACTGGCTAAGTAGCAGTTCTGCAGAAAAGGACCTGGGGATTGCAGTGGATGAGAAGCTGCATATGAGTCAGCAGTGTGTCCTTGTTGCCAAGAAGGCTAACGGCATATTGGGCTGCATTAGTAGGAGCATTGCCAGCAGATCGAGGGAAATGATTATTCCCCTCTATTCGGCACTGGTGAGGCCACATCTGGAGTATTGCGTCCAGTTTTGGGCCCCCCCACTACAGAAAGGATGTGGACAAATTGGAGAGAGTCTGGCGGAGGGCAACGAAAATTATCAGGAGGCTGGGGCACATGACTTATGGGGAGAGGCTGAGGGAACTGGGATTGTTTAGTCTGCAGAAGAGAAGGGGGGGGGAATGTGATAACAGCCTTCAACTACCTGAAGAGGGACTCTAAAGAGGATGGAGCTAGGCTGTTCTCAGTGGTGGCAGATGACAGAACAAGGAGCAATGGTCTCAAGTTGCAGTGGGGGGGTGTCTAGATTGGAAACACTATTTCACTAGGAGGGTGGTGAAGCACTGGAATGGGTTACCTAGGGAGGTGGTGGAATCTCCATCCTTAGAGGTTTTTAAGGCCCGGTTTGACAAAGCCCTGGCTGGGATGATTTAGTTGGTGTTGGTCCTGCTTTGAGCAGGGCGTTGGACTAGATGACCTCCTAAGGTCTCTTCCAACCCTAATCTTCTATGATTCTATGAAGACCTATCATTGGTCTGCTAAGCCAGCCTGTTCCTATGGGGGACTTGAGCTTGTTTTGAAAGGTGAAGTTCCCCTTTTAGGATGTTTATACTCCAAGGAATAATGCAGCACATTGACTTGCGTGCCAGACAGATGCAAAACCAGGATGGTAATGTTTTGCGCTCATTTGGCACTGCAGAAATGGACTGCTGAGGCATCTCTGTAATGCTACCATCTACTGGGATTCTGTGGCATTGCCATGCAGAGTCTGAGGGTCCAGTGCTGCTTCCATTGAAGTCAATGGAATTATTCTAGATTCCAGGTGAATCTATCCGGTTGTCTGGTTAACTGCTAGCGAAAGACCAGTGCTGGAAATGAATACCCCAGCCATGGCAACATGTAATACAACTTACAAGCTTTCAGCACTTCACTCGGGTCATTATTTTTCTTGTCTGGGAGCTGCTCGCAGGGTGTTCCCACTGATGGGCTGCAAGCTATGGAATTGGCTCCACAGAGACCATGTTGCTGGCCTTCAGGGTCCAGTATAAGGCCAGTAGCTTTTCTCGGGTGACCCCAAGAGGGTTGGTGAGGGAACAGAGGATGGGTTAACTTCAGGAAATCTCCTATCTATCGTTATGGATAGATCCAACATTTGTACAGGATGGCCCAATTTTTCCACAGTGACTAGTGATTTGGGGTGCCTCATTTTCAGGGTTCCCAACATGAACCACCTTAAAGGGACCTGGCTTTCAGGCAGTGCTCAGTACCTGCCCTCTGACAATCAGCCCCCTTCTAGGCATCTGAAATTGGATACCCACAAATGGAAGCACTAGTGAATCCTTTGAAAAATTGAGTCTTCTGTTTTCTTTATTAAATTGTGTCTAAATCCCTTCATTCAGAAGGATGGGGCCCTATTCTATGAATCAAAAATAAATATGAAAACAAACAAAGCAATAATGACCTCTGAGCCAGGCACTTCCTAGACTGACTTGAAATGACTGGCTGAAATTAAGGACTCTTACACTTCCAATCCATCATAAGCTGAAAAAAAAAAACCCAACCTCTACTTCTATTTCAAAGCAAGGTAGATTAAAGTGCACCGGAGAACTGTTAGTGAGCCTCAGCAGGGTCCATATGAACACTTGGAGTACAGCACGGTGGATAGTTACACCCCAGCTTTCTGTGCTCTAAATATTTGTGTAGACGAGCCCATAATCATTGCCTATGAGCATTATTTAAATGGGCTTTCAAACTAAAATACAAGCTTAAAAATGAGGAACCACCTGGTGAGTCATGAGCATTTAAAGAAACAGATGCGGCTGTGTACATTCAAGGTAATCTTGATTATTCTTCATCAGTTTAATGAAAGGGGCTGGATTGTAAATGAGAGTGGCCATGGAGAAATCCAATGCATTTCTATTCAACTTAGGATAAATAGGAATTTTTTTTAAAGGGTCTATTTTACATGCATCCCATAAATGAAATGAGGGTAAACTGGTCTCTTACAAAAGTATCCCCAGAGCATTTTATATCTGAGCATTTCCACTCTGGGCCCTGATGCTTCAGTCCTGACCCAAGTGAAGACGAAGAGTTCTGCTTGAGTCAGAACTTGAAGGGAGCGCCTACCAGGAAGGATGGAAAACTCTGAATTTTTAGTTGCATACATTCCCTCAAAAATTAACAGTCGGAAAGGTAGGCTCCCAAGAAGCATATGTTTGCAATTTAAAAGCAGATAGGCCAAGATTAATTTTACATGACAAAATCCATTATTAAAATACATCAGTCTCTTCAGAGGAACCTATCATCGCTCATAATTGGCATCAAGATTTTTTGTATTTTATTTTTATCTCCTTATTGAGGATTTAATAATAATAAATTTTATTTTGAAGGGACCCCTCCATCAAGATGCTTGAGGTATAGTAGAATTAAAATACTGCAAGTGAAAAAATATGTACTATGTACAGTAGAACCTAAATGAGAAGGCTTTGGTGGTGGACACTTGAAAGCAGGCACTTGAAATTCAAGTAATCACTGCAAACCATGCTGAGCTACTCCCCTGATTATCATTCACTTTTAAAATGAGTTCAGTTACCCCATAAGAACTAGCTGACTCAACAGACCAAAGAGAAGCCTTCGTGCACCAAAGAGACTCAAGTATATAAAGGCTTACCTATGAGGAGGTTTTTATTTACTGAAGAAATTTCTGTTCAAAATCATTTATGCTGTGATGTCTCATAAAGACTTCTTGGTTTTCCTATGAAGTCTCAGAGAAACCAGCTAGCAACCTATACTGTTTTCCATGTTCTTTGTCAGAATGAAACACCATAAAACAAGACCCTCTTCTCTGCTGAAGGAGGTGAAATAAGGGTCCAAATCTCACTTATCTGAAACCCTCAGGAGAACACAACCTTGTGGCCAGATAAGGTAAGCGAGGTCTGCCTAATCAAAGTCCTACTGCAATTAAACCACAATGCTACCCTCACCTTCATTACTGGTATTAGTTAAAAAAGGAAATTAGAGAGGTCCTAACATGATACCACAAGGGAATTAAAAATCAGTATAAGCATGAGCCCAAGAGTAGACATTCAGAACAGCATCCTAGGAAAAGAAAAGCCTTACAAGTATAATTGTAACACAAGTGAGTAGACGGAGAATGAGTTCAACATTTTATGACCCCAGCATAGCACAGGCACAGTCAACTAAGACATGATGATGAGAATCCTGAAAGATGGGAAGCACAAACACTTCTCACATAGGTCGCGAATTCAGACCTGAAACAGCTGTAGATTCTAGAGTCACTGAATGGAATGTATGTATTTTCCAAAGTGCTCAGGGTTGGCCTCACTCTGCTCCCATTTAAGTCAATGGAAGTTTTGCTGTCACAGGGAGCAGTTAGGCCTCCCCCCCTAGGGTGGGCATAACCGGTTCACTATTGTTCACGCGAGGTAGTCAGTGTGCATTCTGAACAAGCTATAGGGGATGGAGAAGTGCCTCTGGATGCTCTGCTGAAAGGGAATTGTAACTATCGAGTCTCACGGCCATGCTAATACCAGGAATGATCCGTAAACCAACAACAGACAGACAAAGAGACAAAATTCTCCTCTCAGTTACAATGGGGCTCACCATCCCATGAAATCAACAGCTATCTAACTTTACCTACATGTGAACCATTTTTGTCCCCCTGGGAATTTTCTTACTAGGGGTCTAAAATGCTGCAAGGCCCAGTAGACTCTTCTAAGCTCTGGTCCTGCATGAATGATCAGAAAGATACTGTATTTTGTTCCCGAGATCCAAGCACCATCCATTTGCCCCCAGATCCCAGCACTATCACCAACCAGCCTGTGTGCAGGACCAGTGTTTACCTGCCTTGTATTAGGGGTGCTGATGGGAAGAGGGAGGATGTATGCCTGAGCTAGCTAGGAGGTACAGGCTGTGGCCTGTTTCTAGCAGAACATCCTGGGCAGTGACCCAATTAGTCTGCCCCTGTCGTTCATGCAAAAATTACACCAGCTCATGCTCCCATTCACTGATTTACCAAGCTGTAATCTGTCATCTCCAAATTTGGCTCCAAGTCAATGGAAAATCCTGGATGCTTCAAGAAATCCCTGCTGTAGGAGACACAAATTATTATCTGCTGAAGAATTTCTGCTCGGACCTGATTCAATCAGAGTCACCTCTGTCTCACTTCAGCCTCACACCACTGACTAATTTGTACACGGCTGTGGGCATTAGATGTCATCCCTACAAGCTTGACAGCCATCACGTAACAACCATACTATACTTGGGACTTACAGGATGAAATATTGGAGGGAAATCCACCTGTACGTGCAGAATTGCACATCTACGTTTGGGTAGGCCCTTACTGTGATTTTACTCAG
Source organism: Terrapene triunguis (assembly GCF_002925995.2). Classification (NCBI taxonomy): domain Eukaryota; kingdom Metazoa; phylum Chordata; order Testudines; family Emydidae; genus Terrapene; species Terrapene triunguis. The sequence continues at coordinate 12,033,766 of NW_020699449.1, read as the reverse complement.
AGTCCATGCTGGTTTCCCAGGCAATACCTTAATCATGCACCTGCAGTAACTGCACACTTCTATGCTGGCACACAATTATACTTGTTGAAGAACTTTACAAACATTTATTTTCACAACTCCCCCATGAGGATGGTATTACCTCCACTTCACAAATGGGGACAATTAAGGCGCTCGGAGGTGAATGTCTTTTCCAAGGTTACACAATGACAGAACTTGGATTAGAAACCCAGATTCCCTAATTCTCAAACCCATGTGCTCAGGCCACTGGGTCATTCCTCTCTCAGGCTCCAGTTCAACCAGGTACTGAAATACATGCATAACTTTAAGCATGTGAGCAATTGTATTGAAGTCAGTGGAACTACCCATGTGTATGATTAAGGAGCTTGCTGAATCAAGGTTTCAGGGGATAACCAGGTAAATTGTTTCTCATGGGACTTTTGCTGTTCTTGCAGTGATGCCCAGAAGCCAGGGCCACATTGTGTTAGGCACTATACAAATGTTTAAACAAAAAGCGTACTGTATATGAATAACAGATAAAATCCCACCACACAAATAAAGGCAATCTTATCTAACTTTCCAGTCTGGGAACATCGCTTAAGTCTTTCTAGTTCCAATATAAAGCAAGCCTAGCAGAGGCGGGAGTTGTCAAAGAAGCACTTCCCCAGTAACAGTAATCCTTTGACAGGCCCTCGATAAAAGCATCTTCTTCCCAGATTACTAATAATATCTGCCACTTTCATTTGAGAAAGTCTTGATCTATAGTTTGACAGCTGCATCAATAAAAGTGACAGTACTGCTCACACCGTATAGATGTGGGGTAGAGTTTATTTTTTTGCATTCAGAAATGGGCCTGGGGTATGGCAGTTCTGGATCTAGATCCAAAGTTTCTCAGTTAGGCTATTTGGAACCAGCTCTATTTGTGGTTAGAAATGAGTCGAGCACTCAGACCATTTGCATCCATAGAGTTAAGGATAAAATCAAGACATCGTCTGTCAAACACGTCTCGGAAAGACGGTCTACAGAAGGGAAATTAGAATCATTGTCCCACACTTTCAGATGTATCACAGCTCTGCTCAGCTAAATTAACTCCGTTTTAAAGCAGATCTCAAATGGAGGGCGTGGCGGTAGGAAGGGGAAAGATGATGATTTTGTGTTGCCTCATGATATGTACCAACTTTTTCCTCATTCTTGTCCCCACCCCTTTTCTCTCAACGGTAAGTTATTACATGATCAGCTATTTCTGTCACCACCCCAGCTTGAGCATTGCTATAAAATACTGTGTGGAATATCACTGGTAGCTTAGCTACTGGGAGCAATCAACCACCATTGCTACAGCTGAAAGACTTCAATAAAAAGACTTGCAGGTCACCTTGAAAAGACAAAAGTTGAAGGCTTGTAACATATAAAGTTGCATAAGTAAAAAAAAAAAACTTGTAATAGAACCACTAACAATCCTTCCATGAATGGAAGCTCCTCTTATAAAGTGGAGGAAGTAAAACTGGAAAGTAGCCAGCGTGAACTGGAAAATATTGCACCATTCTTGCATCAACAAATCTTAGAAGCATGTGATGTTTGAGAATTTGAGGCCATTATGAAACCGCAGAATTGTGGGCCAAAGTGTTCAAATCCTCTGAAGCTGGGTTCCTAAGCCCCTGTTTAGACTCCTAAATAAAAAAGAAATCATGTTTAGAGAGGTTCCATTAATTTCAGTGGAGGTTGTGAGTGCTCAGCAGATGTAAGAATCAGTACTTTCATATAGGTGCCTGAAGATGGATTTAAGTACCATCTCTTCAGTTATCCAGGATTAGTAATGTTGATTGCAATCTCTAAATTGGAACTTCATAGCTTTTATGACAAACCCTGGGGGTGTGGAATAAGTGCTGTATGTAGATTGATGCAATTTTTAGTATTTTATTGTCACTAAAACATTGTGCACATAAACCAAACTTCTTACAAGAGGTACCGTGGGTCTGATCAGGGTGATAAATGTGCTTGACGAAACTAACAATCCGCATACATCTCTCCCTCGTGGTATAGGTATCCTTGCACTGATGCATTAAAGCGTTTGTAAAAATAGGCAGCTACGAAAGAACCGTGCTGGAGATGGCATCAGAACTGTTATGCAGAGACTCAATTCAGTTCCTTATGTCTGATCTGACATGGGCTGAAATTCACTATGTAAGGACTATGCTCAGCCCCTTTCGAAAAGAAGCACCTGAGGGCAGGTCTACACTACCCGCCTGAATCGGCGGGTAGAAAATCGATCTCTCGGGGATCGAATTATCGCATCTCGTCGGGACACGACAATCGATCCCCGAATCGACGCTTGTACTCCACCAGCGCAGGTAGGAGTAAGCGCCGTCGACGGGGGAGCCGTGGAGGTCGATTTGCCGCCGTCCTCACAGCGGGGTAAGTCGGCTCCGATACATCGAATTCAGCTACGCTATTCGCGTAGCTGAATTTGCGTATCTTAAATCGACCTCCCCCGTAGTGAGGACGTAGCCTCAGAGTATTCTACTGGTCCCTCTGGTGAATCCATGGAGTAGCATTCATGTGGTCCAGGGGGAGCCAAAGGCAGCCCTCTTCTGTTGGAGAAAAGCTTGCAATGATTTGGGGACTATTAAGCAAGGGAAGGGCAGCAGAGAGTTAGGTCGGGGGAAAGGAAGAATGGGAAGATTTTAAAGGAAGACTCAGACACCATCTTCCAAAAGGGTGAAATGCTTAGGCAAGCACATAAGTGCTTTGGAATATTAAGGCTCAAATAAGTGATAGACCAGATCCTGTGCAATTTTGAAAGTTGACGGGCTTGGGAATGATCTCATTCATGTGTCTTGCATTTTTAAACACCACATATTAATACAAAACAACTTTATTTCGTATGGTATCCTTCATAAAAAAAATACCCAGAAACATTAGTTAGACCATATACTGTAGTTGCAAAGCTAGGCTGCTGCTAATGCTTAGGCATTTGCTTAACTTTACTCAGACGAGCCACTCCATTGGCTTCAATGGGACTACTCACGTGCTTAAAGGTAAGCATGTGCATAAGTGTTTTCAGGATCAAGACCTTAAATAATAAGTAGCAGAAGAAGGAAAGAGAAGCTAAGGGTTGCAGGCAAAAGAGAAAACCTGGATTTCCAGCTGAATTGTAACTATGGATGGGGATTTGATGAGGCAGCAGGATACGGGAAGGCTGTTCTAAATAGCAGAAGCTGCGGGAGAGCTTCACACAAGCAGTGAAGATATACACACTGAAGAAGCCAGCACAAGAAGAGCAAGGAACAGAGTCGGTGGGGACAAGGGGCTCATGTGCTCAACTGAAGCAAGTCGATGAAGTGTTTGGAAAACAATGTAAAGACTAATATTTCAAAGATAAAAGTATTTGAGTGCCAAAGAAACTTGTTCTTATCCAACAAGATGCTCCTGAACTTGTCAGAATCTCAAATGGACCTAGACTAATATGTTCTCCAACCCTATAAACTTACTGAACTTTTCAAACTTTTTATTTTAACACTGACCTTACTTCCATCATTGAAGTCCAAAGCCTACACATCTAGATCAAAGAAGAAATCGTGTGAATCTAAAAGCAGACCTCAGCAGTACAGGATAAAATGATCACCTGCTGCTTCTGTCTGAAGCACGTGTAAATGTATGTGTCAGTGTGACTAGTCATATTTTCTCATTGGTATCTTCCCATCTGGAAAAGTGACACTGAATTTAATAAGGTGTGACAAGATGGTCAATATAGTATGGTGGGTCCTGTGCTTTTCTTGGTGGGGGGGCTAAAATACCACCCCTTACCCCTGCTCTTGGGGCACCAAGGGCCCCACTAGTGGCCCAGGAAGGTGGTAAAGGAGGGAAGCGGGGGAGGGGTCTGGGTTTGCTCCTCACTTTGAGTCCCAGCCCCTCTCAACCCCTGCAGGTTCTTTCCCTCTTCTCCCTTGGGTGGGGTACCTTCAGTCCTTAAATGCTGGGGCAGGGTCTCCCTTACTCCGGTTTTCTGCACCTCCAAGCTCCAGTCCTCTCTCCTTCCCCCTGACTGCCTGAAGCAGGGGGTTTTATTAGGTTTCTAACAGGGCCTTAATTGATTACAGGTGCTCCAATTAACCTGTAGCAACCCTCCCTAGTCTACAGGGAACCACGCCTTAATTAACCTAGGGTTTATATACTTCCCTTCTACCACTTCCCACTGCTCCTCCTGTATCACAAAGGATAAAGCCAAAAGGGTTAGAAATGTAACAAAGTTGTATAAAAATTACTCTGAGAACTTACAGAAATGTAACAGATTCTTCTTTAGGTTGTATGAGCGTTAGGAATTGTCAGACTGGGTCAGACCAATGATCCGTCTAGTCCAGTATCCCATCTCTGACGGTGGCCTTTATCAGCTGCTTCCAAGGAAGGTATAAGGAAGCAGGAAGCAGTTATGAAATAACCCGTTAGCAAGGAAAGTTTCCTTCTAATCCCTATAGTTATAGGTTGTCTTTGCCCTGCAGTAGGAAGGCTTACATCCCGTCCACAACTCTTGGTATTTTTAACTCTTTGCTATTATAACTCAGGCTATTCATGATGGCCCCAAATAAAGTCATTGGAAGTTTGCCATTGACTTCAGTCAGATCAGGATTTCACCCATTATCCATGTAAATATCCAGTTCCTTTGTTAAGATCGTGTTCTCAGTGATACCTTGTGGCTATGAGTTCTACAGGCTAATGAAAAAAAAATATTTGCTGCCTTTCAGTTCCCTTGTTCATGTCCCTTGAGAAGGTGAACAGAAATGTCCAACCTACTCCAAGTATATCGTTCATTATTTTGTATAATTTTACGGTGTCCACTCTTATGAAACCTATAGTAAGGATACAATTCACTACTGAACTCTAACCATCTAGGGATGGTTCAAACCCCTCCAGAAAGGATCTCATTTTCTGTGGAAGTCTAGGAATTCCTGAGATTGACTGTGAGATAACATGAACACCCAGTTCACGTACAAGCAATGATTAATTATATCGCTACCCTTCACCACACTCAAAAAATTGGTATTTAAAGCACCGCTAACTCATTCAGACTCCTGTTTGCTGACTAATTGTACACATTTTTCACCTGTATGTTTTATTATTCACAGTGGCTCTGTGTATTTGTCAACTTTTTGTTACAAACGGCAGTTCATTTTCTATCATTACTCTACAGGATTCTTAGCTGTATTTTGCTTCCACGTCAATGGTGCCAACAGATCTCCCTGTCTACACATCTAATTATGTAACTCACAGCACGACACTCAATTTAGTGCTTCTCAGATTTCAATTACATGGGGCAGATCCTCAGCTGCCATCGATTGTCACAGCACCTTTGAAGTCAGCGGAGCTATGACAACTGACAGCAGCTGAGGATCTGCGCGGCTGCTCCCCTGTGTTTACTGTCACTGTCTGAGCCTATTGAAAGCCCCCCGCTTCCACTGCGCTTTGAAACTGGGACTTATCCCTCACACAAAGTGATGAGTTATGGCAGAGATGACGTGCAACTCTTGATAGTGGGGAGGGGCACAATTTAAAGGGGGGGGGCATGTGACCGCCTAACGCTTCGCCTCTGGGCTGAAGAGCAGCAGCACCGCCAGGAGTACCAGGGTAGCAGCGAGCGAGCGCCTCGGGGTTCATCTCACAGCAGCCAGACTCCACAGGCAGAGGCCAGCTCCAGGAGGGCCACGCTCCTTCGGGGAGAGGCAAGAGCATGTCAGGGCGCAGCTCGGAGCGGTACTGCCCACCCTGCCTGGGGAGCTCCTGGCTATGCAGAGATGGCTTAGTTAGGGGAGCTGGGCAGGAAGGGCTCCCAGGCAGCCAGCCAGTGCCCCAGTTCCCACAGCGTGGACAGCCAGGGGTCTGAGCGGCCAGGGCCGGCTCTAGGTTTTTTGCTGCCCCAAGCAAAAAAAATTTTGGCGGCCCCCCCCCCGCCGCCCCAGCCCTGGATCACTGGTAACTCGCTCCCAGGGCGGGTCATTCAGCAGGAATTTTGGATGTGCACAGAACACAGACAGGATTGGTTCCCATATGGTTACAGAACTGCAGTAAAGTGGAACAATTTTCAGCTTGTGTGATTGAAGGCTATCTGGATGCATATTATAAGACTGTCCTCCATAAATGAGGAAAAGTTGAGGTGCCTTTATTATTCTTTTGTTCCATTCTTTGTTTCTATGGGGAATTTGCCAATGCAATATCACTGTCTTCCTTTTAAACAAATAAAACTTTAAAAAAAAAAATAATAATAATAATAAAAAAAGGCAATGGCTGTTGAAAATAGCAATTCCAGTCCTAATAACCACTGGGAAGCATTTCTTGCTCAATTTATTCTACAGCAAGTTACAGTGGATCAGTATATTTGATTTGGGAGAAATGAAGTAACAGCTGCCCAAATTGAGCTTGAGCACTCCTGAATTTTGAGGGTGTTCAAATCTGGAAGGCAGGTGCTGGATTCCCTTTCTGAATATTAGCTAAATCAGGAAAAGAAAAGTCAATTTCTGCTTCCATGGTTCAGAAGTGTAAATCCTCCTACGTGCCTGGTACTGTATCTAAAACTGCCCAGTCTAGTAGAGCCTCCTCTCCCTTACTTTTCATTTTAAATTCTAGTGGGATCCACGTACCTGCCTTGCTAGGCTTCAGATAGAGAGGTGCAATGTCCATTTAGTCCACCCAATTCTCTCTTTGGGGGAGAGCCCAGGGCTGGGGTGGCAGGAAGTGCGGGTGGGGGGGAGAAGAGCCCAGGGCTGGGGTGGCAGGAGATGAGGGTGGGGGGAGAACCCAGGGCTGGGGCAGCAGGGGGGGGGGGGGGGGGGCAGGGGGGGGGGGGGGGGGGGCGGCAAAAAACCTAGAGCTGGCTCTGTCCCTACCATTTACAGCAAGCTGCAGCATGAGGTTTCAGTTCCACACTCCTTCCCCCTCCCTTTCCTGTTGCTAGTGGCCGAGGGAATGCTGGGAAATGTAGTTCTTTCCCTGCTCCAGGGCTGGCTCTATAGGCAGGGAGCTAACCAAGGAACTACAGCTCCCAGGGCCCCCTGTTGGTTCTCAGCTCCCAGGCTGGATTCTTGCACCCCTGCAAATTTGCCGCCCCAAGCACCTGCTTGCTTTGCTGGTGCCTAGAGCCGGCCCTGTGAGCGGCTCCCACCAGCTTCCACTCTGGCAGCTCCTGGCAGGAAGTGACGGTTCTAGGGGGTTCATCCCACAGCTTGAAAACCTCCGTGCTAAATGGAAGGTAGAAATCGGGCGGGGGGAATGTGACCCCCAAACACACACACACACGTCACCTCTGACTTATGGGTGGATATTGAAAAGGCCCAACTGCCAGTGAAAACCAACAGGCTTTGAAAGCCTAATGCCCAACGCCCCTTTGATGATCCCAACTCAGAGTATCAGTATCTGCCCTCCGCAAGCCCTATTACATGTTTTATTGGTTCCTGAATACACAGGGCCTGAGTGTGCAGCCCTCTCTCACATTGGTGAGCACCTAGGGCTGGTCCACTCAAGAAAGCTGCTCCAGCTGTGTAATTAAAGGTGTGATTTCACAGCTGTTTAGTTAAACTGATGCACACAGCGGCAGGCAGGCTCATCATTCAGATTTATTTCAGTTTTGTAAGTCAGTTAGGTATTGGTTTACACAAAGCCAAATAAGCCACTGTCAAAAAAGGTTGTTCCCACGGGGGTTTGCATTGGGTTAGCTAAATTAGTTTTAAAAACGGATTTACATTAAGAGGTCAAACTTTTTCATCTGGACAAGATCGGATTCACATGACTAGTCCCACTGACTCACATGAATAAGTGCTTGCCAAGATGAGTAGGGTTGCACAATCTAATACTGGGGAGGGGGGTATTAGAACTCAGTGATAATCTAGCAAAATAGATCTGCAGAAATTTAGTTTCTTTTTCTGTTCTGCAATCAGTTTACATCAGAAAACAAATGTATTGGATGGCCTCAGAATCATGAGTCAGATAAATTCTGTAAATAACTCTGCCTCTGAGCAATCTGCAGACCAAGTTTGTTGCGAGTACACAGCATCCAAAAGTCAAACGTAGAGCCGTGTTGAGTAGTTTTCACTGGACACCTACGTCAGCTGGCATTGTTCCTGTTCTCATAGGGACACGCCTGGAAAGTCACTTTTCATTAATATACTCTATTTGCATACTATTAGTAATATATGTGCACCTTCCTCCCAGAAAAACCTGTGTTAGAATATTCACAAAAACAAATAGGGCTTAAATAGAGCCCAAAAGATTTCAGTTTTTGCTTGAGTGAATAATTATGGGGAAAATACTGAATAATTCCCCTGGCTCTATGAACTAGACACTCTGTTTGGCCCCAGCCCTGCAGACACACAGGAGTGGGGTCACTGCCCTAAGCATGAGTCACATTTAAAAAAATAAATAAATTAGTGGTACTCTTCCAAACTGCACCTCCAAAAGAAGCTCCAATCAGTCCACATTGCATAGATGTTCACAGTTTGAACCTGTGTGCTCTGCGGGATTCCATTGAGTGTGACTTCTGCTAGATGGGCTTCAAATACAATCCTTGACACAGTGGGTTTGGTTCCCCTCAGTGGACGTCACATACCCTGCTGGGCTTATTGAGTGTATTTCTTCTTCGGGGGTGGGGAGGGGAAGAAATAAGTGGCAATCCTGTCTTAACCACCATCCCCCTCCTAGCTCCAAAGTGAGATGTCACTCACAGTAGATTGAAATCAATGGAGCCAGATTACAGCAGTTAATGAGTTAGACTGATCTGATTTTCACTAATAGTTTCCCTGAAAATCTGCCCTCCTTGTCTAGTTTCAGCTCAGCCTTTTTTTTAAAATTGTGGAAAACAATACATTTTAAACCATCTAGTCTAACGGTTCGTTACTGAGGGCCTGTCTAAGCTACAAAATTAAGTTGGCCTAACTTACACTGACATACAGTTACAGTGCTCGTGCACATCTACAGTTTGCTCTTTGTGTTGATGAGCATGTCCTCCCCAGGAGTGTTTGTGCTGATTGTACAGAATGCAGGACATTGTGGGACAGCTTCTGAAAGCCATCAACAGGCAATGTAAGCAATGCAGGGTCTATACCGATGCTGCATTGGCGTAAATACATGGCAACGTAGCTAGGTCAACCTAACTTTTAGGTGTAGACCTGGCCTTAGAGCAGTACCCAGAGCTATACAAAGTGTGCACAGACTATGGTCTGGATCTTGGAAGGACCCAAAGCATGTGACTAACTTAACTAAGGTGAGTGGGCCCACTGTAGGACTGGACCCTTCCTCTGTATACACGTGCCCTTGAGTCCCAAGCAGTCTCCTAGTAAAGAATACGGCTAGGAATCTCTGGCGGTGTTGAAGTGAGGTTCAATCTCAGAGTATTATATGGCCCCCTTACTGTAGCATCTCAGCTCCTCGCACTCGTTAGTGTATCTCTACTCAGAGGGTTGTTGTAGGCAAGTGCTGCATCCCCGTTTTACAGAGGGGGAACTGAGCGAGACAGCGAGTGAAGTGACAAAGGGAATCTGTGGCAGAGCTGGGAACTGAAGCCAGGACTCCCACATCCCAAGCTAGCATCTTATCCACCCTTCCTCATCCCTCTGAGTGTTTGCTTAACACAAGTAATTTAATGCTTGGTGATTCCTTAAAGAGGTTGTTTTAAGCAGCTGGTCTTTAAAACAGGCTTCATGCCCTGGGGTTGTTGTCCCTGAACAGATGCTTAAATTCTTCAGTGTACTCCAGAACCAGCCTAAGAAGCGAAGTCCATTTATCACACACCTGTCAAGTTCAAGCATTGTTTCCTATAGTCCACCCTCTCACCAGTGCCTCCAGCACAGTGTTATTTAAAAGTTCCCATGAATAAATGTCACATTCTGCTCATCCATTGCCTACCAAAAAAAATATAACCTTGTGTTAGCACCATTCTCAGCCCTACTTCCTCCCATGGGTCAGCGTTGTAGTCTGCTGCCCCGTAGGAACAGCAAGGGGTGTCCCAGCTTCTTCTTGGTTACGACTACAGAGAAACTTGCCAGACAACACTTTTAAAAGGGTCTGATCCTGAACACTCACCCATGGAAATGCAAAAGCAGGATTGAGCCCAATTGTTTCACTGACTGTGTTGCATACACCCAATGATTAGACTTTGAAAATCCCAACCTTGTTTTTTTTTTCTTCTTTCTAGAGACTTAATGGATTTAGACATGCAACTGCAAAGCTGGGAACCCAACTCCCTTAGCCCCATTTCATTTGCAATAGATGCAGCAAGGAGGCTCAATTGTAGGAAAGGTTTTTATTAAGCATGCCCAGAAGACTGTGTTTGGTAGATGTATGGCCTAGCTTGCACGCCTGAGCCCTCTGGTGTCACACCAAAGTAGGCCCCTCCTGAAACCTGATCCCCGCCTCATACTACAGCCCCTTTGAAAATCCCCTCCCAGCCCTGCTATTCTTCTCACCAGTCCTGCAGTGTAAAGTTAAACAAAAATCACCACCACAAGTTACACTGTTTGAAAATCATGACGTTTTTTCCCCCAGTGAGGTTAGGTTTTTTCAAGAAGCACTCCACCCCTCTTTTTAGGGAGCAGATTGTATTTGGGGGCCAAACCAACAGAGAAGGGCTAAGCCTGAGCCCCACTGAAAGTCAGTGGAACTTGAGTCCCTACCTCACTGGGGTGTTTTGAAAATTTTGCCCAGTATCTTTTAAATAGGGGTGGATTTGACTTGGGCTACACACCCACACAGAACCTCCCTTACACCCCTTCTTGGGCAACCTGGTCTTGGGTCCAGATGTTTAGGACTAAACTGGTGCCCCCTCCCTGGAGCAGGTGAGCAGGGAGGTGCAGTACAAAGGGGGTCACTCACCAGCTGGCACGCTCCCTGGTTGCCAGGCACAGTGCAGCAGCCTCTGACTTTGCCCCCCATTTGACTGCCCTGAGCCTGCAGTGGTTTGCCCCTTCTCATGACTCAGCCTTCCAACCAGATTGCTGATAATCCCAGCTCTTCCAGGTAACAGAGTCCAATAAAACAGGAGTCAAATGATCTTATCCATGGCCTTCAGTCCCACTCCGGGCTCAACAGTCCTTGTTCCCCTGTCTAAGGGGGCCTTTTACATCCCCTTCCTCAAGGACTGGTAGGGGAATCCAGGCCCTCCTTCGCTGGGTTCCAGCTCAGAGACCCTCTGTTAAGCCACTAAGGTCTGCTTCCTCAGACTCACTAATGTTTCCTTGAGCCACTTCCACCAGCCTCAACGCACCTTTGGTGGAGCAACTCCTTCAGTACTTTCTCCCTGGAGGGTGCAGCTCCTTGTACCACTTCCCGCCAGTTTGTGGCTGATGCACAATCCCCACCAGCAACCTGACAGCATGCAGTGCCTCACAAACTGGGCAGCCTGTGGCTATTTGGAAGGTCCTTCCCTAAAGTCCTTTCCTTGGAAGCACCTTCTCTCCAGGAGCACCAGAGAGCTGGTGGAGGAAAATAGCCTTTTGTCAAACCCAGGCACTAACTAGCCAATTAGCTGCCAGCAAAGCAATTAATTACTTTCAGGTGGGCTGAGATGGACTCATTCTCCTTAAAGCCTGTCATGGGTACACTATGCCCTGACTACCCTTAAAGGGGCCAGCCACCAGGAAGCAGTGGGTGGAATCCTGCCATCTTCCCTACTCACTCACTGGGCAGGGCATTTGAGTCAGCATAGCGGGTGCATAGTATAGCCAGCACCCAGTGCCTACTCCCGTCCACCCACCGCTCTCCTGCAGTCCTCACCCCTCACTCCCCTGCTTGCAGCCAGACCCCCCTGCCCGCCTTGTCACGCTGTTGCTGGTTCACTGCTCACCTCCTTACTCCTCTGCCAGGGCCCCCTGCCACTCGCCTCTTGCCTTTTCAACCCCCGCTGCTCGCCTTCTCACCCCCTCCTCGCCACCTCACCTGGCTCCTTAAGCGTTGGGTGTCCCGCTTGTGTCTCCAGAGAGGCAGCGCATGCAGGAGCAACAGGGAGGAAGGGGAAGGGCTGATGCTGCACAGGAAACTGCTATGGCCGCAGGGAAATCCCCTGGAGGCTTCATTTGAGAAACGGTGTCTTAGTCACAGTGCTAACTGGAACCACTTGCTCAGGGCCGGGCCTATAAGTACAATCTAGCTCACTGATTTTTCCAGCTATGCCATGCAGAGACAGAAGCCTCAGTAAAACAGCCAGAAGAGCGAACTGTTAAAATAACATTCGCTGATGAGCTAACACAGGACAAGAAGGCAGACTGAGGAAATCTGAGATGTGTCATTAAATACCAATAGTCATTTGGGATCGATCCACAGCTGTGGTTAGTGACCACACCTAGGGCTAGAAGACTGTTTGGGAGCTCAGTTCTGCAAACCCTTGTTCACCTCAGTAATCTTTTCCCTCTGAAGAAAGCAAGGGAGGAATTGTGTTTCAGAGAGAGACCTCTAAGGCAATGTCCCTTGGGGCGACTTCTGGGGTGTTGCAGGTTTTGCTGTGCAGCGTTAGAACACAGTCCTAGTGTATGCCTAGAGCACAATCTAGTCTGTAAATTTATTCTACATATGTGGTTGTGACCACCAAAGCTGGCTAGGTGACGGTTTTGGGGCCTCCTTCCACAAATCCTTGCTCACGTCAGTAATCCTTACTGAAGCCTGCAATCTCATTGAGATCAGTCAGACTGACTGAGTAGGGGTTTACAGAATCAGCCCTTTAAATTGAGTACAGAGGGTTAATTCCATGCTGTCCACATGCCTGTCTCATTGCCATGGATATTTGCCATTTTCTGTTCTTGTTAAAATGTTGACAGGATTGTTAAGCTTGACATATCCAGTGAATTATTCTTTCACAGTGTACTGTTGTGACCTTTCGATCTTTTGGATATTTCTGCTTCTCAGACTTTGCATGTGTTTCCTCCCTCCTGTGATTATAATTTGGAGTCTGATGAACTGCCCACAGCGGCTGAGCATCCCTCTTCCCCATGCAACCTCTCTTGTCCTGTCACCTCCCCTCCCTTCTGCCTGCAAAGGTAGGGAAGCATCTGGTTGAGTGTGTGGGAGCAGTCTTGCTTTCTTAACTTTGCTTTAAAAGCCAGTTCCATTTAGTTGTGGATTCACATCCTGAGATTCTTGCAACTGGGTGCAATTTATAGTCTAAGACCACTCTGACACACTTTGGTGAACACTTGACTTCAGAGATAGCACTTATGTAAGTGTTCACCAAAGTGAGTAAGGATTGTACAGGATAGCCCTACATAAATAAAAGGGATTCCATTCTGGATATATAAGGAGACTCCTTACTGAGGTCCATAAGTGCAATGGAAAGTTGATGTAATGTAATGATCTGAAATTTCTACCAGGGATTGTTAAAAAAAAAAGTCTCTGTAGTTGCATTACCAGATCTACTCATGGTTTGTTTGTTTTTTCTAATTTCATTATAATTAACATGACCCTGATGGAAATAAGATCTATATATAGCGACAGGCCTGATGCTGCTCACACTTTGCTTGAGTCAGGTGGTTGCATGGGGCAGAATGCAGTGAAACTTATCATTCTGCTCTCTGGTAGCAGGGCTCTGGGATACCAAAGTCCCACTTACTCAGATTCCAGGGCTTCCTATGCACCTATCATAGACACACCATCTCAGAGCACCTATTTATGGCAAGACCTAGTGTTGCAGCCCCTCTGCCTCACCTTCCTCCTCCGAACATCAGTGGTAGATGCAGTAACTTGGTCCTCCAGCCAGGTCACATGAAGGGTTCCACTTCTTCCACGGTAACAATGTCCAAACTCAACAAAATAAAAACTCTTCCACTCTGCCCAGGCTCTGTTCTCCACAGGCTCCTTGTTCTGCAGAGCTCTTCCTTGCTCTATTACAGAGGGCTGCTTCTGAGGGTTTTCTCCATGGAGGCCAAGCTCCTCCTAAGACAATGACTCTCAGGTCTTCAGCCCTGTAGCTTCTCTTTTCCAGGCCTACTTAAGGACTCTGCTTCTCCCCAGCTGCCCTCTCCCTTCAGGAACAGTACCAGGTACAAGATCCTTTCCACAAGTCCCTCTTTCATTCCTTTCCTAAAGAAAGAAAAAGCCCAGCTATTTCTCTCTTAAGTATCCTCTCCCACTTGCCCTGCAGGCCTTCCTTTGCAGAAACTGCGCAGCTGGATTTAATCCTTTATTACCTGTCTCCCCACCAGGTGCCAGAGAATGGGCTAATTGGTATCACCGGCTCCCCTTAACCCTGTCACTTCCAGTGTGGGGTATACACTCTTCCATAGCACTCTAGAGCCAAATTCTGGAGAAATGCACTCCCTGACTGTATGGAAAGGGTTTGTTTGGGTGGGTCGAGGAAAAGGTAGGAGCGTGGCCCGCGAGTCTATGGACTGCATAGATCCATTGGGCACTGCCTATGTTAGAACAGACAGGAGAAGACCTGGTGTAGCATTGCCACCATCTTCCTTTGAAGCCACAGACTTTGCATTGTACAACTACTGCTCAGTTGGTGCCTTGTGGGGTTTCAGAATTTAGGAGAAGCTAAAGGAAGAACTGGAAAAAAGCCATTCTGCCTAGTATTGCCACCTGGTAATCCGAAAGGATTTTTCCTTCAGAGTGAGGGGACTAGAGCACACAGTCACGAATGGGAAGACAATGGCAACATGATGTCTCTCCAACTGCACAATGGGACAAGCCTTCTACATGGATGCCCTAAACTATGCTCATCTAGGGACAGGAACAACCGCCTGCCTTTGCATTCCTAAGAATCCCTCTCCTCCAAGGGAATGATGGTTAGAACAATCTGGGTAAGGAATCTCATTATCTTTCTTTAGTAAATATTCCTCTCCCATAGGTTTTTGCCACTCAAGGGGATAATCTGGCCCAGATCTTTAAAGGGATTTAGGCACCTAATCCTATTGCTCAATCACTGGGAATTAGATGCCTTAATCCCTTTGAGGTTTCAGGCCTAAACCCATTACCAATGTTGAATACTTATTCCATTCATCATTCCTTAATAGCCTTCAATTACAGCAGCAGAACTGTATTCATAGCTATTTAATGTGATCATTGATTAGTTTGTTTTTTCTCCATTTGCAGTGTTCTGCCAGGTCTTAGTCTAATGCATGATTACAGATATGATGCCTTAGAAATGCAACAGCAAGAGTGGTGTTTTTCACAGTGCTAGTGTCATGTGTGTGCTCAGTGAATGAACTCCCCGGGTAGCTTCCAATGTGTGGGGGAACACAGCCAGTCATTAAGTTAAAAGTTGAGAAGGTCAAGTATTTGTCAAGACTGGTAATTTATTCTACTGTCAACCTTTGGAATGAGAATGTGACATTGTAAGAAAACTAGCTCATTGTTGACACACTTTTAAAGACAGCATTTCCCTTAGCTACCAGAACAAACTGTATCTTTTTCCCCATGAGTATTTATAGCTGGGCAAATACAAAAAATATATATATATATCCATGACCATTCAAATTGTTTAAACAAATTCACTTAGTTTCTGTGCCCATTTTAGGATCACTTCCCACAGATATTCTGCCCTTGATCCAGGAAAAGCATATGCTTAATTTTAAGCACAGCCGTAGTCCCATTGAAGTCTATGGGATTACTCGTGCACTTAAAATTAAGCACATGTTTAAGTGTTTTGCTCAATCTGGACCATTACAAAGAACTTTGCTGGCAAGAATATTTGCAGAAAGAGCAAATTATAAACATATATTGCAGAATATTTGCAGACAGCAAATCTAGATTTCATAATTAGGAATATTCAGATTGGAATGCTGGATTAAAAAGTAGCACTCCTCCAGTCAGGGCACAGAAACATATTATCTGAACTATGTGTGCAATCAAAATAGCTCAATTGTCTCATATTGACTATTTGCAATCATGAATGACCAAGTATTATTTGCAGAAATTATTTTGTGAATTGTTTTGAATAAGGAACAAAAATGAAGATTATGATTTGTTCATCAACAATTCACAAGCAGAAAAAGTATTGAATAAATTGTTTACCATAATTTTTTCACCCAGTTCTTATATTATGCTACTTACTGTAACTCTTACAGTAATACTCTTAATTTCCCTGAAAACTTCCATTTTTTATTATAATGAAATCTGCACACAAGGAACAGATGGAGGTCCATTGCTTCCAAGAAGGTCTAATAAACGTGGAGCAAAGTGGTACACCTTGCATGATAATTTGCAGTTGACTCTTAAACCAGAAGTTTGCATAACTAGAGTAGTTTCTTATACAAGTTTCACTGCACCTGGGATTCTAACTAATAATGAACAAACTTCAAACAGCTTGGTTTAGAAGCCTGGATGCCTGTGTAAATGCTTATAACAAACTTTATAAAGCATCTTAGTCTGGAAACTGGACTGGAAATCATACGAATGTTAGTTTTCTTATGAGATTTCTAGTATGCCCTAGTTTCAAGGGGGTGAGAAATGCCACATAAATTCCTTCTCACAACAGAGCAAGATTCCTCCTTGCAGTCCCACCTGAAAACCAGGAATTGCTGAGGTACACACAAGGAAAAAGGGAATTAGCAAGCTTTCCCAAACCTCAGGAAAGGATGTGGGTCCAGCTAATTGTCATTGTGAGCCAAGGTTTGAGTCGGTTCTTATTTTATCACAGATGTGTCACCCACCTCTAATTTTTATGTGTGTGTGTTTCTGGAAAGGCCCACTTTTCTATAGGGTGGATTGGTTCTTTTCCATGTTCAAAACATCTCTCCCAATCAAAGAAGTCAGGAACCTTCAAAGATGCACCTTGTGATCTAAAGGGATGCCTTCCTCAAAGGAAAAAAATGGAAAAAGAAAAAAAAAGCAAGGGATAAATAGGATGGGGAAGAGGATAAGAGTGGGAAGTAAATGGAAATTATTTTTAAAAGTATGAGAAGAATGGAGGAGAAAGAAGAAATGGAAGAGTAAATTAAGTGCATTTGTAGGAGTTAGATATAATACAACCAGGTGCTGGAACATTTTCTCCTTATATCTTTGCTAATGCAAGGCAGTCCTGACCTACAACACCCCCGCCCCCAATGCTGGGGTACTCTTACTACTTGTGAATTAATAAGTAAGAGCTCAAATGATGATGTGCAATTGTACATTAGGAATGGAGACAACCACAACTCACTCACACACACCCCTCCTTCCCCCCCCCTTTCTTTCTCTCTCTCCCTTTGAATTTTATTTTCTCTGTACAGAACAGTTTTCTTCTACAAGTAATTCTAACAAAGGGTGATGGCTTGGTGATCAATGATTGCACGTCCCACATGTTGGAGACTTATTAAATCTGAAGCAGTAGCTGAATGGAAACGACATCTAGAACAATACTGGATTCCCAGACGTGAGCGGTGCAGAGGTGAGAAATCTGGTATGGGACAAATTCAGGGTCTAGTCCTGCTGCCCTTACCCTTACCCTCTGGGAACAATGCTATTGACTTTAGTAAGAAAATGCTGCAGATCCTACTATTGGCCCATGATAAAAGTTGGCATGTCATTCTTTCTGTCTGACAGCTAACCCATCTTGGAGAAGTTAGGAACCGTCTGAGAACGGAAGGATCTGGAGCTCTATAGCTGCTATTTACCGCTCAGAAACATTAGCTCTATAATCAGTCCATGGAACTATGATTGAGAAACTCACAACTAGCACCCAAAATACCAGGTGGCCTGAATGTATGAAATTGCTCTCATAAGCAACTGCAGAGGATGGCGTGGGCCAATCCTGGTGCTTGTGTAGACGCTTCCTCTGGGGACTGTTGTCAAGAGCCATGCAGGGAGCTGCTCTGTGTGTCAATAAAGGCTGTAACAAGCAGGCACACCGGAGCCTAGGAGGGGGAAACCTGGCTGCCTACATGGCCGTATACAAAAGCGCCCATATTACAAAACGGGCGTGGGGCTAGAGCGGTTTAGATTGGAGCTATAAATAGCCCTTGTCTGCAAATCGGACTCTTCACGCGTGTTTTGTGCCCCGTGTTCACTGATATAAGTACCCAGGGCGCTGGCGGGGAGCTGGTCACACGGGCTGTAGGCTCTGCCCGGGAGCGCTGGGGCACAGGGACTGCGGGCAGCGAGGGGAGCGCTCCGGATCGCAGCGCGGCGGGAGAGGACTTTCCCCGGCGCTGGGGCTGCCCGCTGGCTTTTGGAGAGAGCCTTTCGGTGGGAGTTTAGCGCAGCCAAGCGACGGACCGGAGCCATCCAGCAGCTCGGGAACTTTGTCGCCTCGGAGCAAGCCCCCCAGCTCGGTTGGCCGGCGGGGGGAGGAACGGGAGAGAAGAGCTGGAGGAAGGGCTGAGGCTGGGCGCTTCCCCGAGCGGAGATGTGGGGCTGGGCTCCCTGGGGGGCCCCCCACTTGAGGGATCTGCTAGCCACTGCGGGGCGATGATCGGGGCGCCTGGCGGGGCTGCCTTCACTGCACTGATTCTTTGCCGAGCGGACGGGGCTCTCTGGCCAGCCGCCTGCCCTGGAAGCCTCGGGGGGCGGGGGGGGGGTGTTTTGGGGTGGGGGTAAGCGATCAATGCTGCTCCCCGACGCGCTGGGGAAGGAGGGTCCCCCTGGCTGCCCCCCGCTGGGGCTAATGGCTGGCGCTGGAGCCCCACGGCGCCTGGAGTGACTGGAGCTGGGAAGCTGCTCCAGGCTTTGGCGGCTCGGCGGTGAGAGGCGCGCCAGGGACCGGAGGAGGAGGAGGAAGGGGGCCGGTCGCTTCTCCTGGCTGCCCGGCCGCTGGCTGTCCGTGATGTGGAGACTGGGTGTGTGGTGGCTCCTGAGCAGGGTCTGTCTGCTGCTGCTGCCGCCCTGCGCCCTGGTGCTAGCCCGGGTGCCCGGCTCCTCCTCCCACCCGCAGCCCTGCCAGATCCTCAAGCGGATCGGGCACACCGTGAGGATCGGGGCGGCTCACCTGCAGCCCTGGGCGGCTCCCTCCCGGACCCACCGCGGCTGGAGCTGGGGGGCGCACCATGCCGCCCCGCGTGGAGGAGTGCCGGATCCCGCTCCCGGAGCGCAGGAGGAAGGGAGACGCGGGAGCAAAGGGGCACAACGTGCGCACAAAGCCGCCCAACCTCCCGGGACTACCGGCTGGAAGGGCGCCGGGATTCAGAGGCAGTGGCTCGGGACCAGCCTCGGGAACAGGGCGCAGCTGGGCACCGGGAACCCGCTTGGCAACGAGAGCGGAGGCCAGGAGCCGCTGCTGCTGCCCAGGGCCGCGCTGCTCTTGGGGGTGGAGAATCTCAACCGCGTGAGCGGGCTGCTGCCCTACAACCTGTCCCTGGAGGTGGTGATGGCCATCGAGGCCGGGCTGGGCGATCTCCCGCTCTTGCCTTTCTCTTCCCCCAGCTCCTCCTGGAGCAGCGACCCGCTCTCCTTCCTGCAGAGCCTCTGCCACACCGTGGTGGTGCAGGGGGTCTCCGCCATCCTCGCCTTCCCGCAGAGCACAGGGGAGATGCTGGAGCTGGAATTCATCTCCTCGGCCCTGCGCATCCCGGTGATCAGCATCGTGCTCCGGGAGTTCCCGAGGGAGAGCCAGGTAAGGGAAAGAGAGGGGCGGTGTATTAGGGGGGCGGCGAGGGGTGTTGTGAATCGAGCAGGGCTCTAGGGCAGATCGCCCTGCCCCATACAAACTATAACTATCTAACGCCTCAACTCCCCGGGGTGTCCCAAAGAGCCGCGTGTCCCAGTGGGGAGGCGCCCCCCGGCAGTGCGGATCGGGACAGGGGTCTGGCGTGAGCTGGCGCAATGGCTCGTCAATTCAGCACCATGGACACCGACGCACCTAAAGCGATGGCTCAAGCTAGAGCGGGGGACGCGGGCCAAACTGCTGCTGCAACCTGCTCTATAAATACCCTGGTGCGGGTCAGACCATGTACAATAAGCGGCTCCAGGAAACAGGAGAGTTCGCTTTCTAAAATATCTCCCAGCCGTGTGCTCGTTTGAGGCGCAGCTTTGTTTGCCATGAAGGGACTATACAGAGTTGGCAATTTCAAAACATGCATCAGTAGTCTCTCTCTCTCTCTCTCTCTCTCACACACACACACACACACACGTTGTAGGTGAAGCAGTAGCCACCCCTAGATTAAGGTTGCCTAACATTTTTGTAGCACTCTAGACTTCCTTCATGCTCTTTCTGTTCAATTTGTTCCTGAAGAACATTTCCTACTGTTCTGTTCCGTGTCACACACAAAAAAAGTTACCAATATAAAATATGCAGTAGAGGCCCTCAGATTTGTTAGGTATCTATCTCAGGCTGCCTGGCTTTGCTATTTGGATTCCTAATGTATGTAGAGTGGGTTGGTAGCCATGAAATGTACTGACCAATGCAGAACACAAGTTCTAAAACACCTTATTTTCCACCTCAAGTCAGACCTTTGTATTGTTATTGGAGGCCCATTTAACAACCAAAGTGTAGGGAAGCAGACTTGAACTGAAAGGAAAGTGGACTGTGGTGCCCTTCAAGTGGATCTTATCCCATCAAGAGCCAATATAGGAGAGTAAAGGGTTAAAAAGTCAAATATATCAGAGTGAAAAGGGAGAAGCAGCTCCAAAATTGAACTGGTTAATCACAAATATTGGCATTAGAATGATAAAGGTAGAGACCATGTATAGTATGCCCATGCCCAGAGCACTCTGTGATGCCGTGGAATTCACCCAACAGGAATTAGGCACCTCGGTGCTTTCAGAAATCTCATCATGTGCCTCTAGCTGCATATTTGAATGACTAAATACCTTTTAAAAAATCTGACCTTTTGTTAAATTCTACATTCCTGGAGCTAATATCACAACAACAGAACATGGTACCCTATTCATTGCATCAGAAGAAGTCATTTAGATTGAAAACTTAGAATTATCCCCCACCACATACAATGCTATATAGAGTAAAACATGCCATTCTTGTCCAGGTTTCTATTCTCTATGCAATATCTAATGACTAATGTATACTGACAATAAATCTAAACATAGTTATTACCAAGGGACACTGTTTACTTCATGAAGTTCTCCCTAAATAGTAATCATAATATTATCAGCAAAATGTAGCAATTTAAAGCTATCGTTGGGCAAAACAGATCAGGATTTCCTTCATTTTAATATCAATGCAAATCACACTGAAGTTTTGACAGGCCATTAATTAGGAGGCAGAAGTTCTTGACCAAAGACACCAAGAAACTGAGTCTTGCTTAGCATTCTTCTATGCAATATTACATGGAATGTTTACATACACAGACAAAATAGTTTATCTTCCAATCCCAAGATTTCTGATTGCCATTCACCAACTTTCCCAGGGAAATGACTCATAAGCATATGGTCGAAAATGAAATCACTCTACAAAACTGAGTCAGTGGTATGGGGAGAGTATGGATATAGGCAGTGTTGTTGGAAGTATGTGTGAGGAGGTTGAGTATTTTTGTAGCCATCTTCTCTGAATTTTCATACTGAAAAAGTTTGTTTTAAGAGTGAACTACAAATGAAGCATCAGCTGTTCAGTTTTACCGAGATTTATTATTAAAAAGAAACCTCACAAAACCGTGCAATGCAGTAAAACAATAAACAGCTAAAGATCTTCACAGTGAGTTCAGTGTGGAGATGGCACTCTCAGAGATGGATATAGCAGGAGGGGACAAGGAGACGTTATGCCTTTCTGGTTATTCACATATACCCTGGTTCTCTGCTCCAGCAGGTTTCTCTAGTATCTGATATCAAGGCATGAGATATTTTGGGGCACCACTGGGCAGTGGGAACCAACTGATTGTGGCTTTGGGGCATCAAAAAGGAAAATAAAAGATACATTTTTAGATTAAATGGTGAATCCCTGCTAAAATGGCAAATTTGGGCATACAGCAGATGCTGCAGCAGCAAATGGAATTTTGACATTTAATTTGCAGATCAATTGTAAAATCAAGCTTACTATTAGAAAAGGCTTTGTAGTGTCAAAGGATACTGAATGCCAAATGGCATGACCTTATTGGGTATGGTGTACCTCCAGAAGTGATATTGACCCTCTAGTCCCAAGTAAGTCTGAGCACTTGTGCGTAGGCAGGCATTTTGGGAAGTGGGCATAGGGAGAAGGCAGTCTTCTGTCAAATATAATAATTAAGGAGATGTTTCCAAAACAGAAGTCATTTTTGGCAAAGTAGTAATGCCTAGTTACAATATTTGATAGTTTTAAAACTACATCATCATCCTAAATTTGTCTGAATCCAAATACTTAAGTTTATAAAAGATCTCTCAATACCATACAAAGCTTACACTATTTCATTTGCTTTAATGTTCATTTTCTCCCATCCCACACAGTTTAGTATTAAAATGTTATGAAACATGCCTGTTGTAGACCGTGAGAGAGATGAAGGAGCCTCTTTAAAGGGTGGCTTTTGATTAACCTGCAGCTTCCCATGCAAAGGGGTGTTCAGTTGATTCTTGCTTTCTTCCAACTCCTGCTGAGTTATTCTGGTTCAGGAATACTTCCTACATGTACACTGTTAGGACTATGGGGCCTGATTCTCATTTAAGCTAAGGTCTCTTTAATCTTCCAGAGTAGTGGTGAAGGCCAAAGTAACCAAGAATTAGGCCCTGTCTGGACAGCAACCTGAGAATTTTTAATCCGTCTGAATGCGAACTTTGAAGGCACAACAGGCCTTTTGGTCATACAAATGTTGTTTTGTATCTTTCCCGTGTTAGGTGGAAGCTTTTGGTTGTGCAATTGTCTACCATTAAAAGTAGTAATATGTGTATTTGCTGTCTTGTGTTTAGTGTTTCAGAACCAAAGCCTCCTCATAAGCTCAGGGTTAGATCCCTATCACTTTCCTTCAACATTACGTACGTGTTCCCCAGAAACAGTTTGATTCTTGTTTTTACAATGTGCACATTTTGCATAGGGATGTGTGCAGTACCAGCTATAGGACTGGTGGAATTTCCACAGACCACTGTATTTACAACAGCAGTCCATCTGTCTATAACCTTTGAGTCCATAAAGGAAGGGACACCCAATGGAAAGGTGTCCTTGTTTGTATAGTGTTTTTTTCAGTGGGTGATTGGACAGCCCTTGTTTAGAGACTGGGAAACCAATATTGGCATCAGTTTGGGAAGTAATATTTGTTCCTTCTATACTTTTAGCTCTTTGGTTTCCTTGCTTAATGCATTGACTCCAAGTGTAACTTTATATATTATTACACACCTCATCTAACTGGAAATCCTCCTCCTCACAGTGTGACCTACAGATTAGCAGATTCAAGAGCCTATTTAAATCATTTATTTGGCATTGTTTGTGACATGGGGTGGTTTGACTCACCATATTCCCTGTGTCAATAGGCTTTGTACTAGTAGAAGAATTGGATGATGGATGGAAAATATTGCATTATTTCCTGTGTGGGGTCTATGACTTCAGTTCATCCAGACTGAAGAGAATCCTTTTTCAGAATCAACAAGCACTGTAGCTAAATTTCTAAATAAACATTTCAAAATGAAAAGTCAAAATGTTTCATTTCAAAAATGTCAAAACAAACTGACTTTTCTGAATTTTTTCCTCCCATATTTTATTTCGCTAAAATGATTCACTCAATTGGACCCAAATTCACATATAGTTTAATTCAACCAAAAAAAAATTCATTCTTTTGTCAAACTAGTCGCTGAAAAAACCATGTCCATCTCTAAATGTAAGGGGCTTTTGTCATTGAATATATACAGATTAGTTGTCCAAAAGGGCCAATTCATGCTCATGTCTACCTCTCTCTGTAGGTATATGTGGATAGCATATTACTAATTGTTGAATGGAAAAGATAGAATTATCAGTAATAATGCAGAAAAGGCAGACGTTCAGTAAATATTTCTGTTTTGAATTTGGGGAATAAAAACAGATAATGTAGTCATATCATACGATGCTGAGAATATGCTTTCCATTCCACTAGTATCGTGGAACAATGTTAAATGGCAACTACTAAAGTCAGACATGTTAAACCAACAGGTCCAGATAATTTGCGTCCAAGAGTTTTAAAAGAGCTGGCTGATGAGCTCGCTGGCCTGTTAATTTTGATTTTCAATAAGTCTTGGAACATTGGGGAAGTTCCAGAAAACTAGAAGAAAGTTAATGTTGTGCCAATATTTTAAAAGGGTAAACAGGATGACTCGGGTAATTATAGGCCTGTCAACCTGACATCAATCCTGGGCAAAATAATGGGGGGGTGTCACCAGGGGACTGCCACTGCACCCCACCTCCAAGCATGCACTGCTATGCCCAGTCCCAGTCAAGGTGGTTTATTCGTTTATAGCAAAGTTTAACAAGCAAACAAAATGCAGCCTTAAGTCAATACCTGACCCCCAGGCTTCAGGGCCACCGCTCCCGGGGATCTCTGGCTTTCCAGCTCCTGGCAGCTTCCTTGCCTCCTCCAGCTCTGCTCCCCTCTTGGAGTCGCAGCACTTGGTCCAGGGACCCACCACAGTAGTTAGCCCTACTCCAGTTGCTGACCAGGGCTAAGCCGATCTCAGTCCTTCCTCCCAGGGTTCCACTTGCCTCAGTCCTCTCCTCCCAGTTGCCTACGAGCAGCCCTTTATAGGCCCAGGTGTATCTGAGCCCTCTTTTAATTGGCTGGATTGGGCTCACCTGCTCCAGGCCAGGGGCGCTGGGCTCAGCCCATCCACAGAGACCAGCTCCCCTGTGACAGGTGGATATAGGACTTGATTAATAAAGAATTAAAGGAGAATGATATAATTAATGTCCAACAACATGGGTTTATGGAAAATAGAACCTGTACCTAACTTGATATCCATTTTTTTTATGAGACTACAAGGTTGATTGACAAAGATAATAGTATTGATGTAATACAGGTAGATTTCTGTAAGGCATTTGACTTTACGCTCAACATCGTGATTCAAAAACTACAATGATATAAAATTAACATGTTTTCTTGGACTAACTTTTGTTGGTGAGAGAGACAAGCTTTCAAGTTTCCACAGAGCTTTTTGTGTAACCTCAAAAGTTTCTCTCTCACACCAATAGAAGTTGGTCCAATAAACGATATTACCTCATCCACCTTGTCTCTCTAATATTCTGGGACCAACATGGCCACAAAACCACTGCATACATAAAATTAACATGGCACATATTAAGTGGATAAAAAGCTGGCTAATTGATAGGTCTCAAAATGTAACTGTAAACAGGGAACAATCATCAAGCAGGTGTGTTTCTACTGGGGTCCCACGGGGATCAGTTCTTGTCCCTATGCTATTTAACATTTTTATCAATGACCTGGAAAAAAACCCACAAAATTATCACTGATAAAGTTTGCAGATGACACAAAAATTGGGGGAGTGGTAAATAATGAAGAGGACAGATCGCTGATACAGATTGATCTGGATCTCTTGGTAAACAAACAATATGCATTTTAACGTGGCTACATGTAAATGTCTACATCTAGGAACAAAGAACGTAGGCCATACTCACACAATGAGGGACTTTATTCTGGGGAGCAGTGACTGAAAAAGATTTGGGGTTCATGGTGACAGTCAGCTGAACAAGAGCTCCCAGTATGACACTTTAGCCAAAAGGACTAATGTGATCCTTGGATGCATGAACAGGAGACTCTTGTTGTTTTACCTCATAATCTGGCACTGACTTGACTGCTGCTAGAATACCGTGTCCAGTTCTGGTGTATACAATTCAAGAAGGATGTTGATAAGCTTGAGTGCTTTCAAAGAAGAGCCACGAAGATGATTAACAGATTAGAAAATATGCCTTATAGTGACTTCGCTCCTTGAGTCTACCTATTTAGTTTACCAAAGAGAAGGTTAAGTGGTGACTTGATCCCCGTTTAAGTAGCTACATAGGCAACACATTTTTGATAATGGGTTCTTCAATCTAGCAGAGAAAGGTACAGCATGATCCAATGGTTGAAAGTTGAAGCTAGACAAATTCAGACTGGAAATAAAACAAAATTGTAACAGTGAGGATAATTAACCATTGGAACAATTTAGCAAGGTCATGGTGGATTCTCCATCACTGACCATTTTTAAATCAAGATTGGATGTTTTTCTAAAAGATCTGCTCTAGAATTATTTTGGGGAATTTCTATGGGCTGTATTATACAGGAGATCAGACTAAATGATCACATTGGCCTTGGATCCTATTCATCTAATTATATAGGTGCACAGTATATTGGTAAATACACGCC
The DNA here is from genome assembly GCF_002925995.2 of Terrapene triunguis. NCBI lineage: Eukaryota > Metazoa > Chordata > Testudines > Emydidae > Terrapene > Terrapene triunguis. The sequence continues at coordinate 12,007,643 of NW_020699449.1, read as the reverse complement.
TGTGCAAAATGTGAAAGTGCATGTTCCAACAGGTTGAAAGATGATGCTGAACTTTTTGATTTGTTCCCCTGTATTTGCTTCATTGACTCTCACTTGAAATGAATTACCAGCTTTGAAACGTTGAGGGGGATGGTAAGTGAAGAACACTTCCAGCAGCCACCTGGAAGGTTTCCATTTGGCATTGCGCTGGAAAGATTTGATCTGCAGCGTGCTGGCTAATTAACTTTCATCTAAAAGGTTCCAGTCACTTGAATCTGAATGGCTGCAGTCAGCAGATGGGGAGTTGGGGGGGAACGCACAGGTGCACCATCAGCCACTGCTAGTGAGTAATAAACAGGGAAATTACTGTGAGCGTCTGATCATTATGATGTGGGATCAATCAAATGTCAGGACATTCAGAAGTGGGCATTACTTCCCTTTTCTCACCCATGTATTTTTATTGCTGTTTCTTACCAGTTTTCATCTGTGATGATAGTTTCCGAAGCTGCTTGTACAACTTGAAAAATATTTAGGATGCATTATACAGGGTATGAATCTGCTGCACAAGCACATTTCCCTAAAGGCTAGCTCTTGACTCATTTAAGGAAGAGAGAGACATCATTGCCCATGGCTTTGTATCTTAATACGGACTCAAAAACAAGATAGATTTTCAAGAGTAAACAAGTGTTTTTATTTAAAAGTGGAATCTCATTTATAATAAGAAGATAACGCTATAGGATGCAGCAACTAATAGCCAGAGGGAGCAGCTATCTTTTGCATGCAGACTCTTTCAGTCATGCTGTTTAAAACAGTTGCATCCCCTCATTTTAACAGCCTATTTACTCAAACAGATTTTTCATCTGATTTGCAAAAATCAGTATTATTTTGGCTCAGTTCAAAGACTGCTGATTTTCCAGTGGGGATTTTACATGAAAGCATAAACTATTTATCATTTCTTCTGAGCTTGTGAACTTTACTAATATTTATGAGTTGAAAAGCTCACCATAGAAAACATTATGCTAATCAGGCTCTTTACTGTATTGAGTACATAAGCTTAGTTACATAGGAAAGATAAATATAAACCTTGACGTGTTGCTGTCAACTAAGTGTCACCCTCTTTAGAAATGATATTGCAGTTATCTTAGGTATAATTTATCTTTTCTTTTCCATTAATACTGGGAAGTTAATTTTTACTACAATATTGGAAGGGAAAGAAAGTGAAACAAACCTTTTTGTTTCGATGTCCTCATTTTAAATGGCTTACAATGATGAGGATGACATTAAAACGAACATCTTACAAGTGAACTAATAGACACCATTAACTGTCTTAAGGGCAGTAGAAATAATTAATTAATATTAGACAAATCCACATGTATTTTTAATGCCAGAATCTTAAACCTGAGTGTGACATTGCACAATGGTAGCAAGTATACCCAGCAATTTATTGTTATTCCCTGGAGTTTGTGGGGGGGAGGGGGGAGAATTTGCTTTGCTCAGGGAAAGTTTTTAACCTACGCTCTATTTTCCCAGCCATTTGACAACTCACACATGAAATGCATCATCCATCAGTGATGATTAAGGATGTTATCTTGCCCTCAGCCCACATGTGGAATTCCCGCTAATGTCAGTGGGACTCTGGTGCCATAAATGATGGTGAGACTATGGTCCCAAGATTTGTTTCTCTCTATTTTGTGAAACTAATTATGCAGTCTCCTGTGCAGATAAATGATCTGTTGCGGTTCTGGGTTATTTTCCAACCATATGGAGGAACAGATCATGCAGTCCTTGCTCATGCAAAACTCCCACTGATAAAATGAAATTGCCTACTGCAGCTTTCGAGCACTTTCTTTCTTTAAAGATTCTAGTGCTAGTCGTCCTTGAGGGACACAGGATACTGAGCTAGGCAGGCCCGTGGTCTGGTACGGTATGTCAGTTCACATGTTTTATCTGAATAACGGATGCAAGGCCAAGGCCAAAATTGGCTGAGTAATACATGCCACATAGCCACAGTTGGTTTTCAAATCTATTAGCAGAGAAAAGGTCAGTACCTAAATAAGATAATTTCAGCAGTCTCCTTAGTTCTTGAAACTTAAGCCATTTACAGTTTTTCAAAGTGAAACAAAAATCAAAATGCAGCATTTCTGTTTGTTCCTCAGAGATTTACGGGAGAAAAAACTCCTTTTAAATAATCAGTTCATTAAGTGCTCTGATATGAAATGTAGCTATACACTAGTCCCACAAATAGCCTGTCACACTTTACGATGCTCTCTGGCATCCTCTGATTAAAGACCTTGCAGTGGCAGCAACCATAGAGAAGCCAAAACTGTCATTTATTCAATCATCTCTGGGACCAGTTTTTATCAGTATGAATTATTTGCTTGGTATTGGGTACTTACATGCCTGCTAAAGTAATTAGTGTTGTGCTTTCATCCAATTATACCCATAAGATCTCTTTAGTGAATGTAATCCTTCACACAATATTTATTACATTCTCGCTATGCTGCATTTTATTCCGTGTTATCTTTCATCGTGCAAATATTAAATCGTTCAGTTATGAACTGCTAATGGGAAAGGATTCACTCCCTAAATACATATTTATATGGCATTACAAAATAAGCTTGGGGATCATCAGGAGCCAAGAAGTTGTACACTCATGACCCTTTGTATCCGTGTGATTTTATTTTGTTATTCTTCTCTTCCTTTCTTTTGTTTGTTACACTCACTCATTCCATCTTGTCACAGTTTAAACTGTAAAGTCTCCAAGGTAGGGATGGTCTTTGTCTTTGTGTTTATACAGCGTCTGGTACAATGGATCACAGTCCTCATAAAGGCCTCTAGGAACTACTGTAATATTTATATAATAATAATAATTAATAATTAACAAGATCTGATTTTCAAAGTCCTCAGCACCCACAATTGAGGTCAGATTTTCAAAAAAGCACTTAGGCACTAAAATAAGCCACATTTTAGTACCAATGAGACAGAATGTCATGTCTTCCTCCAACGTATCAACAATGCCTATATAACGGATGTGTAGTTATTTGCAAGCGAGGTGTCATCTTTGGGTATTTAGAACTTGTGCAATATTTCTTACCACAAGCTCAAACTGCAAATTGATATCCATGGTGCAACTAATGCAAAGTGGGTGCTTATCATGAAATAGATATGTGGATTGTTCAAGAATTGGACAGAGTTGCCCAAATCATATTACTCTTGTGATCATTTCCAGCGGCACATGTGAAAAGAAGAGTAAGCAAAGAATTCACAATGAATAATTTACCTAGTAATTGTAGCCATTTTTTCTGCTTGCAAAATATCTGAACTATTTAACTTTATGGAATGATCACAAACAGTTCTCTGCAAGAATAGACAACAGCCCTAATCCATAGCCCACTGAAGACAACAGGAGTCTTTCCATTTACTTCCCTGGGTTTTAGATTGGGCCCTATTTAAGATGTGTTGATTATTTGGTTGGTCAGATAAGTCAGCTGATATAGTTTCTGTTCTCTGATTGGATGAGTGCAAGGACTTTGGGAATACAGGCATCTAAAATGTGGTTTTGTGAATACATGCACACTCTACTTTGAAGTTCACTTTCTGTGAACATCTATCCTTGTAAAACTTGATTGCCCAAATGTTTATGGAAAGCAAACAATCAGGTACAAGCACGGCTGAAGTGAATTCATTTAAACATTGAAATGAATATTTGCTGTTTGATTTTTGATGTATTTACCAGAATAAATGAATATATGCTGAAACTGTAAATCCTTCTGGGCAGAGACCCTCTTTTCATGTGCTTACAGTTGTTAGCACAGTGTGACCTGGAGGTATTACTTCAATACAAATAAATAATAATAGCAATGGTTTAATATATTATTCAACCTTAGGTTTGAATTTTGTCATCTACCATTTTCTCTACTTTAAAGCTACAAGAATTTTAATACAATTACTCTTTAAACAAAATAAACACTAACCCTTTGTCCATCCCATACGTCTTGAGTCTAATCCTTGTATTCACTTAATTAAATCCAGGGTAATTGGAATTGTAATAAATATCTTTTTGCAGATTGCACCAATATCATTTATAATCCCAGATTATATATTTAATGACTATTTAGATAACTGGGAACTTGATTAAGGATGCTAGGGGGAGTAGAAATGAAAATGCAAGGTGGTAATGGATACTTCTGAGGACTTGAAGCAGAAACTTTGTACAAACAAATAATATAGATCTAGAAGAATTGAGAAATGAGTGGGCCAACAATGGAAACAAAGGGTAGTCCAGTGATTAGTGTGCCAGCCTAGCTGTTGGCATACCTGCAGTCAACTCCTTGCTCTGCCACAGACTTCCTCTATGACCTTGGTCAAGGATCTTAATCTCTCTGTGCCTCAGTTCCTCGGGTGTAAAATGCAGATAATGCTGCCCTACTTCCCAGGGGTGCCAAGAGGAAAAAATACATTGTTATGAGGTGCTCAGAGACTATGGTACTGGGACGTATAAGTACAGAAGACAAGAAGATCATCAATTTAAAGGCAGTCATTTTTGAAAATCTGCTGCAGAAACAGAAGATTAATCTGTTGTGGCAGGGATCATTGCCTAAATTTGCATAAGTGACCAGGAGTTTTGGGTGCCTTATTTTGGGTGGCCCAACTTGAGACTCCTGAAAAGCCCTGATTTTCAGAGAGCAGATGCTCAGCAGTTTCTGAAAATCAGGCCCTTTTAGGGGGTCTCAAGTTGAGCTCCCAGTAACCACGGGCCTAAATTCACTCATCATGTTTGAAAATGTACGCCCATGTCTTTGTATCTGTGTGTCCACCACCTAGCACAACATTGTCCTGATCCTGACTGGGTCCTCTGCATATTACTCCAATAATAATTTGCATTATTTATTACTACTGCTACTACCTATTTCTTAGCTAGTGCTTTTCCTCAGAAGATCTCAAAGAGCTTCACAATTTTTAATGTATTTATCCTTACAAAACCACTGCAAGGAAGGGAGTTATTACTAAATATTTTATCTGGCGGAAGAAGCAGCAGAGAGAAAAAATCCTTCCCGCAGCTATAATTCTACCTTTGTTCTCCAGGCAGGACCCCAATTAATGTAAACAGGGATTCTGTTCATACAGGGTGGAATATGAATGTGCTTCCAAGGGAGACTGTGAATCCACATCATTGGAGGTTCTTAAGAACAGGTTGGACAAACACCTGTCAGGGGTGATCTAGGTTTACTTGGTTCTGCCTCAGTGAGGGGGCTGGGCCAGATGACTTCTTGAGGTCCCTTCTAGCCCGTATATTTCTATGATACCCTGATGCTTTGTCCAACTCCCTGTCTTCTCTTCAGCTCCACCAGCACCCATCCAGCTCCGCTGCCTAGGGTGGCAGGAAAGAATGCTGAAAGCCCACAGGCAGGTCCTGTTACAATACCTAGTTCTGTGGGAGAACATTTTGTGCTGCTATGGAGTGGAGAATGAGTCAAGCTGGAGGTAGGGCAGGGGTGGCAGATCCCTGACTATACCAGCTATTCCCTCATAATGGAAATAGGTGTGGACACAGTCAACACTGTGCACCCTGGGGCTGCAGTAGCAGCTAGAGCGCGGACCGGAGTCTTGTCTCCACACGTTTTTGCATTGGCTTAACCCAAGGGTGCATTTGTAATTGATTTCCTTCAACCAAAGCAAACCATTGTGGGGTCAGCACTCTCCCACTGATTTACACCTGGTTTATATCAAGTTCGTTTAAGCTAAAGTCCTCTCCGCACCAGGGGCAACCCTGGCATGGGTTTGTACCACTGCCTTCTCTCGCTGGTGACTGAATGCCCCAGTTTTGCCCACAGTTGGTGGCAGTAGATCAAACCATTCTGTTTATTAGTAGTAATGGTTTTAAGTGCTTTAAGCAGAGCATTTTATAAAATACTTAAATTCTCCCACCAAGCCAGCTGGTAAAATGCTATCTAGAATTGGTTGCTGCAAGCCAGTGCTGCATACTCATTCTTTTTTCAACATCCAGGATGAGGTGAGGGGTTGGGGACGCTGCCAGATCTAACTTCCTTTCCTGGAAGACTGATGTAGAATGTCTTACTCAGCGGACGGAGGCATGAGTACGTGGAGGATCCAAACTGAAATTGGGAAAATGCCCCTGGGAAACATATTTTTGTTTGTCTTCTGTATTGCAGTTTCTCCAACACCTGAAGCAGTAATTTATCCAATAGAGGCGAACGGTAGCTTGGCTCATAGGTTCCTGTCAAATTCATGGATATTGTCGCTCTGTCGTCCCTTTCTTTCAGGTTGTCAGGGAGCAGAAGGTGCTTCTACACTCAACTTACAGCCAGCCAAAGAGTTAAAAAACTGTAGGATATTTTTGCGTATACAGGTTTCAGAGTAGCAGCCGTGTTCGTCTGTATCCGCAAAAAGAACAGGAGTCCTTGTGGCACCTTAGAGACTAACACATTTATTTGAGCATAAGCTTTCGTGGGCTGCAGCCCACTTCTTCGGATGCATAGAATGGAACCTATATTGAGGAGATATCTATACACACATACAGAGAGCATGAACAGGTGGGAGTTGTCTTACCAACTCTGAGAGGCCAATTAAGTAAGAGAAAAAACTTTTGAAGTGTATATAGGTTCCTAAGCTGGGTTCCCCATGATCCTCAGAGTCATTGTTGTTATCCATCATTCGTGAAAACTTAAGCAGCCATGATTCGTAATGAAAATGTTTGTGGGGGCCTGATGTTTTCACAGATTTTGTTACAGACCCAGTAAAAAAATGCATCCCAGAATTTGTTTTCATTATTTGTTATTCTCATACACACACAAAAGTCATGCAGTCAAGGAGAAAAAAACCCCCCGATAGCACGTGACTTACATGACCAGTCACACAAAACACAGAGACCAATAAATACTGAGCAGGTAATAAAACCTGTTTGCAAACAATCCAGCAGCTGGCAATGATGTGTCAGAAGGGCTTAGTGAATATTTATCAAAAATGAATATATTTGCATAAATCAGGAGAGTGTAAATCAGCGGGTGTAAATTAGCACTGCTCCACTGTCCTCAAGAGTTGGGACCCAGATTCTACCATCTCATGTGGTCATTTACACCAGTGCAAAGTGGGAATAAATCGCTGCCTTCCATACTGGATCATGTTTCACACCCCGCTTGCATTGCTATTAATGACTACACAAGATGCAGGGCTACCGTGATCTGTTTCCCCAAAATAGGTTACAATTATTGCTATTACTATTATTTCATGTACTACCGTAGTGTTCAGAGACCCCAGTCAGGATCCTAGGTCAGCTGCGCAAGGTGCTGTACAGAGTTAGCGATGGTGCCCCTGCTTGGAAGAGTTTGTAATCTGAGAAGAAAAGCAACATGCAAAGTGTCTCCCCCTCTCCTCCCAATCAAATTCTGTGTGTACATTTGCTATTTTTATACTTTTCAATTGATAATTACATAAATAATATTGACTTGCACTAACTGTGCCTAAGCCTAGCCATTAAGTATTGGCTGATTGCCTGTAAGTGGTGCTAAACTTGTAATGAATATTTTTGGAAACCAAGGGCCAGATCCTCAGTTGGTGTAAATCAGGGGTCGGCAACCTTTCAGAAGTGGTGTGCCGAGTCTTCATTTATTCACTCTAATTTAAGGTTTCGCGTGCCAGTAATACATTTTAACGTTTTTAGAAGGTCTCTTTCTATAAGTCTATAATATATAACTAAACTATTGTTGTATGTAAAGTAAATAAGGTTTTTAAAATGTTTAAGAAGCTTCATTTAAAATTAAATTAAAATGCAGAGCCTCCCGGACCGGTGGCCAGGACCCGGGCAATGGGAGTGCCACTGAAAATCAGCTCGCATGCCGCCTGTGGCACATGTGCCATAGGTTGCCTACCCCGGTGTAAATCATCGTTGATCCATTAAAGTCAATGCCAAGGAACTGGTCCAAAGAGATTCTAACTATATTAATGAGCATGATGTAAGTACCTATCTGTACTGGACTGAAATAGACTAGGTTAGATTGAAGGAAGGAAGGAAGTCAGTGGCCAAACTCATCCCTGGTGTACCTGCATTGATTCATTTGGCCCAGTGGTTTGAAAGTATTTTAATTCATTGTAGCCAGAGTTTAGCCAAATCAGACTTTGAAGCACCATTTTCTGAAAGGTTTTATAACTAGACCAAATATCTCATACAGCTTTCTTAACACAGCATAAATAGTAATGCAATGACATGTATTGCTGGCATAATAATTTTTAGCATTTATAGTGCTTCGTATGTACAAAGAGCTTTGCAATCATTAACTAATTATCACAGCATCCCTGTGAAGAAGGTACATATTATTGTTTTACAGATAGGTAAACTGAGGCACTGAGCAGTTAAGGGACTTACCGAAGGTCAAACAGTGAGTCAGGGTCAACAGTGGAACTAGAACTGAAGGATCCCTACCACTCATTCCCACGCTCACTTCATTAAAGCATGCCACCTATCTTTAACATCGTACCCACAAAATTAAGATTAAATCTTTAAAGGCATTAACTACTGGCAAATAAAGACTCTCTCTTTTAACCTGGCATAGTAGTTCCTTTTCAGAGCGCCCTAATGCAATAGTAAATGCAGATTTTTGCGTGGAAGGACATGCAGCGCAAAGGCCCGTATTTCCAGATCAACTCAATTTTTCATCTTAAAGCCATCATTTACATGGTTACTGCTCTTTGCTGGCTCAGGGGACGATAGCCGTAAAATACTGTGCACGGGCAAAAATAGTTAATGAGATTTTGATATAGTGCCCAACACCAAAGGTTTTTGCCAACATGCACAACAGACAGAACTACTTTTACCCACAGGCAATTTTGTTTACCGCTATTGGCCTCTGAGACAGCTATATATTTGTTTGACTAAATATGAATGAGTCTCCTGAGTTAAACAGGATGAAGTTTAACAAAGACAAATGCAAAGTGCTCCACTTAGGAAGGAACAATCAGTTTCACACATACAGAATGGGAAGAGACTGTCTAGGAAAGAGTATGGCAGAAAGGGATCTAGGGGTTATAGTGGACCACAAGCTAAATATGAGTCAACAGTGTGATGCTGTTGCAAAAAAAGCAAACATGATTCTGGGATGTATTAACAGGTGTGTTGTGAGCAAGACACGAGAAGTCATTCTTCCGCTCTACTCTGCTCTGGTTAGGCCTCAGCTGGAGTATTGTGTCCAGTTCTGGGCACCGCATTTCAAAAAAGATGTGGAGAAATTGGAAAGGGTCCAGAGAAGAGCAACAAGAATGATTAAAGGTCTTGAGAACATGACCTATGAAGGAAGGCTGAAAGAATTGGGTTTGTTTAGTTTGGAAAAGAGAAGACTGAGAGGGGACATGATAGCAGTTTTCAGGTATTTAAAAGGCTGTCATAAGGAGGAGGGAGAAAACTTGTTCACCTTAGCCTGTAAGGATAGAACAAGAAGCAATGGGTTTAAAACTGCAGCAAGGGAGGTCTAGGTTGGACATTAGGAAAAAGTTCCTAACTGTCAGGGTGGTTAAACACTGGAATAGATTGCCTAGGGAGGTTGTGGAATCTCCATCTCTGGAGATATTTAAGAGTAGGTTAGATAAATGTCTATCAGGGATGGTCTAGACAGTATTTGGTCCTGCTATGCGGGCAGGGGACTGGACTCGATGACCTCTCGAGGTCCCTTCCAGTCCTAGAATCTATGAATCTATGAATCCTGCACTTTGTCCCTCTTCCCTCCCCTCACTTTACCTGGGAAGGGAAAGCTAAAAGACTCTTTAATCTGAGCAGGAGCTTATTTTTGAGGAGGAAAAGCTTCACCTGGGAGTCCTCCCTTCCCACCTGCGGGAACGGCAGTACGGGGGTGAATTTGAGGAGGGAGTAAGCTGCAGCCATGCCACAAAGCAGTCTTTGTGGTTAAGCTGCCCTGGCCACCACTGGCAATTTTTCACTATAGAAATTTCAGCCTGGTTCTGTCTTGGTGGGGAGACAGGTCCTGGTAGGAAAAAGTCTGAGGCCATTTTCACTTCCTCCGGGGGCAGCTGCAGGAATAGAGTGCTAACATCTTGGGCCAGCACCAGCATCCTGCAAGTGGTCATGTCAGACATCATCACCGATGTAAGAGGGGAGGATACATGGCCCTATCCGTGTGGGCTATTGCCTTCCCGGAGTGCATTATGATGTGTTTACCTTTGGTCAAAAACAGGTGTCATGTAAAACATACCCGGGGCTAGATCCTCAGCAGGTGTCAATCAGCACTACTGCATTGACTTCAAGGATTGGGGCCCAGATTCTACATGGCGTGCACCTCATGTGGTCATGTATACCAGTGCAAAGTGGGAATAAATCATTGCCATTCGTCCTGGGTCGTGTTTCACACCCCACTTGCACTCACTTTGCTTGATATTAATGACTACACAAGGTGCATGCGTGGCCCTTAAAGGAAGTAGAGATACCCATTTATACCAGCTAGGACTTTTTGTAGGTGTGGATCGTTTGTCCTATAGCTTTCCTTTTTAAAGCATCCTTTAAGGTGGGGACAGAAATGTTCTGATCCTAGCCCCAACAAAAGTTTTAAAAATTCACATTTTCCTCTTGCGTATTATAAACAGCATTAGAAGTAGCCTTTTAGTTGTGTCTACCACAAGCCTTGGGCTAAACTTTGATTTATACCCCCACACAATCCTGTTTAATCTCATTGCTGAATATTTTACAGTCAGGAAGACTTCATTCAAATGACTGAAAATGCTAGCGTCTCCTGAAACAAATGTCAGTTGAAAGACTATTGCTGCTACGCTTTCCTATACAAATGGTTCCTTTACATTAGTCTGAAAATAATCCATAAAATACTCACTGCTTATTTCAGGCAATATTTTATGCAATGAGCCAGTGTGTCTAGTGGTTTGAACAGGAAACTGGGAATTAAGAGAGTTGGGTTTGGTTTCTCATTCTGCCATAGACTTGTTGTGTGATCCGGGACATGCCACTTGACCTTGCTTTGCCTCTGATTCTCCCAACTGCAAAATGAAGATAATATTCACCCCACTTTGTTAACTAAGAGTTGTGCATTCTTAGAATGAAAGGCGTTATCTGAGGTGCTTATGTAGCACCTCACACTCTGTAACGTGTTTATCCTGGGAGGTCGGACAGTGCTATTATCCCCATTTTACAGATGGAGAACTGAGGCACAGAGAGGCTAAGTGACCTACTTCCACAGGAAGCCTGTGGCAGAGCAGGGATTCGAATCTAACACCCAAGTGTTAGGTTAATCCCTAAGCACTGGGCCATCCTTCCTCTCTCCTCTATACGTGTACAGTCCTAGATCATCATCATTACAACGCTGCTGATCACAGCCTCTCGGGTTTTGATATGTACTTATTGGAAACTCTGCTCTTGTAACATGCTCAGGGCTCCAATCCTTTTGTCTTGACAGAGGCAAATCTCCCTTTGACTAGAGGGTCATGCCCTGATTGTGTGTCTGACATTCCAGAATCCCAAAGCAAGTTCCAAACATTACTAAAAGTTAGCTAACTTACAAACATTCAAATGTGCTGATATTGTGTCCCCTCATGTTTCTGTTATAGTGAATTAATTTGGGCCTACGTAAGAAAAACTTGTGAATGGTGATTAAAAATTAAAAGTGAATACAGTAACGCCTCACTTTGTCGTTCTGTTCCTGAAAAATGCGACTTTAAGCAAAACGATGTTAAGCGAATCCAATTTCCCCATAAGAATTAATGTAAATGAGGGGGTTAGGTTCCAGGGAAATTTTTTTCACCAGACAAAAGACTATATTTTTATATATATATATATATATATATATACACACACACACACACACGCACAGTATATGTTTTAAACAAACAATTTAATACTGGTACACGGTGATGATGATTGTGAAGCTTGGTTGAGGTGGAGGAGTCAGAGGGTGGGATATTTCCCAGGGAATGCCTTACTGCTAAATGATGAACCAGCAATTGGCTGAGCCCTCAAGGGTTAACTCTCTCATTCTACAAGGCAGCACGAACAGGAGGGAGGGGAGACAGCATCGCAGACAGAGACAGAGACACACACCGTGTGTGTGTGTGAGTGAGAGATGCGCATTTCCCCTTTAAGTACGCTGATCCTACTCTTAAGTACACTGCCTTGTTAATTAGATCAGCTTGCTGAGACTGCAGCTGCTGCCAGCAAGCTCCCTCCATCCTGAGCCTGCCTCCCCCCTGCTCTATGGAAGATGGGGTAAGCGGGGTGCAGGAGCATGGGGGAGGGGGACACCCTGACATTAGCCCCCCGCTTCCTTCCCGCACAGCAAGCAGGAGTGTCAGGGAGCAGCTCCAAGGCAGAGGACAGGAGCAGCACATGGCAGTGGGGGGAGGGAAAACTGAACTGCTGGCAATTGCTAGCCTGCTCGGCAGCTGCTGCACAGGGAACTTAGGGGAGCGGGGAGCTGATAGGGGGCTGCAGGTCCACCCTGGTTCCAAGCCCCCACCAGCTAGCTGCAAGGGGCTGCTCTTCCTGCAAGCAGTGGACAAAGCAGGCGGCTGCCAAACAATGTTAGAAGGGAGCATTGCACAACTTTAAACAAGCATGTTCCCTAATTGATCAGCAACGTAACAACGAAACAACGTTAACGGAGACAACTTTAAGTAAGGAGTTACTGTATACGTTACCAGCCTGCACTGAAATATTTAAAGGCTTGATGATCTCATTTATAGGTTATAAGTCCTAGGCCACGTAGCTGATCAATACAACATATAGAACAAGGAGCAATGGTCTCAAGTTGCAGTGGAGGAGGTCTAGGTTGGATATTAAGAAGCACTATTTCACTAGGAGGGTGGTGAAGCACTGGAATGAGTTACCTAGGGAGGTGGTGGAATCTCCATCCTTAGAGGTTTTTAAGGCCTGGCTTGACAAAGCCCTGGCTGGGATGATTTAGTTGGTGTTGGTCCTGCTTTGAGCAGGGGGTTGGACTAGATGACCTCCTGAGGTCTCTTCCAACCCTAATCTTCTGTGTTTCTATGATCCATATAGCCAGATCAAGATCTTTGAGGAATAAGGTGAGAGACTGAAGGGAATTATTTTCTATCCCAAAGTAATTAATTGTATTCAGAGGAACAGATCCTGCAACCTTTCCTCATACGAGCAATCTCACACTCAAAAAAGAAGCCTGGTTGAAGCTGATGGGATTATTTATATCAACAACAAATGCTCAGCTGAGTAAAAGCTGTAGGCGTGGGATTCTGAAGATGGAGTCAGAAATAGGATTCGGTTTTAATAAATCCCGTTGCCAAAATAAGTTTGGGGTTAGCTGAAACGGACGAATTTGAACACTGTAAAATAGAACATTCAAGAGACATGAAGGAATAGCGCATACATGCCTGGCAAGCTGTGCACTGGGAATTAGAAAAGAAGAGAGGCTGAACAGTTGTTCTAGTGTCTCTTCGAAGCAGGCACAGAGTGCCATCTAATGGCCCGTCAGAACGAAATGTCAGGGCTCAGAGTCTGAATTGTTTGACTTTATTTAGTCATGTTCGAGTCCCAGCACTGCTCAATATTGTTGTGGGGGTCGCAGAACATGTATTTGTGAAAGAAAAAGGAAGGTTCATATTTGTCACGTCATTTCTGCCAAGCTCCGTGTTGCTCTGGTTTTAAGGATGGAAGCTAACAATGTTCTAGTTCTTTGCTGAATGTCACAACAGTCCCTGAGGGGAACAGTCAAAGAAGGGGTGAAATTCTGCCCTTGTAAGTGGGTGGCAGGGGCAGCCCTGGATCAGCTCTATAGTCACTCTGTTCCCTTGGGCAGATAATTCCTTTTTCCTCATTGCACAGCCCAGTTACTCAGCCAGGGCACAGGCGATGCCCCTGAGTTTTCCAGCACGGTGCTTATTTTGCCCTTGTGAAAGACTCAAAATGGGACACCCACTTTTTAGCTATAAATAATGCAAAAGCAGTTAATGAAGGAGATGAGGCTGGATTAACTTCTGGGGTTTTCCTAGGGACTGTCCTTGAGCCATTCACTTTTAAAAACCATGTCACTTGACTTTTAAAGATGATGTTTCAAGCATTTGGACTTTCCTCCCCCAGCCAACTGTAACTCTTGTTTCTAATTTCCCAATCGTCTAATTAAATCCTTAGTGTCTTAAATAAAAACTTCTAGCTGGAATTTTAATGGTTGTTCCTGATTTTATGCCAACTATACAAACATAGTGTTAACCTTTGTGGCAAACGGCTGATGCTACTGTGGTGGGTCCCACGCTTTTTCTTAGTGTGGTGGGTTGGGGCGCCACCCCGTGTCCCTGTTCTTGGGTGCTGCGGGCTCCACTAGTGTTCCGGGAAGGTGGGAGAGGAAGAAAGCAGGGAAGGTGTCAGGGTCCCAGCCTCTTCAGCTCCCCGGGCTTCTTACCCTCTTCTCTCTTGGGTAGGGTTATCCTCAGTCCTTGATGCTAGGGGGAGTTCACAGCAATATGCCTCCAAACTCTAGTCATCTCTCCTTCTCCCCCTCTCTGACTGAAGCAGGGTTTTTTATTAGGTCTCTGACAGGGCCTTAATTGGCTGCAGGTGCTCCAATTGACCTGTAGTAACCTTTCCCTAGCCTTCAGGGAACCAGGCCTTGATCAACCTAGGGCTTATATACCTCCTCTCGCCCACTCTTCGTGGAGCAGTGGGCACTGTCCGGGGTTCTCTGCTCGGTGTCCCCTTCTGGATCCCTAGTTTGGGCCCTTTGACCCCCACATCTGTTCCCGTTTTTGCATTTGTTGCCCCCCGAACTCGGTTGGGTTCTGGGTTTAGTAGCCCCTCCTTAGGCTGGGGGAGGGGCGTTTAGCAGTGGGCAAGCTAGCGCTCGCCCATGTCCCGGTGCTCAAAAGGACTACTCTTCGAGGAGCAATGGGTGCTGTCCAGGGTTCTCTGCTCAGTGTCCCCTTCCAGTTCCCTAGTTTTGGCCCTTTGGCCCCCACACCTATTCCTGTTATTTCTTCGTTGTCCCCCGTAATCAGTTGGTAGCAGCACCACATTGCGCACAGGAAGCAAATGTCCTGCTGGCTTAGTGGTCAGGGGAAGGTCTTAGAGTAACGTCTCACACGTCTGACCCTGTAAAACCCCTGTTCCCCACAGGTGCTTGAACACCCTGGCTCGAAGTGGTTTCCATCATATACAGGGTTTACAGTTTGGTTCAATGGCTCTCAGCACCCCCTACTATAAACATGGTTGCAGCCCCCATGCTGTTACCCGGGTATCACATTTTGCCTCCTGGCACTTGATTTACTTTTAAATGATTTGATGGTATTTTATATCCAGAATATGAAAATGCAGCCAAATCAATGAGGTATTTCCTCAGAGCAGAAGCATGTAACCCACTCTAAAAGTTCAACCTTAACTGTTGGCCCAGTGAAGAAGGTGGGCACTGCAAACAGCATTTCAATAGCCACCAGTAAAACTGGCCGGCTGAGGAGCACGCGATTCCCAGGATGTTAGCGGCAGAGCTCTGAGTTAGCAGAAATCCACGTTTCCTTAAGAAAAGGATTACATCATTGCAGGCCATGGCACTTATTCCCCCCTCCCCAAATGTACAGCAAGGCAAAGTAGTAGTAACTTGGTTGAAGTCAATGTAGTTGCACTGGTGTAAACCAGTATGACATCAGACTTATTCTCCCTATTACAATAGTACCCAGAGTCCCGAAATGAGATCAAAGCCCCACGGAGTTAGCCACAGCGCAAACTCGTGAGGCACAGGCCCTGCTCTGACGAACTGTCTAAACAGATAAGACACGCAAAGAATGGGAGAAAGGACGATTTATTATTCCCATTGCACATATGGGGGACCGAGGCACAGAGAGATTAAGCGACTTGCCCGAGGTCATACAGGACGTCTGTGGCTGAGCAAGGAATAGAACCCAGCTTTTTTTAGTGCCAGTACAAAGCTTTGGCCACAAATCTAGTGTTACTTTCTAGAGTCAGGCTCCGTAAGTTTAATGTTCATAGTGTAGCAAATATAACGCAGTGTGTTACATGTACTTTGGTATCACACTTAGGTTTGGTGTTTTATAGACATTAACTAACTACCTCATAGCACTTCCATGAGGTGGGTAACTATTCTTGGACCCATTCTGGAGATGAGAGAAAGTAAGGCACAGAGAGGAGATGTGACGGGCTCATGATTAGGGCCCTACCAAATTCATGGTCCAATTTGGTCTATTTCACAGTCATAGGATTTTAAAAATTGTAAATTTCATGATTTCAGCTATTTAAATCTGAAATTTCATGGTGGTGTAATTGTAGGGGTCCTGACACAAAAAGGAGTTAGTGGGGGGGGGTTGCACGGTTATTGTATGTGGGGGGGGGGGTTGT
Source organism: Terrapene triunguis (assembly GCF_002925995.2). NCBI lineage: Eukaryota > Metazoa > Chordata > Testudines > Emydidae > Terrapene > Terrapene triunguis. Next base: position 11,991,322 of record NW_020699449.1, on the reverse strand, counting down.
GGTACTGCTACCCTTACAGCTGCAGAGCGGTGGCCGCTGGCCGGGAGCCCAGCTCTGAAGGCAGAGCCACTTCCAGCAGCAGCGCAGCAGTAAGGGTGGCATGGTATGCTATTTCCTCCCTTACTTCTGCGCTGCTGCCTGCAGAGCTAGGCCCTCAGTCAGCAGCTGCTGCTCTCCAGCTGCCCAGCTCTGAAGTAAGCAAGCAATACTGTGACCCCCCTAAAATAACCTTGTGACCCCCCTGCAACTTCCTTTTGGGTCAGAACCCCCAATTTGAGAAACGTTGATCTCTCCCGTGAAATCTGTATAGTAGAGGGTAAAAGCACACAAAAGACCAGATTTCACGGGGGAGACCAAATTTCACGATCCGTGATGCCGTGAATTTGGTAGGGCCCTACTCATGATCAAATGCAGTGTCACTGGCTCAGAACAGACTGGAAACTGACTGCGATAATTCCGACTCCCAGGTCTCTGTTTTAACCCCTCCATAATGTGTTCTCTCCAGGTAAATGATTGATTGAAACATAAATACAAACAGCCTAATTCGCTGTCTGTGCAAGATTGTAATATTCTAATATTGTAGAGCTTGACACTCACTTCCCACACATGAGAGTCACTATATGCAAGGGAGATTTAAAATACACTTTAGCAATAAATCCGTTTGTTAATTGTAATGGCCTATATTGGGGGAGAATAGATATAATGTCTCATGGTATCTTTATGAAATTTCTCTCTGTCATTGACCTTTAGAAGTCTTTCCCCAAACAAAGAACACCTTGAAGTTTTGGAAGTAACATTATTTATTATCATCTGTAAGTGGCGATGTGGATAAATAATGGATCTAACTTTCCAAAAATGGCTGATGGTTCATATTTTTGGCAGGTTGTTTGACCTTGTGTGGAGCTTTACATATTCAGATTAGTTTGGTGCATTTGTGTGTAGTGTTCAGATCTGCTGAGCAACCCTTAGGCAAGATAAGAGTTTGGTGGAAGGAGAAATCATTTTCGAGATGAATTCAGACTGGCCCTAAATTAGTCCAAGCTATGAGGCTGTTGTGTTATCTTTGTTAAACAAACAGTAGATACCTTGTTAAGATCTGTTTACATGTGCTGCTCGGCCAATTGACAAACTCCTCTTGATGCAAGGATCACAAGAATTTTAGCTAGTCTAAATTACCTCCTCTCAGAAGCTTTAAAAATGCCTTTAACAAATATTTCAGCCATTATTTTTGAGATCTTGATTGCTCCACACACTGGGCTAAATTATGCTCTTAGTCCCATAGGTGTATATAACCAGTACAGACGGGGAGTGGCTGCTCTCCCCGCTTCTTCAGTGGTGGGTACCACAGCACATAGTCTTGCCTAAATTACATCCTGATCACGCAAAGGGCTTAATTTAAGCATATGATTAGGCCCAGGGATCCCTCTTCCAAGCAGTCTGCCCCAGAGAATTGAAAGAGAATAATATTTGCTGGGCATCATTTACACCTAGTTAGCAAAAGGACATCGGTATCTATACTTCTAATTACACTAATGTAGCTTGAAGTTAAACATGACTTAAGTGCTTTGCTGGAGTAGGGCCTTCAGGCTACGTTAATGGGAGTTGGACAAGGCCCCAAAGGGAGTCTTTCCATGGCTATACTGTACATTGGATTGGGCCCTAAAGCAAGATTCGCTCAGACCCCAGCCCCACCTGCCCATCAGAGAAGAGAGTTTGTCCGGGTGCTTGACCACCTGCAGCACAGCTCCTGCAGAAGACTTGCTGGAAGGTGGAAGGATGTACAAAGTGTAACACTCAGGATCCTACCCAGCATGCCATTCCAGGGCCCATGGGAGATGGTAAGCTCCCTTCCTCTTTTGCACACCTGCCTCCAAGTCCCTCCTCTCAGGGGAATGCCTGAAGGAAACTGGAGGATGAACCTTGCAAAGATTCCAGATTCATAAAACTTTCCGCAGGAGGGTTCAGTTTGGATGCAACCATTTTACACATATATTTGCTTTGACACCAAAATCTTACTGCTAGAGCTGGGCAGAGAAAGGTCATTCCATTTTGTGGAGGATTTTGATATTTAAAAAATTCTAATTCGGAGAGAAGGGGAATAGAGCCCTGACTCTGGGCCAGTTCACCTGGTGGGCTGCCCTGGGACCATAGGTCCTGGAAGCCCGAGGAACCCAGACGGCTGAGAAGCCACAAGCCTAGAAGCCCAGGCTCCCCAGCAGCCCACCACATGGGCCACCGTGTGGCCTGAAACCAGGCAGGTTCCCAATGAAAACCCTGCCTGGGTTCCATCTGAACTTTGCCAAAATCAAACCGTCTCTGTGAAATGTTTTACTTCCAACAAACTGGTACCTTCCAGTGACCAAATGTGTCGCCAGAATTTGTCTGACCAGCTCTACGTCCTACATTAATTAAAGGGAAATTTCAAAACCCAACAGGTCCCGCTAATGAAAATAATGACTCTTGGCCATGTAGCACTGTGTAATCATGTAACGTGTGGGCCATTAACTTTCAGGCAATGTGGCTTCAACTTTGTAAATTCAACTACAGAATACAAAGCTTCTCAAGTTGTGGAAACAACTGCCTTTCCTTGCTCACAACGGCCATTTCGGAGTCACTCCTGAGGTGCGAGTCCCCAGGGGTGCTTTGAACGCTGTGAGGTATATTTTTCCTCATGTACGAGATTCCCACTGATGTCAATTTATAAATATGTTCCCCTGAGCAAATGCATAGTTGAGCACTGCTTCAGCCCCAGAGAATCACTGGAGAATAATAGTTGCTGTGCATCACTTACTTTTACACCTACTTGGCAAAAGGGTGTTAGCATATGTACTTTTAATTATACTAATGAAACTGTAATAATGTAACATAAAATGCCTCTGCAACAATGCCTAATCAGTGTTGCAGACTTTGTGGAACAGATAAAGGGCCGGATCCGCAGGTAACGCAAGTCAGCCTTGCTCCATGGAATTCATTGGAGCTGGAAAGATTTACATCTGGCCTCGAAGAAAACTGAAATGGAGACTCAGCAAATGTTACCAAGCCTGATTTTAATGAAATGCAAATAGGGTTTCATTTGTTAAACGAACCAGCAGTTCTTATCTCAAGTAGCAGGGCAATGAATACAAGCCAATAAAACTGTACTTGTGGTGAGAAGCTAAGTGATAAAAAGGGACTTGCCAAATATGTCCTCTGATCTAGGAAACTGAAAGACGCCACAGATCATACAAAAGTTAATATTAATATTTCATCAGAATCAATGGGCTGCTCCAGAGCCCATTGAAGTCAGTGGAAAGACTCCCACGGTCTCTAATGGCCTATGGACCAGGCCCCATTTGAAAAGAAATTTAAAATTCCGGGTCAGATCCTCAGCTGGTAGACAATGAAATCATTGGATTTATGCTGGTTTATACCTGACTTTCCATGTTCAACAAAAACAAAGGCTAATGGAGTTTAATGAAAATCAAGTGCTAATCAACCTTTTTTTTTTTTAATTGCTAATCATCAGGCTGTATGATAATGCAAGTACATTATTAAAAAGAGATAAAAAAAATAATTAGCATATATATAATGTGGTTTAATTCTTTTTGGTGCAATAAAACAAGTGGTGGTGTTAGTTATATGATCTTTAATTATGGTTTCAAGCCAAACTGGGACAGAGTAATTGAGTGGCCATCTGCATTTTGATTTATAGATTAGGCAGTTTAATTGGAACAACCACATTTCTAATAATTTCCAATTTGAGATAAATATGGAAGCGTTTTCCCTCAGAACTTTTATAATGATGTCTTGAACATAGTTCAATACACTCCAGTAATTTAATAAATCTGCTGCTCACTGATACCGTTTTATATTTGTGTGTCTGAAATATTATTTAATTTGGTAAAAGGCTTGGTCATGAAATTATCCAGCCTCAATGGCCATCACTAAATAAGTGAATCTTTCTCAACAGTTCTTCATGTCCAGGCAATAATTTGTTGATTAATTATTTCAAAGAGTGATGATTCTACAAAAGCACTGAACTTAAAAATGTGCTACATGATGCCAATATCCCACATCCTGACCATGCCTCCAATATGGAACTAACCCTTCAGGACCCCTATGGCCCAGCTGGGCCTCCAGTTCATAGAATCATAGATTATTAGGGTTGGAAGGGACCTCAGGAGATCATCTAGTCCAACCCCCTGCTCAAAGCAGGATCAATCCCCAACTAAATCCCCAAATGGCCCTCTCAAGGATTGAACTCACAACCCTGGGTTTAGCAGGCCAACGCTCAAACCACTGAGCTATCCCTCCCTCCAGTTGTGGAGGAAAAATGAAGTCTTGTGGGGAAACTTGGAAGCAGCCTTCAAACATCTGCAATGCAGTCACAAAGCCCCACCCCAGTCCAGAAGACTCTGCTCCCCTTCTGGAGTAGTGACGGTATGGAGGAGTGTCCTTAGGGGAGGCAATGCCAGGAGGAGAGGCAGGGTTCTTTTCGGATGAGTGACAACACCAAAACAGAGCTGGCCGTCAGTTATCTCAACTAGAAGAAAAGGTTCCCACCGTAGGGCCATTGTGGATTGGTGGTAAGACAAACCCCTATGTAACTGCCCGAAGTCCATGATGGTATTCATGTGCAGGTCTCAGAGTTAGCCAAAAGAGGTGTAAAACCACACCTTGGCAGAGAGCTCGCCATTGTGAAATTTCATGTGCATCATTGTTTCGGTAAAATTCTGGAATAAGGGTTTCAATAAGTACCCCTCAAAATTATTGTGGTTCCTTATTAAAAAGAGAGTAGTAAACAAATAACCAGTACTTAGTGCTAAAGCCTCCCACTTAGGGTCAGCTCATTAAACATTGTCTGCAACTTCATGCACAGGCATGTTAGATTTCTATATCTATCCTAACGTGATTTTTGTCCCTGATTCAGCAAAGCACCTCAGCACATGCTTTACTTTAAACCCAGGTGTCAGTTCCATTGAAATCAGTGCGATTTAAGCCCGCGTTAAGGCTGCTAAGCAAGTGCTAAAGTCCTCTACTGAATCGGGACTGTTAAAAGGCTCTCTCAGTGAAACAACACTTTCACAGTTAAATACTCAAATGCATGTTCCAGTCTATGTTTTGGAAATATAGATTTACCATTGTATGTGCCTGAGGTCAGATTCAAGTGCCTTCAAGTGAAAAGGAGATGAGAAACTTTACACTGCAAATAGTAAAGTGAACTAAGGGTTGATATCAGGGCCGGGACCTTTTTTTAAGGTTTTGATAGAAAAATCAGACAAGCTGATTTAGTTCCATATCAGAATAGCTTCTGGGATTTCTGATTCTCTCTTGAATATATCTGGCACAAAAGCCAGCTGCATTTTAAAACCCCAGATTTGGAAGGGACTCCCTCTCCAACTTTCACTATTTAAAACCATTTAATTATGACAAAACATTAATACCTGAAAGTGGCTGCTGTCCATGTGTAGATGACTACTGTTTTTTATAAAACTGTAATGGATCATGGTTTCAGAACTGCTGAAGTCAGTGGAGAAAAACATACTTGACCTTTCTATGTTAAAAAGAAGGTTTTCAAATTGAATCTGTGATCAGCTCTATCCCATTTCATTGGCAGCGATGGTGCCATCTAATCCCAGTAAAACTCAATAGGACCAAACTAACACATCCAGCTGTCCCAGATGTGCATTAGGACTAGACCCTCAGAATGCAACCATACAACCATAGGAGAAACTTAGGGACCAATTTTCAGAGTAGCAGCCGTGTTAGTCTATATCAGCATCTGATGAAGTGGGTTTTAGCCCACGAAAGCTTATGCTCAAATAAATTTGTTAGTCTCTAAGGTGCCACAAGTACTCCTGTTCTTTTTACAGTCCAATTGTGGGGTTTAGAGTGCCTCCAACTCCCAGGTAAGTCAATGGGGGTTGAATGCACTCACTACCTAACAGGAAGTGCTCAGTATCTTTCAGGATTGGGCCCATTAACCCTAATTTTTAACATTCATCAGTACTTGTTTTTCCTGCCTCATCTATGTGACCCTGCTGGCACTACAGTCAGTGGTAAATCCGATTGGCTTCAATGGGATGAGCATCACATTCCATGGGACTGCTGAGAGTGAGACGAAGTGATAGTTTCCTTAATTTTTTATTTGTTGGTTTAATGCAGTTTCTCTTTAAGAAAATAACCCTTTACTGCATTCAGTGTAGTGGAAAGGTGCCAAATTGATACCCCTGAAGACTAAAGTCCCCCGTTTATTCAGAGATCACGTACAACATGGGCAGTGGCAATCAAAGCTCCCCCCTGACCTGGAATGAGTCATCCCTAAGGGCCTTTCAAAACTTCCTTAGGAGGCTTCCAACAAGGAGGCTACCTTGTGTGGATGTTCCATTTGTACTGCTGTGGCACCAACATAGTCAAGATGTTGTAGTACAAACACACTGGAAGACACAGACTCTGCTCCCAAAAGCTTACGTTGTGCTGTTTTTCCTGAGGTGGACACCTGTGCACTAAGGATTGGACCGAGCCCGTCAATCTCATTCCCCATAGGCTACCCAAAAGGCAACAGATGGTCATAATAAAGCACTCAATCATTCTCCCTCTGAATTTCATGGCCAAAGTCCCATTGACTTAGGAACATAGGACGAGAAGGCACCTCCTGGGTCATTGAATCCAGTCTCTGCTCCTGCAGGTAATCCCACCATATAAACCCTTCAATGGGAGCAGGCTCAAACTCGAAATTTGGTGGGTTTATATATATTTAGCACTTAATTTATTACAGGCCTGATAACTTCATTTTATATAAGCAACACTATGTTTCAATCTGTGTATTATACTGTAATAATTACAGTTCTTGGGTTTCAGCTTTATGCTACCAGTACAATGCATGCACTGTTGTGTTATTTATAAATGTAGAATTTTCATTTATTATTAATTTAAATGGGTGAATTTCTTGAAAAAAAGAATATGCATATGGCTCGGATAACTAGCCGTGCATCTCTAAAACGTATAGTCTGCAAAAATCTAGCTGAAAAGCTCATGAAAACAGACTGTCTTGTGAAATTTCTGGCACCTCCACTTCTGATCCTGGATAGAAATAATCCGAGAACAGCTGTTCTCATGGGATACTAGCCCTTCCATTTGCAAAGGCAGGCAGAAACTGAAGCCGAAAAAACACTTATCCAATCATTTCAGAGCCTCAGAAAAGGTTTAGCTTGCATTCAGTTTGAGCTTAAGTTTGAGGACAGTACTTTATCGGAACCAGTTCACCTATCCCAAATTATTACACGGGATTTTGGTTTTCCAAATTAATCAAAAGCCTATCATCAACAGACAATATCTCTGTGGTGTGGGATTCATTAATGTCATATTCTTGTTAATTTGGTAGTTTGTCCTTTACCAGAGAGTCAGTCACATAATGTCTTATTGCTAGTACAAGATGAGTATTGATTGTGTGCCATGATCTATTTAATTAGTTTATTCATGTGTCTATGTAAAAGAGGCCCTGAATACCAAAACCAAGAGATAACAAAAAGAGCTGAAAACATTTTTAATTATGGTATTCTTCTAATCTAACTCATGAGTTTGCATTAACTTCAGTGTAGCTTAACTGATTTATACCAGATCCTCAGCTGCGACTAGTGGAGATATACCAGTTTAGAGCAGCTGGGGATCTGACCTGCATCGTGGGATAGAGATGGGGAGCAATAACTTGGGGTCTTTCATTTATTCTTCAACATACAACATTTGGATCAAATTAAATAATGTAACAGTGTTCCATAAACTCTCAGTAGTTTATTTTTTATTTTGTGTAATTTTGGATCAAAGATATACTCCAGATTCTACACTGATTTAGACCCAGTAGTTCCCCCAAGAAAGCTGTTCAAAACTGAATGGGAAGTCAGAATTTATTCCAGTGCACTTAATACACACACACAGAGTAGGCCAAATAATACTTGATAGAGGAAGAAACACAGTAAGTTTCTGGTCCACCTTTTCTAATCAATATCTTTCATGTCTTTAAATGCAGAATCCCCTTCACCTACAACTGAGTTTAGAAAATTCATTAAGCTCTGATGCGGATGTCACTTTCTCAATCCTGAAAATGAACAACTGGTACAATTTCAGCTTGATGTTATGCCAAGAGTGGAATATCACAGATTTTCTCTTCCTCACGCAACAGAGTTCCAAGTTCCACCTGGGCTCCATTATAAATATTACCACAAATCTAACTTCAACTAGTGACCTTCTGAACTACTTACAAGTTCACCTAGAGAGCATTAAAGACACAGTATCAACCATGGTTATGTTTGGCTGTGACATGGAGAAGACAAGGAGGATTTTTGAAATAACCACCCAGTTTGGCGTGGTGCCCCCTGAACTTCACTGGATTCTTGGGGATTCACAAAACGTGGAAGAACTGAGAACAGAGGGTTTACCGTTGGGTCTCATAGCTCATGGCAAAACGACACAGTCTGTTTTTGAGCATTACGTCCAGGACGCAATGGAGTTTGTAGCAAGAGCTGTGGCAACAGCTACATTGATCCAACCAGAGCTAGCACTTATTCCAAGTACGACAAATTGCATGGACATAGAGGAAACAAATCTCACTTCAGGGCAATATTTATCAAAGTAAGTTTTTCCTTTTTATTTTTTCTCCTAAAGACTGTTTTGTGAGTATAAAATGAAATCTCCATTTTTCTCCCATCTTTGAACCATTTAGTTAACTCAACACTATTCACTGCTTCATCTTACTTTTATATTCGGCAGTTGGTATTTCATTGTGCTTAATTACTTGCTAGATTGCGATACCCTTACTCAGGACGAGTAGCCGCGTGCCTCATAAGTAGTCCCATTGAAGTGGTTGGGACCACAGTGTGAGTAAAGATATCAGAGTCTTATACACAAGCCAGTTTTCAGGCCAAGTTGTAACAGGAATGCAAATTTACAATCATGTATGATGGAAAAAAAGTCATGGCCAACCTCATATTTTCAGGGAATCCAGGATGCCAGAAGGGGCAAAAAAAATCAGGCCAAGAACATTCCCAAAGCCAGAATGGGTCTGAGGGTGGAAAACAGGTCTTTCCCTTCAGTTCCACTGCTGGGGGTGAGTGTGTGAGTGGGGGGAGGGGGTTAGACAGACAGAGAAATGCATCTTGAGTGCCACTCCTTTCTCTGGTGCAGGTTAGAGGGGGATTTGGCTGAGAGTTGATGAAACTGTGTAGAATTTCCAAAAATGCAGAGCCCTCACCCTCCTGCCAAGCAGTCTGTCATCTTGCTGGTGCTTAAGGCTAGCCTTGTAAAATGCTGCACACTGCGCAATCACTGCAAAAATTCTACCCTGGAAATTCATTTCTAGTTGTTTGGTGAGTGAAGGAAGTGGAAGGAAAAGCGGGGTCACCAAAAGAGGATGTGGTCTGTATCTGCCTGGGTAATATTTGTTGTAGATTTCTCTGCCCATAGTACCCCATTATTGTGAAACAGAATCACATACATGCATGGGCGGGCTTTCCCCCCCCCCCTTCTTTCTTGTGGTTGTTAATAGTTTTTTTGAACTGCACTTCACCTGCCTTCCACACGGCAGACTTTTTTTCAGGATTCAGGTGCAAATCCATTGTGGTTTTGGTGTGCATGTTCACAGTTCCTTCTGGAGGGTATCTATCCTCTCTCTTCACAATAATGATAAGATGAATCTCTCA